>NC_072732.1:81362102-81706316 GCF_026930045.1 Uloborus diversus | reverse complement strand
AAGAGTTAACTCATCAAGTGTTCACATTTGTTCCTCTCAATAACTTGATGATGATGGCGGTGAGCTGTTAAGTACAAAATGGCTCTTTGCCATGAGGAAAAAAGAGGCTATTCGGAAGAATTCCAAGAAACAAAGTTCTTCCCTTGAGATTTCATCATTTGGTTCATTGAATTGAAGTTGAATTTTTTAAGACTAAGATGAAAGTTTTTTTTATATATAGAATAAAAATGGGGTGAGGAAGGTTTTAATTTGATTTCTGTCTAGCGAAAAAGGTTGCCAAAAAATATTCCAAAGTTAAATTGTATGTCAGAGGTGTATAACTCATCATTTGTTTTATTATTGAGATAAAACAAAGAGAAAAGAAAACGTGCTGAACAACGAGAAAGTTTAAGTATTACTGTTCCAGTCTTAAATGGACTTACTTCGTGTTGCTCAAACTTAAGTACGAAAAGTTTAAAGAAAAGTTCCGAAGTAGTTTTTATATGTGAAACAAAGCAAACGATTCTTGTAGAAAGAATAGATTAACGTTATGATAATGTGTTGGTATTTAAAGAAAGCGGACTTAAAATCTCCATTGTTCGTGGACTGGTCTGATATTGGTTATTATTTATACACATTGTTGACTTATGAGAAAAGAGCTCACAAAGCTCTCTAGATGAGGTACGTTATGAAAACAGTTTTTTGAATTACAATGGTGATTATTGGAAAGAAAAAGTATCTGACAAAGTATGAATTTATGCTCTATTCAAGCTTGTTTAACTAAAGTTATCAGCAGGGTTGGACTGATGAGCATGTTGACCGATTACCGATTAATCGGTAATTACACGAAAGCTCATTGGGCTTTCTGTTTTAAGATTCCATGTTTGTTTGTTTACATTTAAGCAGAGGAACAAATTAATGAATGAGATTAGAATGCTGCCCCCCCCCCCCCCCCAAGTTTTCCGATAAGACATTTCCTTCCACCTGTTTTTCAGTTTTGATTTTTTCAGGCGGGGGGGGGGGGGAGAAATTTTTAAATGTCGGCGAAACTGGGGTTAAGAACATTAGAATACTTTGCGTGACATATTATATGAAACTATACGCATATGAATACGATACATCTAACTTTATAATTGAAAGCGAAAAATAGCACTTCTTTATTGGCTTGCTTATTTTCTAAATTAATGAGTTTTTCACAAACATAACACATTATGAATTGAAAATATATGAACTACTAGACTTTAAATCCCGGTTATCACAAATTTGCCATTTCAACTGCGCTTGCGCACGGACTTAGCTTTTTGAACTTTCTGTTTTAAGATTTCGTGTTGTTTATATTTAGATTGAGCTACAGTCCCAACAAATTAATGAATGCGATTAGAATATTTTCAGAGCGATTTCGGGATACATTATATGTAACTACGGATATGAATAACTGATAATCTTTGTAATGAAAGGAGAAAAATGACACTTCAATATTTATTGGTTTGGAAATACTTACTTCACGTAAACGTAAAACATGTTATGTACTTCAAAAATGATTGGAATATGAGTGCAGATATCCGTCTTTTGCGGATATTTTACTTTAGGCGTAAATAGCTTAGTATTATACATTTGTATTTAGGTTGAGGGTTCGGCTTTGTATTAGAAGTGATGCTGCAATTCGAGTACGCTCTTCTGAGGTTAAAAATTTGGCCCTGAAAAGGGCATTTGTTTGATAGAAAAATCAGACTCCGAATCCATTCATAATTAAGACGCAAAACTCAATCTTTACCGAGGCCTAAAAACTAAATCAAAGAAAACTTTGTAATTTCTAATTTTTATCTGTTGTTATCCCATATTTATTAACAAATTTAAAATGTTTTTAATTAGTTTGAGCAAGATTTTTGAAATCGGCAAAGTCCGCGCGCAAGCGCAGTTGAAATGGCAAACTTGTGATAACCGGGATTTAACGTCGAGTGAAAATGATCAGCCAAATCATGTATTATTTGTCAATCTTGTGCAAAAATCTTACTTCAAGATTTGACTTGAGAAAAGCCTTGAACAGTCACGAAAAGCAAAGATAGTCAACAATACAACAATTGTCGCTATCGACAGGGAGTTGAGATGATACACTAAATACTGTATTGAGTTGAGGAAAGCCTTCGAACATGGAACTAAAAAGCTCATAACTCGTTTTTTATTCTACTTAGAAATTTCGAACAGGTGCCATCTTCAGCAGAAAAATCAGAGCTTTCGATGGACATATAATGTAAATATGTGCAAGTGTTTTTTCATCCCAATATTAGAGAATTTATACAAAAATTGTGTTTTATTGCCCCCCTAAGGGGGTTTTGCCCCCATAACGGGACGAAAACTACCCTATGTGTTATTCTGATGCATAAGCTATATTATTGTGAAGTTTCATCAAAATCCGTTCAGTAGTTTTTGCGTGAAAGAGTAACAAACATCCATACATCCATACATCCATACATCCATACAGACAAACTTTCGCATATATAATAGTAGTAAGATGTGTGTGGATATCCGTGTTTTGCAGTGATTTGTTAACAGCATAATTTTTGCAATTAGTTTAAGCAAGACTTTTAATGAGCTTAATCCGCGCGCATGTGCAGTCGCTGTGGCACATTTGGGATATCCGCCATTTGATGTCGAGTACAGTTGTATAGATCTTCTGACATGTTCAAATTTAAAATATTTAATGGATTTTTTTTGAACATGTGATAACATGTGTTATTTCGTCTTTTTAATGAACTTTTAAACAAAACTAGGTAATAAAAAAGATGAAGAGTTCCATCAAAAGAAAGATAAATCACCGAACAATTTAAATTATCCCATAAAACGTAAAATAATCCACGATTTAAGAAAATTCATTAAATAAAAAGTGAAAAGCAAGATTTTAAAAATATAGTATTTTATTATTCAAGAAGTTTTTTTTTTTGCAACAGAGAGGATACAAGGATTGCAATGAAATTTAAACGACCCCATTCTCGCGAAACAACATAAAAGCTTACTGGTCAGAAAATAACGTTACGTAAAATTAGGCTTGCCATTATTGTTCTTTAAAAACACAAAACAGCGTTGTTTCGATTGAAAATTTTCTGACTTGAAACACTCAATTCTAAAAATACAGACAAAGTAATAATATCAATGCAAAAAGATGTGGTATCTCATCAAAAACAACCCTGTTGTAAAATTTCCCTGCTAAGAAAACCTTTAACTTTTCCGCACTAAACACCTTTGTCCTAAACCCAAACCCTCAGCCTTAAAAAGTTATGATATATAGTCTGCCCGCCAGATATCTGCCAAACTATCATCCTCCCTGTTCTCCTCTTTCATCACATCTACTACCGTTAGAACCGCCTCCCACCTTTAACTTCTCAGAAATATGGATATATCCTTTAAATTGTTTATCTTGTTTGCCGGGAAGCTTTTTGCTCATCATGCAACCACTTCACTTTGAAAAGCCTTCCGCCAAACAGGATAAAAAATTTAAAGGATCAATTCATATTTCTGAGGAGCTGAAGGTGGGAGCAGTGGCGCAGTTACACTTTCTGCCGCTCAGGGCGGTTCCTCAATTTGCTACCCTTTTGATAGGAAATTGTTAATACACTAAAGAGTCAAAAGTATTTTAATAAGATTTCAATAAAGAAGAAAATAAACTTATTTTTTTCTTCTTATTTTTCTTGCAGAATAGAAAAAAAAAAGAATTCAGAGAACCGAAAAATTCCAAAAATTAAGTCAAAATTTTGAATTTGAAGCAATTTTTAGTAACGCTTGTAGAAAAAAGGCTTGTAGCTCCCTCCAGATTTTTTTTTTTTTTTTTTTAAATTAAAATCAGTTTTATGCTTTCCTTGTTGAGGTTAGATTGTCGGAACTTCTCAAGGTATTTTTTCTGAAATTGAGGTGTTAAAAAAGCAATTTTAGGCTGTTGGGAAGATGGTTTTCCCATCTCCCCTTGAAACTTTCTGAAATTACATCCTAAAAACGCGACTTTAGCCATTATTTAACGGACAACGTTATGAGAGATAGTTCGGAGGGAGGGTTCCACCCGAAATCTTTTTCGAAACTGTTGCTCATTTTAAGCTCTTCATCACTGAGAAAAAAGGCTTTGTAATCTTCCCTCAGATATTTCGAAAAACAAAAATTTGGACCAAACTGTGATGACGTTAGGTGATGTCGTGCACATTTGGGGTCCCACCTAAGAATTTTTTTAAAAGTAAAGTTTCAAAAACGCAACTTTAAATTATTTTTGGAGAAAATGGATGAGATGGGGATTTTAAAGTTCGAAGTTTATGTCCTAAATACACATTTTAGGCTATCTTTAATCACGTTACAGGAAGGGTTAGGACCGTCCACAGAAATTTGTTGGTATTGAGGTTTTAAAAACTCAATACTAAAAGATAAGCTAACTCAATGCTAAAATATGAAATGTGAAGGGATCGGGTGAGCGCTATCCCTTGAAAACGCTTTGAGAATCAAGGCCTAAAACTGAAATTTTGGGCTAATTGGCGACGTGAAGGGAAAGGAAGGTTCAGTTGGTATTCCCAAAAAATGCGATATTTATTTAGGGTTTAACGACGCAATTTTAAGCTGTCTTCGGTAGGCAAATTCTCCGGCCTCAAAACACATTTTAAAGCTATCTTTGGCAACGTTAGACAGCAAAAAGAGGAAGGGGGTTGAAAATGGAGTCCGAAAACGCTGTTTTAGGCTATGTTTGGCCAAGTTAAGGGAGAAATGGATGGTAAGTGTCTCTCCTCCAGAAAATTTTCAAAATTAAAGTCCTGAAAATGCATTTTAAGCTTTGTGACAATAGGAAAGAGCACAATGGTCGAGGAAATTTTCCTAGTTTAAAGTTTTAGAAACGCAAATTTGGGGTCAATTTGGTTTCTCAAAGGGAGTTATAACTCCCTTTTGGATCCGTGCTAAGGGAATCACTTAATGTTGACAAACTCAAAAATTGCCACCCAGTGTGCGAGCAAGACTCACCCTCTTCTTTTCCTTAGATTCGGTACTGCTATATTGCCAAATTTGGATCATTCTCTTTTTCACTGATAAAGGATGATAAAGGGGTTGCATTCGATTACCCATACTGTGATTCATGAAAATAAAAAGTTGTGCATAAAAAAGCATTACTTTTAATGTAAATGTGAAAGACTTTGCCCTAGAGATCAAATTACTGATTAAAAACCTTTCCTTAAAATGAATGACTAAATGTGAAACTCATTGTTTAAAGAAATTTGTTGAACCAATAATACACGCCATTATTTTTCGACTTGTGAATAAGTGTTTTTATAAAATGAACATAAAATTCATTCTGTCTCAGTGAAAATTTTGTAATGATTAACCAATCAAAGCAATTGTTTAAACAGATAATGCTATCCTGAAAATTAGCTAGAAATCTCCCACCATTTGAGACCTCTCTCCTTTTTACACTTGTTACTTTTCTTTTTAAAAAAAGTGCTTTTTTCTTAATAATGTGGTTTAAAAAGAACTTTCTTAAAATCAAGTGGTAGCTTCATCATACAACGAAAGATTATGAAATTGTTTCCTCCGCAATAGTTAACCTTAACAGTAAAAAGAAAAAAAAACATGACTCCTTGACTTTACACTACCACCTCTCTCAGTCTGCATGATTTCCTTATTGGGAAACGCTTCAAATTTGTTCGCATCAAAAGTGTAAAATTGCCCCCCCCCTTAAAAAAAGTGCCGTCCGGGGCGGACCGCCCCCCACCGCCCCTCCCTAGCTACACCACTGGGTGGGAGGAGGTTCTAACGGAAGTAGGTGTGATGAAGGAGGAGAACAGGGAGATGATAGTTTGGCAGATACTTGGCAGGCAGATTAGATATCATAACTTTTTAAGGCTGAGGGTTTTTGGGTTTAGGATGTAAAGGCCTGCTTTTTTGTGCGGAAATGTTAAAGGTTTTCTTGGCGGGGACATTTTTACAACAGGGTTGTTTTTGATGAAATATAAATAAAACTTTAAAAGATTGAATTTCATTTTTTCTCAGACATAAAAAAAGTCAAAAGTAAATAAAATAATTAAATAAATATCGAAAAATGAAAAATTGGAAAGTAGGGTATTGAGATGGAGAAAATTTGTCTTCTGTCGGTCTGTCCCTCTGTCCCCCCCCTCCCTTAATAATTTTTGAGTGAATAGTGTGATTCAAACAATTTTCTTTTCTTAGAAAGACCTCGATGAAGACACCTCATTCCCCTATGTCACTTTTTGATTTGAACGATTTTCCGTTCAATTTTGAACAGTTCAAGCCCTGTAGAATTAGCGCCTACGAGAAAACTAAAAGTAGATATACATCCCAAACTTAAAGGTGGATTTGCCTCAAACATTGTTGCAAATAGTTCTTGAAGACTAACTCCCCACTCTGACTCCAAGAATTTTAGAACCGTCGTCACCGACTCAGACTCCTTTATCGCAAATTTAGTCGAACTCAGACTCTGACTCCGTAGCATTGGCAAAAATTTGGATACGGAGGGAAAATCACTCACTCCGACTCTTAAAGCCGACTCCGACTGCTTTACCTCATAATAAGTCTGACTCCGACTCCACAAACATTGACAAAGTTAGAGACTCAAAGGGAAAATTGCCCACTTCGACTCTGAATCTTTGAATTTAAAGCCATCGACTCCCGTCTCTGTCTGCATTACCTCAAAATCACTCCGACTACGCAGCCCTGGCTTTTACTGTGAATAAGGCTTCACTTGATACGCGTCTTATAAGACGCGTATGAAGTGAAGCTTTGCTGTGAAATAATTATTGTTGACATGATTTATTTTTATTTTCACTCCAAAGTTAAAATTTATGTATTCGCAACTCCAGCGCTCGAATACGCTACCTTGCGGTGATTTACAAAACTACCGAAAAAACTAAAACAATGCGTTCCACGTGTGTCTGTTGGTAAACACAAGCAGTTTGTTAGGAGTATTTATTAACGGCATTCGATGTGTCTTAGATTGCTTTCAGCGACAGAAATTGTTTCATCCCTTAATGGTATTCTCGAGCTTCTCAAAATAATGTTAGTTTTCATTATTTCGCTCTAAAAAGTAAGATGATTGTCGTAAATGGTGAAAGTGTAAACAAAAGAAAACTCTGAATTAACAAACTTCGCATTTGCTCCGTTCGATGCATTTTTTTTTTTTTTTTGAGCAATCACGATTGCTTATTGCTTTCATTTGACTGTTTTTGGCGTGCTATCATGTTTCCCACCGGCGCGGCGCCACCCTCTGCCAGCACCACCCGTCGCGTCGGCCGGCCTCACGATGCTGCTCCTCTGGCGAAAACCGTCTCCAAGTTGCGTCCATATCCTACACACGCACGCATACATACACGCACCAACACACACGCACACACAAACACATACACACATACCCCTACACACGTACACAAACACATACACACACGCATGCATACAGACACCTACACATACACACAAATACACACAACTGCCCACACATTCATGCCTGCACACAGACACAAACACATATGCTTACACACATACACATACCCCGCCCTCACGCACACACACGTACAAACACACACTCGTGATTGCGAAAAACATAATTTGAATTCAAGATGACAAATTTCAAATTAATTTTTTCGTTTTTTTTTTTTTTTTTTTTTTTTTGAAAAAGGATAACGATATACCAGGTAAGTTTTATTGTTTTGTGCGAATTTGTAAGAATATGGTTTTTTTTTTCAAATCTTAAGCTCGAAAGAAGGATTTGAAACATTAGCAGAAGAATTTTAGAAATTAAATCTCCGCCTAGTTTAAAAATAATTAATTTAACTAACCTTTATTTTGCTGCAGCATTTAGTTGGAATGGATAGCACTATGAAAATATTTTGTTGAATACATTGACGTAGAACGAAAGGAAAAATGCTTAACCGAGAAAGAACTTTTAGAAATAACAAAAACAAAAGCTGAGAATTTTTATCGCCAAATTGTTTAGGGTTATAGTTCTAGTATTGTGCGAGCAAAGAGTCCTTGGTGAGATTTTGCGTGTCAGTTAAACCATTTTTATTTTTTATCATGAGTGGATTAAAATGGTAGAAAGAATACAGAATTCGATAAGTTTAAAGAAATAATGGAAGATCAATTAAAAAGAAAATACCACCATGTATCCGTGAGAATTTTATTGATGATTTGCATAGCGTGACGGAATTAAATCATTTAACCAACAAATTAAAAACTTGCGGAACGGAAAAAAATATAATTTACCGATTCGACAATTGGAGAAATAACTCAGCTACAAATGTCAAACAATTAACGCTTGCCAAACAAGACAACGAAGTATCATCATCCTCTTTTGATAATCAATCGTAATATCATACAATTAAATTATCTAGCATTAAATCTTGTCACAATAAAAATGTAGTCCCATCAAGAATTGATAAATATCGAATTCAACATCGTGGAAATGGATGCTTAGAACTACGAACAACGTAATTTGCACTAATTTCTGACGTTTAGTAACGCTTTTTGAATTCTCATTTCTTTCTACGTATTTGTTTTAATGATCTTATTACTTTTAATTTTTTTCTTTTCAAAGTTATTAAAGTTTTTTTATTATTATTTTAAAAGGGGCTATTATTTTATTTGTTCATTTATTTATTTTTTACGTATCTATTTCTTTAAATGAGCGAGGAATATGTTGTTTCCAGAAATCAGTTCAAAATGTTAAACAGTTATGTTTGAATAATTCGCGACTCCAATAAAATGTAGGGAGCGCTGCAGCCACTTGCTAATGGCGAATGAGAAACGTAAAACAAACACACGCCATAACATATAACTTGCTTTGACGCTTAGTGAAAGACAGTAATTTTCCATCGTGTTTGTGGGAAGCTTTCTTTTCCATTCTTCTGAAATTACATTACATCATAAACTGTCTGAAGCCTGAAATTTACCCCAAAGAAAACACGTGGAATGGAATGTTTAACCTTTTTCTTTAGTATTATTAATCACCGCAAGGTAGCGTATTCGAGCTCTGGAGTTGCGAATGGGGTTATTTCCTTCAGTCAAAAGTAGTACTTCTAGTCACTGAAATTGATACAATAAGGAAAAAAAAATAACATGGACCCAGAAAATTCTTTCATTTTTCCCAACATTTATTTTCAAAGTAATTTTTTAAAATGTCCGATTTTTCAAACAAGGCGTGGTCTAGATGACGTTACAAATGATGCTTTTTGGCACATCTTAGTACCGCGTTTCCACGTAATGCTAATCATGAAGCGAATTAAACATTGCGCTTGCTATCGACCATATCGTTGCCAATACACGTGAGTAAAGATGCGAATTAAATATTTTGCTCTGTGAATGGCAACACAGAATGGCATTTCATCATTTGCGATGTCATCGGCAAGAAATGTAAACAATTAAAGATCACCGATTTAAGTATTTTTTTTAAATATTAAACTTAAACAAATTATTTAAAACATAGTTAGATCCTATGTTTTTAAGCATGTTCTTTCAGAAAAAATACTTTTAAAATTTCAGAAACGACCCCATTACCGAAATATCCCCTTTCATCCATTTATTTTGAGATTAAAAGAGAAAAAAAAATGGAATAAATTATTACTGTTTGGTATTGTGTGTATACATAAAATTGTACGTTTCCCGATATGCAGTAAACACGAGTAAGAGTAGAAGTAAAAATGTTGGAAATAGTTAAATTCATACAAGTTTTCTCAAATATTCATTTCTGAATATGGTCGAATTTCGACCTCTGGGCGAACACTAGTTAAGGAATAAATAAACAAAACATAAAAGCCAAATGACTTTAAAGAGTCAACACAATGCAAAAATAATAATAATAATAATAATAATAATAATAATAATAATAAAACGACATATGAGGCAGTGAGAAGCAAAGGGATGTAAGTGGACATTTTCAAGTTTTGAGTAAAACGCGTTTAAAGGTAGGCTTTCATTGAAATTTTTTTTCTAAATCATGCTGTATAGCAGCAACTACCAAGGCTACTAGTACTGTTTCTAGCCACAAGACAGAGGAGAGGTTCACCTACCATGTGTACTGGTTATCTCCAAATTTTTAATTTTGCCACTTGCATCCGTTTGATTCTCACTGCCTCATATGATGAATTTTAATCATGAATTTGTTTGAAAATATTTGGGTGTACGAAGACTTTTGTGGCGTATTATTTGTCTGTCTCTTCGTTTTTTTGACCCATTTCGAAAAGAAGATCCGTCAATATTTTGAAAAAACTACAGGGTTTTATTTTTAATGACATATGAATGATGTGAAAGATATTCGACTTTAAATTCGAATTCAGTTTCGCGTTATTTTGGTTTTACTAAAAAATTTCAAAGTTTACGAATACTTTTGGGAGCCATTGTATATTTTGGTTCCCAGTTTTCGTTTGTATGTTTCAATGAATCGAAATTTCTGCGATTATAAGATTTGTACCTCCAGACTTTGTTTCGAAATAACACGGTACACATTGCTTGATTTGCATTATTTCAAAGTCTCGTATAACACGATTTCGATATAACACGAAACAAGTTTCAATACAACACGATACATTTGTCGAACTGATTTACGTTATGCACATGATTAGTAAATTAATAATAATCATTAGTAAACTAATAAAAAATCTTGTATAACATGGTTTCGATACTACACGGTGCGAATTAACCGTGTTATACGAGGGACACCCGTATGTAAAAATTTTCAAGTTGTTGAGTTATTCTTTCAAAAAATAACCCTTAGTTAATAATTTTTCTAGTGTATATATTATTTTTCTAGTGTTTCTTTAAATAGTTCTGGAATAAACGCTCTAAGTTCAATGATATTTTTCAGGAAGCTTGTTTAACTTTTTCATTCCTGATTATTTTCTGGGGAATGTTTCTCTTAAGATTTAATTACTTCAATGTGTTTCTAAGAGATGAAAGGAGAAAGCTTCATTTCTCTAGGTCTATATATCTTCGATGCAAACAAAATCGAAAGACATTTAAAAAATTTCGAAAAATATCCTTTCCTTTTTTACGTTTACAGTTTTGTCTGTGCAGACGTTGAATACATGTCGAACTATTTCACGAATAAATACTATTTATTTCAGTCTGCCTTCAAAAGTAGTTTGTGCTTTCTAACAAATTGGCAAGTTTTTCTAAAGAAGAAGATTGTTAAAAATCAAACTATGTGCTATTAAAAATAAACACGCTTATCAGCTTTGGAATTATAAAATTGCTCGAATTAGAAAGTGACAAATCAGAACCAAATCTGCTTGTTTCCAATTGTCTTCTCGACTATAAGGATCGGTTTTAATGCATTGCCAGTTTGCAAACAGTCTCGTTATGTCGTACTTAAAAGTTCTTTCAATTCCCCCTAAGAAATGCTCATTCCACAAAATCTGAAAGCAAATAGAATTTTCAATAAATACATTATTCCTAGGGGATAAAATAAAAAGAACATACCAGAAGCAAAAAATCAGATACGTACTTTTTTTTTTCTCTTTCTTTCTCTCTCTCTCTAATTTTCTTTCTCCCGTAAGGCGTTCGGTTGCTTTGGCAACGCGGTCGGTTAATATTTGAAGTCAAACATTAAATCGTGATTACGAGAATTCTGCATTTTAAATAGAAATGGGGTTCTGTTTCCCGCGGATCCTCCCTCTCATACATATGTTTGTTTCTGACATGATATCAATGCGATGTTTAATGTTCGTAAACATCAGAATGGGCTTTCAAGTTATTTAATTTCTGCCTTGTAAATGTTTGCATTTGTGAATTGACAGTACATTCTTCACTTAGGGAGTCCGTCATTTGATGAAATACTCATTTCCATCTGTTTCATTACTGTAATGAAATTAGAAATGATATTAAAATAAAATTTTTAATTATCTGTTAATTTATTTTTTTTTTTAAAATAATTTTAAACAAAAATTAATCTAAAGATTTTGCACTTCGTGCAAGGAAATAAAACTAAACATTCATTAAAAACATAGGATCTGACCATTTTTTAAATTTGTTTAAGTTTAATGTTTTTAAAAAAATTACTTAAATCGGTGCGCTTTTATTGTTTACGCTTCTGCCGATGACATCATAAATGATGAAATGCCATTTACAGAGAAAAATATTTAATTCACATCTTTACTCACGTGTATTGGCAACGATATGTTTGACAGCAAGCGTAGAGCGTAATATTTAATTCGCTTCTTGATTATCATAACGTGGAAACGCGGTAGAAAGATGCACCAAAGTGCATCATTTGTGACTTCATCAAGACGAAGTCTTGTTTGAAAAATCGGACATTTAAAAAAATTAATTAAAAAGTAACTGTTGGGAAAATAAAAGTATTTTCTGGGTCTATGTTATTTTTTTCGCTTGTTCTATCAATTTCAGTGACTAAAAGTACTATTTCTGACTGAAGGAAACAACCGCATTGTTACCAAAAACAGTGAAAAATAATAGTAATCATAAAGTTAAAATTCTTTTGTTTTTTAATTGTTGCCAAAAACAAGGAACAATAATGGTAGTTACAACGTTAGTTTTGTTAGTAAAATTAACAAATTAATTTCAAGGTTGAACTTAAACAAGCATATATTTAAGATTTCTTAGATTCAAGCAAGTAAGTCATTTTAAAAGCGTAATCCACATTATTAAGTTCAACGTTGAAATTAGTTTGCTAACTTTTACTAACAAAATTTATTTTACAATGGCCATTATTTTTCATTAGTTTTGACAACAATTAAAAAGCGGATTTCGAGTACCTATTGTTTTGTTTTCTAGTTTCTTCTCATCTATTTTCTTCATTAAAATATACACTTTTGCGTGAATATACCTAAGTTAGGCAAAAAGAATAAGAAAGCGGCGTGAGAGAAAACGTGTGCGCTAAAGTGACAGTTCAGAATGCAAAAAACGTATAAATAATTAATCCTCAAAAATATCTTCATCAAGTAACGCTCTGATGTCACCAACAAGGAAAGTCGCGCCATAACATGCGTGAAGGCGTTATTTTTTTTTATTGTTGGAGCAATTAAATTTCGATAATTTCATTTAAAAAGGTAATGATAGAATTACCGGGTCGCGGTGATTAATATTTCATTCTGGCAACCCGCTGCCTTAAGATGGCAACGGAGCATCCCTCTCCGATTTTGACAACCCTACAACAAAAGCTGTATAGAAGCAGGTGCAAAGAGTAAAGTTCTCGCTCTGGATTGCTTTTGTTAAAAATGAAATCAGTCCCTTTTACATGCGTTCCTTTTAGTTTAAAGCAAGAAACAAGAAGTCGGAAGAAATACACGAACGAGAAAATTTTCAGAAAACCGAACAAAATTAGCTGTGGTTAGTTTTGGTAAAAATTTGCTCTTGCAAAAAAAAAAAAGTGAAAAATTACTTTTTTTTTTTTTAATGCAACATTCATAACGCTGCATGAAGTGTTCTGATAAACAATTTAACCAGTTATATCATAAATATATTTGAGTTTGGCATGTGAATATAGTAGATTGATTTTGACTTTTCAAAATGGTGGCTTATGAAAAGTAACTTCTTAACTACTGAGCAGTTTCTTATTTTTTTCCATCCTATTCTTTGTAAAAACAATTTCTTTTTACGCAAATTTGATTTTGTATTGATATTAATTATGTGAATTAATATTAACAGTTAAAACTGATGCATAAGTACTGGATTTGTTAATTTGTGATAGGAGATGGACAATGTCGTTCGTTTTCATGATCCGTTCATCAGATAATCGTATATTTATGTTACCCGTATTTCGAACAAGTTCGTTTGAACCACTTCGTTCATTTAAGAAAGTTACCGTTGATCTCTCTGCGAGAGTTAGTCACTTATATGGAAAATGTGTCATTTGACCAGCATTATTATTTTAAGGGAAAGCAACTAAAAAAGTCTTAAAGTAAGACAACATGCCAATAAAAATTCAATCAAAAAGTATTTGATTAAGGTTCAGTTGTGAAACATCAGAACGAGGCTCTATATCCGAAAACATTCACCGTTCAAAAGAACGGTCGTTCATTTTTTAGGAGATCGTACTGCTCCGTTCATTTTGAAGTCATTTTGAAGAGTCGACCTTTTAGATCCGTTCGTTCATAAAAGACATTCCTGATTTATAATACTTTTTAGTTGCGACGAAAGTCAGGCAATTTTTACTTAAAGTTGGCTTTTTTCTGAAAAAGGAACCCAACCAAAAAGAATGTTTTACAGAAAACGATACTTTTTTTTTTTTTTGCCAAATTAAGGTAAATAATTTGATTAGTTATGGGCTCCCAACCAGAAATGTGCAGGTTGATCTTGCATTGTCTATGCTAGGTTTGCAATCGATATTCCAGGAACACCATCAGTGGATTCTCAAAACAGCATTTTTCAAGAACCTCTCCACCTAATCTTTTCCAAACGTTAGTTGAGGACTAATTTATCAAAAGGGAACATTTGAGCACGAAAGCACAACAAATCATGACTCACAGTAAGAAATGTTTAAGTAAAAAGAACAAGGAGATATCGCCATCTTAATTTCGGATCTGTGCCCTAAAAGTAGTGGATTAAAATTTGAGGGCAGAGGACGGATTTGTTACCTTTTTATCAAATGTCATAAAATGATTTTTTCTAAAAAGTGGATATGTTCCCTTCTGATAAATTACTCCTCAGTTTTATCGTGTTAGGACAAAATTTCTAAAAGGAAAAAATGTAACTGTCTTCGCAGTTTTATTGGTACGTGCTCATTCCTTAGCTTTCTTTCGATCATGTAAGTAATTTTTTTTACCAGTAATTAAGATTTTTAAGATCCTTTCAGGCTGAAGTGCCCATATCTAGTCAAGTAAAATTAAGTACTTCAGTTATGGGCACATATGAATATAATTAATTTTTGGTCATTCTAATTCAGAATCATTATTTAGATTGAGACTCATAGATGATAAAATATAAGAAAATTTAGCAGACGATAGATAAAAAATCAGTAGAATAGTTATGTTTATTTATTTCTTTAAATTTATTTTTGCTGTTGTTGTTCAATCCTTTCAAAAGCTTTTTGCTAGTAATCCAGTTTTTAATCTTAATCTGTTGTTCGAATTGGTAATTTGAAGATTGATTAGTATTTTTTGAAAATAATGAAATTCCGCTTGCATGACCTTTTACTACTTTTAAGTATGACTATGATTAAGCAAATGTGACCATAACTGGTCAAACCAGTGTATTTTAACTTATGTCAAAAAATGTACAAATCGTGGTTGAAAATTAATAAAATTTCACAGCTATGAAAGTGCTATTTCTAAGTTCTAACAACATTAGAATTTTACTTTTCCATGAACTGGAACTGCAACATCACAGTTCAACAACAATGTAAATTAAAAAAAAAAAAAAAACCCTTAACCATACCCATAACTAGTCATTTACCTTGAAATATGTAAAAATCAAAACGATTAAAATATAAATAATCTTCTTCCTACTATCCATTATGTCTAAGATTTCAAATAGATGTGGTTCACAACCCCGTTGAACTGACAGTGTTTGTAAGCTTGGAAGTCCAACCTCAGTACAATGCACCCAGAGACTATTGGAATAGGTTTGCTTGGCCTTCTGGTGCCAAATCTTGTGACTTATTTTTCTGAAACGAATTGAAGAAGTTTACAAAAATTACCCCAAAACTATCACCTACCAGCTGTCATTCAGAAAGTTATCAAAAAAATATGTGTCTCGGTTTTGAGTTCTAGAGAATTTTGCTACTCGTCTGAGCCACATAACACAGGTAGTTACTGATGTCAAGTATGTCGAATATAAGGTAAAGTAAATCTGATTATCTGTAGTCACTTTCAACATTTAGGTTTGGTCGATAAGTAAATGAAGTCCTCAGTGAATTAACGGTTCGTAATTCTTTTCACCGTTTTCAAAAGTTTTTTCTTGATGAGTTGGCAGCAGAGAACCATTCCATTCGAAGTACAACATACTAATCATGTTGAACCTTAATTATGTAGAGAGTGATGCAGTAAATTGTATTTTTCTTTCATTAAGTTTCAAACTAGTACATAGTTTAAACATTAGTATTTTTTTTTTTAAAAAAAAGACTACTTTTGTTTCCTATTCGATCATCTTTTCAAATTTAAAGGCATTTTAAAAAGTGCAACAATTTAGTGTTCCAATTTATTCATGGGTTTGAGAGAAAAAAAAAATCAGAAGTGATAGAAATACATGGATAATTTGTACCTGCAAAAACATAAACGTGCAGACGCTAGCTCATATTCTTATCTATTTGTAAAATGCGTAAGAGCACTTTTTATGTTTCAAACTAATTTTCATTTTCTTCTTTTAGGCAAAATGTTCAATTTTGGATGTAAGTTAAACTAATATCTCCAAGAGGAAACTAACGTTGATGGCTAGACCGACCCTCACTTCCTTCTTGGTGTTTGTTTTCTTTGGAACCCCTTGCTGGGGCTATCTTCTAGACGGCAGCCCCTCCTCTTTTGCCCAGTACCCACGCTGGCACGCAGGCCTAAATGGAACCCTGTCTCTGAAATTCCGCACGCGGGAACCTAATGGTTTATTGCTGTATACGGACGATGGCGCCGCCAGAGATTTCTTCGAAGCCAAGTTAGTGGAAGGCATTGCTCGTCTCAGGTTCAATCTTGGAGGTGGCACAGCCATCCTCACTGCTGGAAAGAACTTGCACGACAGCCAGTGGCACAACTTTCAGGTGAATACATCCCTATCACTTATACATACTTACCAGGAAATCACAGCAGGTAATAAGTGAAAGCTAGAATTCTACTAGCCACAGAGTCTCCGATTCCGAGATGAAAAAAAGAGCTTTAACTCCAGTTTTAATTAACTTAGAAGCTCCAAACAATTGTGCAAAAAGAAAAAAAATCACTCTTTTGATTGAATTCAAACTTTAAAACGTACTAAATTCACAAAACAATGCTAAACACTTTTTTGTTTTTTTACATTTGTTAATTACAGTCTTATGAAAATGAGATGATGTTCTCTTGGAAACTTCTGATTGTCAGGTGTAATACTCCTTGTTTTTCTCGAGGACCTAGACTACATACATAAATACGTTTTCTTATCTGAAAGATAATTTTTACAAAAATAAAAAAAAAATCGGAACGCTACTTGTTTTAATGAAGACAGGAAGCAGTCCTTAATTATTCCAAGAAACCTTTTTACCTTGCCTGGAACTAGCGTAAAACACGCTATTATTTATACAGGTTCTTACTAAAGGGCGTAGATTGATTCATTGATAATATCTAATCAGAGTTTTCTTTCTTTTATTCTTTATAGATCACTCGCAATGCCGAAGAGACCGCTCTGACAGTGGACGGTGAAATACAAAAGCGGTTGACTGCAGGTCCTGATTACATGTTCGGCAATGCAACGGCCAACGGTGCCGTTTTTGTCGGTGGCTTGCCTGCCTGGTACGGCTCGAAACTAGGCCTGCTGTCTCTGCCTTCTGCATTCTTCGAGCCAAGGTCAGTGAAATTTCTTCCAAGCAGATTCATGCATGTTAGAAACATTGGGAGGCAACCTCGAAACGACTATCGTCTTACGAATGGAATTTATAGTTCATTCAATGTCATTCCATTCGTAAACTGTTTCAGCTAAATAGTATGAGCAGGTGAGAAGCAAAGGAATGTAAGTGAACATTTTAAAATTTTGAGTAAAACTCGTCTAAAGTTGTGATGCTAGGCTGCTAGGCTTTCATTAAGTTTTTCTAGATTATGCTGCATAGCAGCACATATCACGGCTACTAGTACTATCTCTTGCCCCAAGACAGAGGAAAGGCTCATCTACTCTTTTGAATGGTTATCCCAAAGTTTTTGATTTTGGCACTTAAAAATTTTTGCTTCTCACTGCCTCAGATAATGTAGTCTACGAAAACGTACTCAAGAAATTGAAATTGTGTCGTTATCCAATAACAAAAAATACATGATTTAATCATACTTTTATGATGCAAAAGTGTGTTCAGGAACAGTTGAGACTATCTAAGAATACTCAATGATCATATAAATATGCAGAGTGTTCCATAAATGGTACAAATTTACAAGAGGTTTTGAGGACATTTTGACGATTCAGAATTTAATAGCATTTAGAAGTTTGACAAAGATCCTTTATGCACTAGAAGGCATTCTGCGGGAGTCCGAAAGCACAAAAACTTTCTTTCCTGTTTACTGATTACAGGGCCGTTTTCAGAGGAGGGGGGCGAGGGGCCCGGGCCCCTCGAAACCCGAAATGTTTTGTACCATAAAACAGAACAAATGTTTTTTTTTTTTTTAAATTTCAGAATAGGAAAATAACAAAGTTTTTTTATTCTTAATTTTGTAACTAGTAAACGAGTGAATATTTGAAGAAATACCGAAGAAGCAATTCTAGTTCTCATTAGCTGCAAAGCATACTTGAAATTTAGACACTTAATTAGGACTTCCTGCAGTCTTTCCCAATTCAATTCAGGGCCGTCGAGGACCAAGGCAAGCCCCTTGTTAGTTTGGTAGACTTGCCCTCCTCCAGAGGCGTGCACAGAAATTTTGGGGCCCGTCACAAATGACTATTTTAGGCCCTCTTCATATTGTTTACCCCTATTTTCAACCCCAGTTTAAAAAATATTGGGCCCAATTCAGGCTCGGGTCAGGGCCAACAGGTATCCTTTCTCCTCCTGTACACGCCCCTGCCCTCCTCCCACTAAAACTCCTAAAAAACTTACACTGCCCCGATTTCGAGCCGGGGACTCCCCAAGGGCCGGGCCAATAGTTTCCGATTAGGCTAGTATTTGGTTACCAAGATGTGCCAAATTCAGCTCCTTGATACATCCTGAGTAAAAAAAATGCAAAAATCATGATTTTCGCATTTTTGTAGAATATTTTTTAAGGTATATTTTTTGTGACTGATATGTTTCATGTCTTGCCATTTATTTAATACCGAAATTGGAAGTTCTTTTGTTATTGCTTGTTTTTATCTTACTTCTACTGCATACTGTTAATATCTTAAGCATGACGAAAAAAAAAACACTTATTCTACTCTATTTCATTTTCTGCACTAATTTGATTGAAAAAAAAAAATTTTAAAAAAATTTGTTCTGAAAAATATTTCGTTGCATTTATTTTTAATTTAAAACGGATGTGTCTTACAAAGTTATAATAATTTTGTAAGACTGTGTAATTAACTTCTAAAAAGTGCAAATAAAGTGCTTTAAATAATTTCAACTGTTCTAGAGTCTTTGAAAATTATTTAAGTTTTTGAAATTCCTTGAAATGTTCTTCAATTTTGACTCTTATCAAGAAAATAGAGTATGAATTGTCTAAATGGCCATAATATTACTTTTTCGTTTTTATTTTCTGAATCACTACACCATTTCTTTTAAACCATTTTTACACCATTTCTTTTAAACCATTTTGTGCAATTTTTATACTGTAGGGCATTTGATGAAGGGGAGGGGGATGTTGGAGAAGTGATCAAAAACAAACTACACTAAAAGCCGATATGAGCAAATGACGATGTGCTTCCTTTTTCTCCTCTCTCGTTTTTCCTCTCTGTCGATTAATGTCAACAATTTGACGAGCAAGCAATTTTTAGTTTGATCTTCATTTGCAAAAAAAATGCATAACTTTTAAAAGACTTTGTTCGCCTATTTTTCTTCATATTTTTGTAGTCTCAATTACCTCATATAAGGCCTCAAAATACGGAATTTTAAAACTATTTTTCAAAAAATTTCCCGGGGGAGAAACCCCTGGACTCCCTGAAATTATGGATGTTCTACATATGATTTAAGGGGATACTCTCCTGTTATCCTTACCATTACAAGGTGAATAAATAAAATAAGAAGAAATAAAAATAACAACACTCCAACAGTGGAATTATTAAAAATCCAGACAAAAAAACATCTTCTATATTAATATTTTTATGCATGTGTGTTTTTATATTTATACATGTGTGTGTTGGGGCAATGTGCGAATCCGGGCCCCTCCCGAAAAAAAATTCTGGATACGGCCTGAACTGATTGCACTGAAAAAATTGATTTATTGCAATTTCTTTCCGTTAAAAACCATAGATGTAATAAAATAAACTTATTTAGAGTGATAAAGCAAACGTATTTAAATGGTGACTACTGCTTAGCGTCATAAATTCAAGACCTTTTCTGCGTTGACAAAATGAAAGTATTTTATGCTTAAAATATACTGTTTCAAAACTTTTACTATCCAAAGGGAAAGCTTTTGTGCTTTTGAGCTCTCACAGAACACCCTCACCGTACGAAGGAGCTATTACGAACCCTGCAGTGCTATGCGATTCCGCTGCACGTTTTTGTGACCATTTAAGAAACGAGCTGATGTGTGCATCACATGACTTCCTTTTACTCCAATTTAAAGATAATAGTGCCTCGGAGCAAAGAAACATTTCAAATATTTTCACCCCAAGTTTGTTGCGAACCGAAGCAAAGAAACCGTTTTATACAGATAAATTTTCGCAATATTGGCAGTTTTAATGTGATTCAATGGTTAACTCTCTAAATATGGCCAAATTGAAACCAGATTTTAAAAAAAAAGAGAGAGAGAGAGAGAGAGAGAAAACCCCGCCAAGTTGGCGACAAAACTTGGCGACCAACAGCTTGACGATATATTGCCAAGTGTTTGCCAAATTATAGCACCGCTTGAGTTTACATTGAAATTAACAATGATTTTACCACAAAGAGGTGTAAAAGACCCCCTTTGGAACACCCAAATGCAACCAAAAGAGAAGGTGCACAACTTAGACTCCACTTGGAGTCTATGTACCAAATTTCAACTTTCTAGGAAGTACCGTTCTTGAGTTATGCGAGATATATACGCACATACACACATACGCACATACATACGTACGTACAAACGTCACGAGAAAACTCGTTGTAATTAACTTGGGGGTCGTCAAAATGGATTCTTCAGATGTCTATACGTTCTTAGGCATGTATCCACGTGTGGTCGGATTGAGAAAAAAAAAACAATATTTATTCAGGGGCCAGCAAAATGAAAAATTATGTCCGATTTTTGAGTGAAAATTTTTTCGCGAATACAATACTTCCTTTTTTGTAAAAGGAAGTAAAAATAACCCGTCTCGACACAGAATAGACGTCGAGACGAGTTTTTTCCCCCTTTGCATTTTTTGCTGATTTGAAGATTTTTCTCATAGTTTTATTTGTCTTATTTCCAAACAAATAAATGCAATGGGGGAAAAAAAATTTAACATTATGCTTAAAATGTTCAGACCGGCAAAAATTTCACTTTCAGTGCCACCTATAGCTACTACGACTAAGCTATGCGCACCGGAGAGACTGAAGTTCCGTCCGAAGATTAAATACCACCATTGCATACTTTTGACGTCTGCGCTGATGGTTAGTAAAATGAAGTACACATATCTAACAAGTAGACAGATGAGCTGGGTACCTAAGCTATTAAAATCCGACTGGATCTATGTATGTATGCACGTCCGGCTAAAGGTCGCTTCGGATTGACTGTTAGGTGTCTCGTGACCTTGATAAGGGTCACTTGGTAGTAATGACGAAAAGTCTCCAACGGGTCACCAAACATAGCGATTTCTCGCAAATCTTTGCTCCAAAGATGTCACCAACGTGGCGATACTAATTAAATTGCTCGCCAAGATTAAGACCGTAAAGATATGGTCTATTCACTACGTGAGACGCCGTATCGCCACCATAGGCAGCGCAACTACATGTGCAGAAGATGCACAAATACGCGTCCATGCTTGCAGACGACGTACATTCTTATGCGCTAATTCTCTTTCCAAAAAAAGATACCTTGTGCTAATATGATAATTTAACACTTAGCACAACTGAAAACTTACGAAACTGGTGTGAGGAACAAGAAAAGGAATGCAGTGATTAAACTGATTAGTTATTTTCCCAAATTTATATTGATTAAAATACAACTGGAGCATTCGTGTGACCAGTTTTTATACTTTTTGCTTTGTGTGATTTCACCTATCGCTGCAATTAAAAATTTTATAAATTGCTCTTATGGTACAGTAAATTTCATCTTGAAATTCCGAAAAAAATTTTTACACTGTATAAACATTGTACACTGTCTCTTGTAACTCCGAAGAGTGAATATCAGACTGTAGCTGTTCGGCGCAGATTCAACTAGCATCTTTAATTTCAAACTATCAAAAAAATAAATAAATCAATAAATTAAAATTAATTTGAATTTTGACATCTGGAATTCAAATTGATTTTTGCAATCACGTGTGTGTGTGTATGTAGGCGTGTGTCTGTGTGCAGGCATGAGTGTGTACAGGTTTGTGTGTAGGTGTGTGTGTGTGTGTGTGTGTGTGTGTGTGCGTGCGTGTGTGTGTGTGTGAGTAGTTTTGCTTGTATATGCTCGTGTGTGTAGGATATGGACGCGACCTGGAGACTGTTTTCGCTAGAGGAGCAGCTTTTGAAGGGGCGGGTAAACGGTGGTGCTGCAGAGAGGTGCTGAGGGGGGGGGGATAAAATCATAGGACATCAAAACAGTCAAATGAGAACAATAAGCAATGTGATTACTTAAAAAAAAAAAGAGTATGTGATGCGTGATTTCAACTTTCAACAGTATTTCATCAAATGAATCACTTTTAAAATTTAGAACGGTACTGATTACGAAATATCTACGCAGGAAGATTTTACTTTGCATATTAACTTTTTTTTTTGTGTTACTTTTTACAATGCCAACCCCGTAATTTGGTGATACTTGAAAGCAATTTCATTCCTGCAATTTTTGAATTCTTTCCCTATTGCAAAATTGAAGAAGCTTTTAAATTTTTTGGTGATAAAAAAGAAAGATTTAGCTACAGTTGGGTGAATAGAAGTCTAAAAAATTACAAAAATGAAAATAAGTTAAGCAAAACAGGTAATTTCTGAACAATTAATAGCTAAAGTGAAACTAAGATTTTAATTTATAAAACTTTCGTTTTTGCATCTAAAGCAGAAAAAAAATATATCGGAATAAAGTGTATTTTGTTATTGATAAAAAAGATTATTCATGCAAAATGGAATTGTTTGGAAAAACATAAATTTTTACGGATATTTTGCATAGCATTTTGTATCGAGCCTCTTTCGGTATTCGCTCTAATGCTTTTTCTGTCGCAATCTTATTTACCTGGAAAGTTCAATTTAATTAGATTATTTTCGCAATTACCATTTGCCGAGATGCCATCGACGCAGAAATTTTTGAGGGTGGGGGTTGAGAATTTTCTGAAGTATTCTCTATGCATTTTAGGACTCCCCCCCCCCCAATCAAGTTTCTTTTACAAAAAAAATTTCTACCATGTTTTTTTTTAGACTAATTTTCCACCCTTTGATTTAATGTATTAAATGTAAAAATACGCTCTTTAAGGTGACCCTTTTTTATCATGCTTACTTGAGCAAAAAAAAACGCGCAAATAACTGAGCCGTTGATAACGAAAGTGGTATAAGTCTCAATGTTTTAATAATTTGTATTTGTCCAATCAGAAATTAGTTTTAATCTCATTCTACTTCGTGCAAAAGTGGTATAGGTCAATTTTTTTTTCAAATTGTATTTGCACAGCCAAAAGCTAGTTTTAAGCTCCCTCCACTTCATGCGAGAGTGATATGTCAATTTTTTAATAATTTGTATTTGCACAGTCGGAAACTAATTTTAAGCTCATTCTACTTCATGCGAAGGTGGTGTAAATCTATGTTCAACCATTTGCCGATAAACAGTAATTTTGAAATGCAACTGCAATTGTGTTTTGTGCAAAAGCGGCTTCTAAACCATTCAATTACTCGAAATCTTTTTTTATTCAACTACGCCACTTTTGTTCTCAACGGCTCAACGAGTATAAATTTTCCTCACAAAATTCTTTGCTCTTCTTTCTAGACTGAGGTTAACATGCTAAATTCATGTCGGAAAGATCAATACGAAGTTCATAATTCAAACAGCAATAAGTTTTAAATCCTTTAAAAAAATATTTCTTCTTCGATATATGTTTGAAGTTCTTTTGTGTCTTAAAGCACACAGACACGCAATCCCGTGCAAAACTCTGAACCACAAAAGCACATATGTTTCAAGTATCTTGATTGTTTTTGCATAGCAAAACCTTGGTAGCGTAAGCAGAGAATTCATAATTACAAAAACGGAGCCATCTCATCATCCCATTACCACTAATTAGGTTGTTAAAAAAAAAAAAACTGAAAGAGCATGCTTAAAAGCATAGAGTTTAGCGATTTTTAAAATAATTTGACAAAGTTTAATATTTTTTAACAGTTATTTTCGGTCCACAGATTGAAATTTATTTTTTACGCTTATGCACATGATACCACAAGTGATGAAGTGCCATTCACTGATGCCATTAGCGCACTGCGCAAATTATCATGCCCTGGCAAAGCGGTTGACAGCAAAGCGTTTTGACGTCATAAAGAGTACACCTTATTTCCTAAATAGGGCATTTAAAAAATAAATAAATAAAAAATAACTGTTTGGAAAATAAGTTTTTTCTGGCTCCATGTTTTTATTTATTTATTTATTTATTCTATCAATTTCAGTGACTAAAAGTAGTACTTTTGACTCAAGGAAAAAACCCCATTCACACACAAACTCTTTGAATGTTTTAAAAACCAAAAAATCCCATTTATATTTACCTTTTTAGTTCATTTTTTATAATTCTAATATTTCCTATTTATTTTTATTTTTCGCTAATTCATGTATGTCTTATCATGTCTTGTCATGCCATGTTTGTCGTTATAGTCATGTATGCCCAGAAAAAAAGTTATCGCATTAAAAAATAAATGGGCATTTAAATAAATAAACAAGAAACATCTCAACTTCATTAGAAGTTATAATGCGTTCACCTACGTTAAACCTTTAAACAGAAGTCTCAGAACTTGTTTCCCCAGTGCGTTGAAGAATGATCTCATGATAGAAAGATATCTTTTTCGATTCAAAAATTTTTGCTCCCTAATTTTAAGTGTGAAATATATTTTGCTTATGAAATGTTCAAGAAAAAAAATAATAATAAAGTTTTTCAAACAAAATATTTTTAAGGAAAACGTAAAATAAGATTCGAATAAATACTTTTGTGCTTGATAAAACAAATAAAAGATAACAACGTTTTATTGCACAAAATTGCTGACACTTTCTCGGCGTTACAAGGAACGCTTTTTTCAATGCAAAAGAAGTGAGTTTACAAAAAGACATCCTACAAGAAGACACTTTTGTAAGATGTCTTTTGATCCATAAACTTACTTATTTCGGATTGAAAAATGTGTTTCTTTTAACTTCCGAAACACGTGTCTGCAGTAATCTACAATTATGTGCAACAAAACGTTGTTATTTTTTATTTCGCAAAGACTTAAAATGTTTTGAAATGCATGAAAAGTTCATTCATTGAAAGAATTTTTTCCACGAGAAGTATAATTGCACTACATCATTGGAACTTTTAAGGCTTTTTATTTATCTCTAATAAACTCTAACTTCAATATAACATTTATTAGTTTTTTGCTTTTTATTTATAAGAAAACATGAGCAATTTTTCAACATTTGTGAAATCTTCTCTTTAATGGCAAACATCAATAGATAGTTACTTAAAACCTAAATAATTAGGCGAAATGTTTCTTCCTGTGTAATATTTTTACTAGTTATGCTGTTAGTTGTTTTTTTGCATGAAAATTAAGTACTTTTTTGTAGTGTAAATATTATTACGCTTTTCTTATGAATACTTAAATACAGGGTGTCCCAACACCGTTGTGTGTACAGGCGTCCCTCGTATAACACAATTACTTCTACAACACGGTTTTGGTATTACACGGTACCAAATTTGCGATTATTATAACACTATTTCGATGTTACATGGTGCGAAACTTGAATTTTATACTTCATGGTTTTGATATAAGTTGAATGTTATATTTAAAAAAGATGGAATTTTATTTTTGTTCAATACACTCTGTTAATGGCTGACAACTCTAACAAGTTTTTACTTTGTTTTTATGAAACTTGGTTTCGATATAACAAGGTATACATCCCTTGATTTACATTATTTCTAAGTCTCGTATAACACGGTTTCGATATAACACGATATATATTATAACGTGATTTTTCTCATGCACATACATAATTAGTATTAAAAATAAATAAAAATGTTATTTTAAAAAAAGTCTCGTATAACACAATTACGATACTACACGGAGCGAATTAACCGTATTATACAAGGGACACACCTCACTTCTAACGAGGGATCTAGCTGTGCAGAGTTTATGCGGTTGTTTTGGGACACCTTATATAGTGACATAATTGAAAATTTCAGTGTTGGTCTGCTCAACCCTACGACATAATGCAACTCTGGAATGCAAGGACGGGTACAAGAGAGGGGCGATCGCCCTTCCCTTGACAGATCCTGCACCGGCAAATTTCCCGAACTGAAATCTTGTGTTAGGAGAACTTTGATAAGGGGAGATGGTTTCTAAAACTCCCGGGAAATATTACGAAATTCAAGTTTTAAAATTAAAGTTTTGAATACCTCTTTTAAAGGAAAAAGTTTGTTCAACGGAAAAACCGGGAGTCTGCTTGGATGAATCTCTATATTTTAGTTTTTTGGATGAAATGCTGTGGCAGTCCCCCCCCCTCCCCAAGCATTAAAAAAAGAAATATGTTGAAAGAAGAAAGTTAAAAAATCAATCGCCCCCTCCTTGAAATATTTCTGGATTCGTCCTTGCTGGAATGTATAAAGTTGTCACAAGCTTCATATGTTATCATTCAAGAATATCAATTTATGGTTTCATAAAGAATGATTCTGCTCATTTTTTAACAAATCTGATTTTTATAAACTAAAATGCAGTCTACTAATACCGTGCCATTATTAATGGTAGAATTCATAAGCAATAGGTTTTTCTTCCTTACTAATGTTAACTAATTATTATGCTTTAAAAAGTGTTTTTCTTACAGAGCCTTTAGTCTTGGTTTTTGCTTGGACTCAGGCCCGGATCTGCGTACCCGCAGACCCCACAGAGCAGGAGGGCCGATGACCTAAAGGCAGGGGCGTGCACAGGGAGTAGGAGGGGAGGAGAAGGGACACCTGTTGGCCCGTGCCCGAGCCTGATGGGGGCCCAATATTTTTAAAACTAGAGGTGAAATATAGGGGTAAACAATATGGAAGGGGCCCGAAAAAGTCATTTGTGACGGGACCCTAAAAAATTTCTGTGCACGTCCCTGCCTTAAAAGGCTCAACAGCCCAAGAAATTGAAAAAAAAAAAAAAAAAAAAAATGGGGGAAAAAAAAAAGCTAACACTGACTGATTAACATTAAATATGCACTGCTGGCCTCTGGGGAGGAACCCTACAGAATTTTTCAGGGGGGCCCAAAATTTATAGATCCGGCCCTGCTGAGTTACTCTATTCCTACCACGTTCCAACAGCAATTTACAAAAAATAGTTGTGCAGAATATTACAGGTAACCAATTGCATCTAAAACAGGAAAAAAAATTTCTTGTTATTTTTATGCATCTACTCTACTCAAATATAATGAAAGGCATTCTATCTCTTAAAATTTAAACAATATTTTATGCAAATTCGAAGTTATAAGAAAGAGCCGAAAGAATTGAATCAGTAGCAAACGGCGAAAAATATCTTCGAAGAAAAAAAATTATCACCATCATTATATAATGTCATTAGGACTCCATTAATAAGAAAACTTTGACTGCAGAAACGGAATGATGTTGAACTTATAAAAAGCGATAAATGTAATTAACGAAAAATAAAAGATTTAACTATATTCATTAATCTAAAAAATCTTAATAGTGAAGTAACAAAAATTTTGTTATAATATCCATGAATATTTAAGTTGGACGAAACAAAGTAATCTAAACTTTTTTTTTCTCCTCTTATCGTTTACTATTATTTCGATAGATATTAAATGCATGCTCATTTTATGAATCGAGAAAAAAGTATCAGAAAAGGTTCACAGCTACAGTAAAAGAAGAATATTTCTCATTAGATATTAATAGCATTAAGTCACATTACAGAAACGTAAAATATTTAACTAGATTTTTGATAGAAAGTTAAGCAAATTTACTTTAGTGCTCCCATTATAAAAATTAACAATTTTAAAGTAGTTTCTTACGGCTAGTTTTTAAAGTGTTTTTGAAGCTTCATTGAAAATTAAGTTTACTCGAATGAATTTAATATTGTCTGGTAGTATTTTGAACACATCAGCATTAGTTTTACTTACTGAATATTTCTTTAAAATAAAAAGAAAATATTTTTTTTCTTTAAGAATGTAAAATATTTGAAAACTAACTTGCATTTCATTTCAAAAGGAAAATAAAAAAAAAGAATTGGAGATTTTTGGAATTTTCTAAGGAATTGTATTAATGTAACACTTTGTTTGGCAATGGTGAACCATATTCATACTTTATTCTTAATGAAGCGAAATTCGGCTAATGATTAGTAGATACCAAGAAGAAGAAGTGTCGATTTCTTGAGACAAACGTTTTTCAAAAGACTTACATTTCGAATATTTCGGCTCTTCCCTCTGTCTCCCAATCAGCATCAGTTCATCGAATTCATTACTATTCTAAGTCAAAGAAGTACTTTGACGTACTTTAATGACGTAAGGTAGAAATTTATAAATCTTGTCTATTATTTGTGTATAGTTAGTGTAAATAGATTAAAAGCTGCCCTATGGGGGTGGTGTTGTAGAAAATATGTGTCAGTCATGCCAACTTGTAGAAGCAAATATTAATTTCATACTTCGTACTAACTTCAGCACCACAGGTGAATTTGCTAAAAGAAAAATATCATGGGAAGTAGGGAAGGGGGGGGGGCTTCACTACCGAAGAGACCAACCAGACCGTAGTTTATTGCCCCCGCCTTTTAGGGCCTCTAAATGGCTAAAATTGTTTTTGCTGGTGGTTTTTGTCTTTTAACCAACTGTAAGGTTTGACTACAAGGGTCCTCAAAAAACTTTTGGCCAAGGATCCTCAATATCTTAATCAGGCCCTGGGGTGAGGGGATACATGTCCTTCGCGTAAGGCTTTATAATGGGGTTGTTTCTTTAAGTCAAAAGTACTACTTTTAAACACTGAAATTGATAGAATAAGCAAATAATAATAATAATAATAATAATAACATGGAACCAGAAAAAACTTTTATTTTCCCAACAGTTATTTTTTGTTTAATTGTTTAAAATGTCCGATTCTGGAAACAAGGAGTGGTCTTTATGACGTCAGAAGTAATGTACTGTCCACCTATGGCAAGTTGAGCTCCGCTGCCTGACCGATTAAACGATTATCGATTCCATTAGTTGAAATAGGGGTAAAGCGAAACGGCCTAAGAAATTGCAGATTTAGTTAGCAGTATTATTGCGCATTTGGCGAACAATATTACTATTTAGTTAAGAAGTAGCAAGCGGTACAGGCTTTTCTGACCAATAAAATAATTACATTGACAGCACAACTCTGCGCCAAACAATTCCTCTTCTTACTGATAGCTAGCAATTGAAAGAAATAGACTTGCTCAAGGCCATAACTCAACTTCTCAGAGGTGAGCAGTACTTTGGCGCGCTATTCCATTCATGCGCTGAATGTGTACACACTGTTAAAAAAAAGTTGTCATTGAACGGTAATATTAATAGCGATCATAATGAGAATTTTGAATGAAGGCTTTTCTCAAGCAATATTTTACCTTTATCCAATGCAAAAATATTGCGCTTTATGCTGATTGCATCAATGAATACCATTTCCTCACTTGTGATGTCGTTAGCAGAAGGTTAAAAAATAAAATTGAATCTGTGCACCGATTAAAATACTTTTTTTTAAATACTAAACTTTGTCAAATTATTTAAAAACTGGTTAAAACCTATGTTTTTTAGCATGCTCTATCAGTAAAAAGTACTTGCAAAATTTCGGAAAACAACCCAATTATGTCCAATAGTAGATGCGCTTTTGTTGTTTTTGTGAAGTGAAGTAATTCGCAATCACCCGGTTGACAGCAACAACCGAAGTTAAACATGCTTATGTTTGAAGACGCGAAAGAACGATTTCCATTATCGTTAGACCCGACGTTAGAACCTGAAACCAATAATAGCAAACTTTGGAAATCCATTGGAAGAGTGGAATAAATAACAGCAAAATTTCGAACCTTCTTGTAAAGCATTAATTGGCCGACTTCTAACCAGTAGCGTAACTATGGGTTCTAGTGCCTATGGTGAAATAAAGAAATTTCGCCCCCCCCCCCCAGGTTCGCCCACATGGGAAGTCACCGGAGATCATTGTGACCTCCCCCCCCCCCCCAAAAAAAAAAATTTTGGAACATTTTGATTAGTTGATTCGACAAATAGGAGGCATCATTGTATTTTTTTCCCTTATTTTCTTTTTTAGAATTTCTTTCAATAATGCCCAATGTTCTTTCTCAGTAGGTGTTATGTATGTGTCTCTAGCTCTTTTTCTTGCGAGTTTTTTTTCTTTTTCTTTTTTTTTCTTTTTTTTTAAAGCATTTTTCAAATTCGATGATCAAAAAAAAAAATTTTTTTTAAATATTTTTTAATCAGTTGAAATGCCGCTCCCCTGGCTGCTGCGGCTCTAGCGAGAGCCACTCATTTAGTTACGCTACTGGGGGCTTCTGACGCAATTTTACGCCGCGTCCATGAAAGAAGGCGAAAGTGTTTCCATTTATTTATCCTGCTTAGAAGATGTAGTTCGTCAACTTTCGAACCTTGACTGCACTATTGAAGATAGACATTTAGCCTTTAAGATGATATCAAATTTACCCGAACGTTTTGAACTTATTGAACAGCAGTTATACTGGGAGGGATGAAGACTTCACTTCAGTAAAAGTTTCAAAAGCACTTTTAGCTGAAAAGAGACTATTTCAAAGCAAATTCGATTTGTCTTCAAGTTCTACAAACTCTAAATCAATTTCTTCAATTTATTTGAACTCAACAATATATAATGATGCTGAACAGAAGCATTATAAAAATAACTGGAATGTAAGTAAAAATTTCAATAGGTTATTAAATTTGTTATAAATGTCGTAAATAAAAATACCATTCAAAGCAATTCAATAACGGGGTTAAAGGAAATAATAATTCACGCTATCACGAAAATTCATTCGTAGAACACATAGAGCTAAACTGTGAAAATATTGTGTCTGATTTGTGGAACATGGAAGCAAACTCTGTGGGAAATTCTAATACTAGTTTATTTTTGTTTGATTCTGGATTTACAAATCATTTTTCCCATGAGCGTGATTTACTTGTAACGTTTAAAAATACTGTCAGACAAAGTAAAGGTGGGGCTAAATATTTCTTGGGAATCGTTGATGATTATTTTTCCTTTGAAGAGTAAGGATAAAGCTGCAGATACTATTATAAATTTCATTAAATTTTACGAAAAGGAACATTCGAACTAAAGTTGTTCGTGTAATGCATGATAATGCTTAGAATTTTGCAACCAAAAATAAATTAACAATTTACATAATTTAGGAATTAAACATCAGCGTTTAAATACGTATTCTCCGAAAATGGTGGGCATCAATGAAAAAGTGATCGGCGATGCAATGGATGATGCAGTACGGACATTGTTATTAACGTCAAAATTACAGCCTTTTTTTTTTGATACAGTTGAAAATATTGCAACAGAATCTAAACATGTAAAAATAGACGAATCTGTTTTAGGTGCAGAAAAATTAAACGTTAAAGCAAGTTTTGTGAAATCTAATGTTAGAAATTACATCGAGTATTCACCAGATGACAGTAGTACATCAGATATCAAAAATGATAAGGGTACAAATTCTAAAGTACATTCAAAATTAAACGATAGTCAAAATGACGGAAATATTGATGATTGGACACGAAAAGAAGTTAAACGAAAACTAAGCTCTCGTATAGATGTTAACTTTTATATCTCTGACTTAATTAGTTGAGGGTCAGTAAACGACTTGATTGATATGCAGAACAATTGAATAAATCCAAATTGAAAATATGGGAATCCCAATTGATAAAAAATTATCTAGTTTTAAACCTATAGGAAAGCAAAATATGGAGACATTAGATGAGGAGTCTGACGAAGAAACGTAATGCATGCATTATTTCGTGGAAGTACCTCAAACCTACGAAGAAAAATTCAAAATTTCGTGATAAATGAGAAAATTCAATGCGTCAAAAATAGAAACGATTGAGAATCGTAATGTATGGCAGATTGTTCCTGAACCTCAGAATTGTACTTCAAGATGGATTTATACAATTAAATCGAACTCTGATGGTACTGTAAATAAATTTCTTTCAAGGTTGGCCATAAATAAAAACCTAATTTTGATTTCTCTTCTAGATTTTCGTCGGTCGTGGACTTTGTACTGGTTAAATTATTTTTTGTTCTGTTGGTAATTATTGGACAGTGCGTATTGAACTAAAGCATATCGATCCGACTAATAACGTTTTAAAACTCAACATATCATTATACGGTCAAAAACAATCTGGTAGATATTGGTATCATCATTTATCTGAAAGTATTGTATAACTTGGATTTTTGAAATCTAATTATTGTTTTTGTTAATTTCGACTTAGAAATTAATGTATTTTACTGTATGTAGATGATTTGGCTATTTTTTTAATAATAGTTTTAAATAATATTTTTGCATTATTAAGTGGAATATATAAAATCAGCATTCTTATATAAAATTGCTCGAAAAATTTCCAGTGGACATGAAAATTCACGTTAAAACGACTATGGATGTTGGACATGTTTGTATTCAATCTGACAAAGGTGGAAATCTAAATTTTCCTTTTAAAGAGTTGTTAGATTACTCTTTCTCGCAAACAGAACGACAGTAGATATATTATTTTCTGTTATTTATATTGCACAATTCTCTTCCAATTCAAAGGTACGTCATTGGAATTTACTTTTGAGAGTGTTGAAATATGTTGCTTGAACAGAAGATTATGCTATAAATTTATTTCTTTGTGATTCTTCAAATTTTGTCATGTATTCGGATGCATCTTGGGCGACAGTTGTTGATTCTATAACATCAATTAGTGGATTTATTTGGTCAATTGAAAATGTTTTTCTAAGATGGAGATCTTACGCTCGGAAAACTATAGCTAAAGTAGCTTGGAATCTGAATTCGTTGCTTTAGATACTGCTGCAACTAAGGCCCATTGGCTAACCAATATTATGAATGAATATGATTTATGGTTTTCAAAAATTGTTTTTTTTTTTTTTAATTTTTTGACAATCAATCTGCTACTTTCTTTTCAAACAATATGAATATTAATATGAGAATCAAACATATAAATGTAAAATATTGTTATGTGAAAGATTTAATTATTGTTAAATATGTACGTGCTACAGCGAATGTAGCTGATTCGTTCACAAAAACTTTGTTTAAAAATAGACTAATGGAATTTATTAAGCTTATTTTTAGTAATATTGCAAAAGGGTGGGAGAACTTGTGAAGTGAAGTAATTCGCAATCACCCAGTTGACTTGCACTATGAATACACATGAATCTGGTTGTTTTAAAATGTATGATTCTTGTACTTTCTTTTTGTTCATTTCTTATTCAAGTATCAATAAGCCGTTGTTATGAAATCTTGCTGCTTCACTGCGCCATAAAATATTTTGCTCACAGTTTTTTGTCAAATTCCGTCGGTCTTTGTGATATTTCCAACATTTGATTAACACCGATCGTACTTGCAGGTTTCAAGGCTCAATAAAGGAGGTTGCTTTTGCGAGTGATGACGGCGTCCTGCGGGAACAGGAGCTTCAGGAGTCCCAAGGCATCCGCTCGTCCACCCTGCGCGTGCCCCCCGGGGGTGAAGAAGGAGATGCGGAGGACCACTGCGAAAGGGACAATCCTTGCCTCAACAGTGGATCGTGCATCTCGACGGATGCGGGACCCGCCTGCGACTGCAGGGACACCGATTACGAGGGAGACGTCTGCGAGCAAAGTAAGCAGAGCATTGCATGTTTTTCGGATTTCACTTCAAAGAGAAATGTTAATAGGTTTCGAAAGTGAGATTTTGTTGCTTGATTGAGACAATGAGAAGCAAAGGGATGTGAGTGGATGTTTTAAAGCTTGGAGTAAAACGAGCTTAACATTTTGATCCTATGTAGCTTTTCATTGAAATTTTTTTTTCTAAATCATGCTGTATATCAGCAGCTAACGCGTACACTGTAAAAATAAAACTGCAGTACGACCAGAAAATCTGTAGTGAATCGGACCTCCATTGAGGTTTCTAAGTTTAAAAATCGCAGTACTATAGGGCACTGAACTTCAAATAAATTTTCTAGTAAACGTACAGCTTTTTCTTAAGTAATATTGTCAATTTTGCTTAAAAAGAAGCTGTAACATTACTATAAAAAAATTATGGAATACAATTAATTATGGATATTCTTACAAGTTTTCTAATAGACTACGGTTTTTGCTTTTTCTACAGTATAAGAAGTAGTAACGATACAGCTTTTTCTTAAACAAGGTTGTAACGATACAGCTTTTTCTTAAACAAGGTTGTAACGATGCAGCTTTTTCCTAAGTAACAAAGAAGTAGTTTTAATAGAAAAGCTTATCTAACACCAGTTTTCTAGAGTTTTCCTAGTAAACAAGCAATTTTTGTTCCAGTGTTTTCTCCAAAACACAAGAGAGGTTCTCCTACCATTAGTACTGGTTATATCCAAGTTTTAAATTTTGACACTCAAATTCCTTTGTTTCTATCTGCCTCAATTAATGACTTTAATGTGAAGCAACATTATTTACGAAATTGCTGATTCTTACATAGTGTAGCCATGAAACCTCCTACTTTCCTGTCCTGTCGGGCATGTTAGTGAATAAAATACGTGCTCGAACAAAAATTTTACGCCCCAAGCATCCTATTATATTGCATGTTACGAAAAATATAAATGCATAATGTTCACACGTATCTGTAACTGAAGTGTATCTGCTAATAATTGACTTCAAAACAATTAACATCTGCATTTACATCATGTATTGAGTTAATGTACAAATAAATAGGGAGGCACTTTTTACATATTACAGTAAAAACCACACTGTATAAAAATGTGCGTGTGCATGTACGTGGTGTATTTATGTGCTGTGTTTTTCCTAAGAGAACCAAAAGGCAGTATTTTTAGCGAATGAGAACTGCTGTTTTGGATTAGTCATTTATGTATTCTTTACTTTCATATCGACATATGTTTTTGATAAACTTTCATTTTCAAATAAAAACCCGCAAAAAATGCAATCAAACAGATCATACTAACTCAAATCATTGCAAATAATAATAGTAACATTTGCCCTTCCTAATGTCTTCTGCAAAGTGGAAAATGTTCAAAAAATAAAGCAGGAGGAATTTTAACTCTCCATTCTTCTTCATAACTCCCAAGGAGAAAAAAAAAAATGAAAAATAAGAACTTCATAAAAAGACACCCAGAGTGAATGCTCGGATTTCTTTTTATATTTCTTCTTGGACGCACTTCTCTTATGTTTGGTGTTTTTCCCTCGGGAGGGTATGAGTGATGGGAGTGCTGAAGGATTAAGTAGGTAGCTTATCATCGCTCCCCACGTGCCTCGCGTGACAACAGACATCTTCGAGAGAGGACTGAGAAGTTCACTATTGGCCAGCTCCTTTTGGGCAGCCTGAGAAGAAACTTCGGCAAGACTTTTTCATCTCTTTATTGTGTGTTGACAACGTTTTTCAACAAGAATGAATTTAGTTGAAAAAGAATTCCTCCGACATCGGTAATAGCAGTGGTGTAGGGTGGGGATGAGGGGCTCACGGATGCGACCACACGAGTTACAGAAATTTTTTTAAAAAAGTCGCTTAGTTCAAAATTGAAACAAAAAGCCGGGAACGCTTATAGACGTCTGACGTGGGAAGGTAAAGCATAGTATCTGCAAAAATGAGGTTTAGAGATATTTGAAGAAACGCGTTTTGGACTCCATACTAAATACCAATAACTCTCAATTCACAAAAGCCAAGTTGAATGTAATCTGTTTCACTGGTTTTTATACTTGTCCTGATTTCATAAGTACTAAGCGCTACGTATTTGACAGAGGTTCATGTGGGAAATTCTAGTAGGGTCATTCCATCAATAAATGGGCCGGGTAGTACTGTTTATGATTTTAATGAAATTTGATCCGTAATAGGTACCAATGATCTGTACTTCCACAAGCTGTATTTTTTTTCTTGAAAAAATCTTATTCCTGACCCATAGCTGCTTTTTTGCTCCGCTAAAATACCTTGTAAATTGATTTAAATTAATAGGAATATCAAACACGGCTTATATTGTAAAGCTGAAAGAATTTAACTTTTATTTGTGTATAAAACAAAAAGGTTTATGTTAAGCCTAAATAGAAGTTTTCCAAGGTCAAATCTTGTTCAAAATTGCCGTTTTCGTCATTTCGAGCATAAAAATGTCAAGGCAGGACATAAAACAGGAGGTTATTTTTTTTTTCCCTAACGCACTTCCACTTAGGGTTTTTTTTTTTTTTTAATGATTTTTATATACTAACTGAAAATCGTAGTCCTTCATTATTAATAAATTCTTATAGAAGGAAAAAGGAAAAACGGACTCTTTCACTTCCCAAGAGTGGCCAGTGGATTAGGTGATAAAAATTTAAAAGGCTAAGGGTATGAATTAGTGCTGATTATTTTTTGGATCAAATCACTCCGAGGAGTCATTAGTTTTGCTAGTTATTCGGGGACTGCTGTATCTCAAGAAGGAATGCAAGGATTTAGACGAAAGTTGGTTCATAAGTAGATAGGAGTATACAAAGTGTGTTCCTTTTGTGCACCGACTGATTCAATGTACAATTTAGCAACATACAGTGGACTGAAAGCTGATTTCTTTAAGTCTTACCTTTTATAGGTTAATATGAGAATTTAATACATAAAATTAGCATATAGCGAGTTCTTTGTGTTATTGCTTCACTGGGAAGTTCTGGATCAACCGAAAATGATAGTAAGAACTTACTTGTACGTTCCACTATCGTCAAACTTCAATGCATAACTGGTTTTTCGCTATTTTTATATATACAGTCAAGCCCGCTCATTAGAATATCGGTTAAAAGAATATTTCGCTTAATCTAATACATTTTCAATGTACCAAATCAATGTAACGCGTTATTTTGATCCCGGTTAATGGAATATCCCGCTTATTAGAATATTTTTTCGTGGCAAAATGGTTATTCCATTAAGCGAGTTCGATTGTATATTTTTTTTTAAAGTTCTATCAAAGTTCTGTCAATAAAAAAAGCTATTGCAGTCAATTTATTTAGAAAAAATATATTTTGGAAGCTTAATTTTTAAAAATATTACGAGTTTGTTCCTTTACTGGGTAGTGTTCTGCCACTGCTCGGTCTACCCTATTTGGGAATGAAAATATCATATTTTTAAAATAACTCATTATTCTCTTTCGTTTGCTCTAAAAGACATTTTCCCCGCATTACATTAAAGCAAATTTTATACATGGCCCATGACCTTTGCTTTTGAATCTACAATATAATTGAGAAATCTGCATGGGATATACGGTAGTTTATCCAAAAAATGGGGGACAGAAAATATTTGGTTATTAAAACTCTACTTCGCATTCAGACATATGATTTATGGCTTTCCCTCTCTATTGGAAAAGTTCGTAGATTAAAGATGGCAGCATCACGAGTTTTTCCCGTGCATGTCCAAGAAAAAGCTATCGCCTTCCAGAATCTAAAGCAACAATGACTTTCGTTAATGATTTTGCAAATCCAAACCTTTCCCTGCAAATGGGAATAAATTCTGAAAAGAGTAATATAGGGCCGGTCCCAAAGTCCATTTTCCCAACAGATTAAGATTATCGATCTCCAAAAGAACATCTCAAAGTGCAAATATCCAAATAAAAGAAAATTGCGGGAAAGGGAGGGGTATGGAGATCCATTTCGCGGAGCCCATTCTTCACTATGCCGCTTTCCATTGAAAGCGCTGGAGACGGCTTGCCCTTATCACCGAGGGATGGAAACGATGTGTTAGGAAGACATTTTTCACGATAAACTTCCATGTTTTTGCTCTTCCCAATGAGCCTGAGATGGATTTACTGTGCTATTTTTTTTTTTTAAGTAAGACCAGAAGATTTAGTCAAGTTCTGTAATACTAAAAGAGCATTTTTCTTAACCTGCTTGTCTTAGATGAAGACAACAAAAGCTATGCGTTTTCTAAAATTTTCTAAATGGCACTACCAAGTCTAGACATCTAGACTGTCTGTTTAAAAGCTAAGACATGGGTTTTTATGAAATTTTTTGAGCAATCACGAATTGTTTATTAAGCTCACTTGACCAAGGTTGATGTTGCTCTGAATTTTTGGATTGCCATGGCGGTGAGAATAAGTCTAGCTTACTTTAATATTCATTAAATCGAGAAACTTTTGTCGCTATGGTTACAAATTGTTTGCGCTGATTCAAGGCTTAACTGAAGCAGATTTCACTTTTAAAAGGGAGGAGGAAGGGTGTAAAATTACGTTATTTCAGAAAAAACATCAATATAGATGTGTGAACTTAAAAAGCAAAACTTAATCTAAATACAAAAATTCCAGATTTCTAATTCCCATCACTTGAAATTGATAAGAAATAAAAATACTTTAAAGGTATACACTGTAAGTGTAATCTTTATGATGAGTATACGGGTGAAAATTTGCTATAATAACCAGAACTTTAGAACCGCATCCCAATGCTCATTTCGTTTTTTGTTGATATGCCTCGTTTTTCCTAATCTAGAAAACCATCAGTCATAGTATGATGAGTGCGAATTTCTTCTCGTTTCCATTCCACTTTATTTGTAGAAACAAGAAACTCAACGAGTAAGGTCCTATCGTGATCCGTAACTGCGAAAAACATAATTTGAATTTGAGACGTCAAAATTCAAATGATTTTCATAGTTTAAAAGTCATTTTATCCTTTAGATTTTTTCCCTAATTTTACTTTTTTTGCGGAGAGGAGGGGGGGGGGGGGCTTGACAGTACTGTTTAAGTATTTGACCATTTCTCAACGGTAAAAAAATTTTGCTGTTTTTAGATTTTTAAAAAAATTTTAAGATTATTATTGATGATTTTTAAGGTTATATCCAGGCTGGTCAAATCCAGGCTGTGTTGACAACGCAAACCTATTTACGACAGTGGAAGCAGTTTCGAAGTGCTCTAAATTGTTTATTGGACCATCCCTTGTTAAATCGCAGGAGAAGATCCTAATGGTTTTAAAAGGATGCACGTTATACTATAAGCGTTTTTAAAACGTTCCAAAACATTTGAAGCTGCTCATGTTTACACTCGTTTATTCTATTTTGTTACTTAATGCATTCTCGAAATAACAAACTTTGAAAATTCATTCTATTATTATTTGCATAAAAAGGTTGTGGAATCTCATTTTTAAGCGCTGTTCTTCTAAGCTAAGCTGTTTTATTCAGCCATTTTTTTTTTGTAATATTTAATTAGATACTTTTGTTTATAACCGAAAATAGAACAATTGTAGAGTATCTGGGTACAATGTAGTTGTCTTCTAAACCTTCAAAAAGGTCTCGGTCTATTACATTCTCTTTAAGTGACCTCTACCAGAGATTTTTAAAGCCGCTGTAAATAGAAAAAAATGAGGGGGGGGGAGATAAGTTCGAAATGGCATTCTTAAAAACTTAAATAGCTCTGAACAGTTAACTCTGTTAACCTCGTATTTTTCCGATATATAAGTATCTTTTCGTGAATAATTTATCAATAATTTATCTAAAATCTTAGTAAAAAAAAAAATCACACTTCGCAAACTACATGTCGATTGTGACAGATTTATTGGCCACCCCTGTAATACACTATTTCCCACACAATGCGTTCAAGAAAATGAAAAATGAGTAGCACATAAAGCGGAACCTCGTTAAGGCGAAATCGCATAAAGTGAAGTATTGGTTTAGATAAAATACTTAATTGGTCCCTTGAGTTAACAATCGCTTAACAACTTATCAGCTAAGATGAAATTCGGTTAACATGAATTACTTAATTGGTCCCGTGAGTTAACAATCGCTTAAAAACGTATCAGATAAGATGAAATTGTGTTAACTTGAAATAATTATGACGGTCTGTGAGTTTCACACTAACGAGGTTCGCTTGTAAGAGATTTCTGATGGAAATATTTCTCGAACTAATGAAATTCGAAAACATATTCAGAAAAAAAAAAACAATAGAAGTATAAAAGGTATTTTAGCCTAGTGCATAAAGCTGTTTTAAAACCCGTGATTTAAAGAAATTTTCAATCGTTATGGCTGTTTACTATCATTGTAAAAGCAATACATTGATTTTAAAAAGTTGTGGGGAGAGGGGGGAAGAGAAAAAGAAACATTTTTATTTTTTCGTTCAATCATGCTTTGTAATGTGATCAAAACATTCTCTGATGATCATTTATTCTTGTTACTCCTTTTTCCTTTGGTAGTTAGAAACTAGTGTTTTTTCTTTGAACTGGAGACACGCTGAAACCTTTCTCTTACTATCCGAACATAAAAAGGAGCGCAGAATTTATACTTGAAAAAAAAAAAAAAAAAAACTTTCAGGACAAACAAAAAAAAAAAAAAAAAAAAAAAAAAATGAAGCACAAAAAGGAATTTTTTTTACCTTCACTTTCAAAACAAGGATAAAAGTATTTTCTAAGTATCTTTCTTCTTTCTTCCGGGAAACAACATTGTTTAAAATTGTATCTTTCCAAATAGCTTTCGTTCACCATTATAAAAACGATTATTAAATGCTTTGTTTTTCTTGATAAAAATTAAAAAGTGGATTTGAACTTGAAGCGTTTTTCTGGGAAATAAATATATCGCTTAACTTTATTACTTTCGAAACGCTTTATAGTTTGTGTATTTTATTTTAAATACGTATTAAAAAAGATTCCAATAGAGTTGTGAAAATAGGGCATAAGATAACCCATAAAGTAAGGAAACCTTAAATATTTTTTCACATTTAATGAAGTAGCGACTTTATTTCTTTGTTTTTTGAATCTGTATGTTAGAAAATAGTAAAACTAATTAGTTCTATCTAATGAGGAGTTCCTGAATTTTAAGAATTTAAAATATATTTTAATATTTTTATTCATCATTTTTTCATATATTCCATTTCAACTTTAAAATTATTTATTCCATTTATTTATCAAAAAAAAAAAAAAAAAACCAGCTAAAGACAACTGAGCACCGGTTCCGAGTGCAAATTAATGCTTAAATATTTTGCTCTGCGTACTTGATTCTGCATTTCAAATGTAACGAGCTGATGTGTGAAAATGAAACCAGATTATAAAAAAAAAGAAACACCAAGTTTGTCGCCAAGGTGGCAAAAAAACTTGACGGCTAAAAGCTTTGCGATAAATTGCCAAGTGTAAGCCATATTATAACACCGCTTGAGTTTGCATTGAAATTAACGATGATTTTCGCCCAAAAAGGTGAAGAAGACCCCTTTGAAACATCAAAATGCAACCAAAAGGGAAGGTACACAACTAGACCCCACTAAGAGTCTACGTACCAAATTTCAACTTTCTAGGACATACTGTTTCTGAGTTATGCTAGATACATACGTACATACGCACATACATATGTACATACGGACGACACGAGAAAACTCGTTGAAATTAACTCGGGGATGGATATTTCGGGTGTCTACACGTTCTTAGGCATTTATCCACGTGTGGTTGGGTTTAAAAAAAAATATTCGTTCGGGTACGAGCCAAATGGAAATTAAGGCCGATTTTTGGGTGACTTTTTTTGCGAATACAATATTTCTTTTACTTCGTAAAAGGAAGTAAAAATAGAAACATCTTGCATGAAATTAATTTTCACAATCGTAACAATGTGCAAAATCCTAAAATTATAAAAACGCATAAAAAAGAAATTGATTTTCTTCAACACCTTAATAACTCACACGAAACTGTAATCTTTTTTTTTTTTTTTTTAAATTTAGCTCTTAAGACATTTGGAAAAGCAATTACTAATTGGATTTAGTCATTACTAACATTACGATTAAACATGATAGTTGGGTAGTGATGTTTAAAATCAAAATTTATTTAAATACAAATGTCTGACTGAAGATGAAATTCTTAAAGTGTGATTCTACGAAAATTATTGAAATTCTAGTTAAACTATAAAAATGCTTTAGAAATTGAGAGCTGTAAAGAGCACTGTTAAAACTACAGGTTGCGTTTGGCACCTTTCAGTGGTGAAACGCTTGTTCACCAGCGACACCCGATAGAGAGCCGAAATTGCACCCTTAGCAAGGGTGAAAAACTGGCTCCCTTCACCCAACGTGCACCGTAGGTGAAATATGGTACTCTAGGTGAGAAAAATGGCACCTTTATTGCATCCTAGGGAGATTCCCCCCCCCCCCCGTGTTGTTTGCGTTTTTTAATACAATTGTGTTTTATTTATTTTGATTTATATATACGAAGGCATTTGATAACATTTCAACTTTCGAACATAGTTTAGAAGTGTTCATGACTTTAATTTGTCTGTTGGTGCACTAACTTTCTTATATTCACACTTGGATTCCTCAGTAATGAATATGTTGTTGACAACTTTTACTGCATGATCCGTACTGAAAATGAATAGGGAAGGTAGTTATCAATCATTTGTCGGAACAACCAGAAATATTAGGTAACATTAGATTAGAATCATGGGAAAATAAAAGCGTTCATAAACGTTTAAAATTTTAATCGAGCGTAACATATCAGTACTTAGTATAAGATTCGATATTTGAGTATCCTTATGCGTACAAGATAAATACTGATTTAAAAGCCATTCTTTCCAATATCAAGTTTTCCGTCAGATTAAAAATAAAAACGAGTAGATAACTACATTCGCTTCATGCAATAACGCCTAAGAAAGATACGTTAACCAAAACACGATGTGAAACTCATGAGTCAAACGCTGAGTGAGAAAGATTTCTTTTCAGGCGGTTTTTTTTTCCCCCAGCCTTTGCTGCTTTGTTCGTTTCCACTATGTAGTTATTTCATTTGAGAAGAAATAGATATTTGTATATTAGCTGCTCACGTCGATGCATTTTTATTCCGGAAATAGCAATTCAATTATCAGCTGATTTAAACGTTTTTATTTTTAATGTTGTTGTTGTTCAAGATAGTACTAATAGATAGTTTTAGGTAACAGCTTTGCAGGATATAAATAGCAAGATATTAAATATTTAATAAGGTAAACGGAACAATAAGCAGTTGTCAACATACTTTAAATATGTTCGAAAGCTCTAAGTGCTACAATATGATCAAATGCCTTTACTTACGCGATATTTCGAAGATTAATCCACGAAATTTTCAGTTTTGTACTTCATTCAATGTGAAAGCAAATTTCGTCGCAACTTCCTTCGTTCGCCTTTCAAACTGAAGTTGCCGTTGGACGATTAGTCAGAGCGCATACGCAATGAGTCGCTCTCCTATTGAATCACTTTTGTTAACGTCGTTCACCCACTGAGGAACCAAAAGCACCTTGACGACACTTCCTAGCCTCCGTTTCACCCCGCGGCACTATTTTTTCACCCTAGGGTGAAATTTTTTACCCCTGTGGCACTCCTGGTTTTAACAGTGAGGAAACCGCTCTGAATGAAATCTAAAAGGATAGACTGGAATTTGTGCAAAATCATAATTTTAGAAGCAAAGGATAATCAGTTATAAAGCCTGAGAAATTCTTGTGTAATAATAATAAGTTGAAAATATAAAAATGAATCCTGTTTCAGTTTTAATTCAAAAGAAAAACTGCATAGCATTACATGAATAAAATGTTTAAAAACGAAATGAATCTAGATTATTTCTGTTGAAGTACGATCGTATGAAGTGAAAAGGGGGGCGCTTGAAACCAGCGCGAGCACCGAGACCACAGGTCTATTGTACTATCCCCGCTTAGGCTGCTAAAGAAGCCCAGTAACAGAAATAATAGACATTGTTTATAAGTAACAGAGATTATTTCTGTTAGCTTGCTTCGCATTAAAAAGTAGAAAATAAAAGACAGCAGACCCTAAATATCACAGGGTATCTGAACATCATTGCGGATCAGTTGCACCCTTACATGGCCTCTGTTTTTCCAGCTGGAAATGGAACGTTCCAACAGGACAACGCCCCGTGTCACAAGGCTAAAATTGTGTTGGAGTGGTTCGAGGAACATGATGCTGAATTCCTGTTATGTCCTGGCCACGCAACTCACCGGATCTCTATCTCATAGAACACATTTGAGGTGTCATAGGACGGCAGCTCAGAGTTCAAAGACCACCAATTCGCAATATCTCGGATTTGCGTAACAATTGCTTAAACATCTGGTACAATCTGTCTCCAGCCATCTACCAAGGACTTGTGGCATCCATGCCAAGGCGTGTTGAAGCTGTCTTGCGCGCCAAAGGTGGGCGAACTCGTTATTGACAGGTGGTCATAATGTTTTGGCTCTTGAGTATATATATATATATATATATATATATATATATATATAAAGACGTAACCCCCCTCCCCCGAAAGTCGGGTCTAGCTACGCCTCTGCCTGCTACTGCTAACGGCTCATGTCATGTATCTGAAGGATTTTTTTTTTCATCATTTTCTGATTATCATTTTTTAATGAAATCTTGTAGGCAATGCAGTTTCTGGTCAGAATCGAAACTAGATTCCTCATTTGTGAACCGATTACATAAAACAATAATGGTCACATAAAGGGGTAATTTTAATGTAAACAAATATATGCAAAAATTCGGAAAGAATGATTTTTATAACCATTAAGAATCGATAACATTAACAGCTCGCTTGGAGTCTATTACGAGAAAATGTAATTGATTAAAAGTGATTACAAGCCTGAAAAATAGGAGATTATGATTATAATCCTCAGTCAAAACGTATTTACGATTACAGCAACGATTAGATTATGTAAAAAAGATAATCGAGGACAATTGATATGCCGATTATAATTTTGATTACGATTACAGATTCGTTGGGAACAAAATACCACACACTCAATAGATACAAATTAATATACCAGAAGAAGCATTATTCTTCTCCTTGCAAATTTGTGGTAACGTCTTAGAATTATGTTTTTTTTTTTTTTTTTTTTTTTTTTGATAGATTTACTAATATTGTACAGATGACCAGGTCCTATTTATCGCACAGGCGGCTCTGGCCAGGAATGCAGGACATTTCTAAAGGGCTGAAAATTGTTCCATAATATCGTCTTTTTTTAATCTAAGTCAATATAAATAAGCATTTTACAGGAAGAAAGTAAACTGACTTTTTTAATTCGTGAATTGAAATTTCCCAAAAATGTCAAAGAAAAAAAACCGTAAGGACAGTCAAATGCACCACTAGCAGGATTTGTAACGGTTTTGTGGCACCAGACTGACACAAGGCACTAGGGCTGTCGTCAAGTTGGGGGGTATAGCATTAAAACTATTCGAAAAATACATGATTTTTTTTATAATAATAAGAAAATAACTTGTTAATTGGAGAGAAAAAACGACTTTCTGAAAAGAGGATTTTTATTCATTCTGCCAGTAGCAAATTTAATCCAGTCACTATTATGAGGGTTTAAGAAGATTCATAGATGAACATGATAAATCTATTTATATAAAAATGGATGTATGTTTGTGGGTATGTGTGTATGTTCCATATACAAATCCACAGTTTTTGTCGGATTTCTTCCAAATTTGGCACAAAGGTAAGTTGTTGCTCAGGAATTCATATAGACGGGTTTTTGGAATTTTAAAAACACTCAAAGAGGTCTAATTTCATTTCTTGAGTCATAAAATTGCTCTTTTCTGCACGAACTAATTTTTGTATAGTTATGAATTAAGTCTAAATGAAAAGCCTGCAAAAAAACTGCCCTAGATGAAGTTTCTTCAAAGATTGTCTTTAATCATTAAATTTGTGAACCTTGGTTCAAAGCAAATGCAAACGGTTATTAACATATAACCACCAGGAGCAATTTTAAATGAAATCAACACAAAACGTATCCTAAACGATGGCCGTCAATGCCGTTTAGTGATGAGCGTTAAAGCATGTTTGGCGAGAAAGCCGTATGTATAATAAATGTTGCTGTACATCGTTTCTTAAACGGCGACCTACGAAACCCCAGGGGTCCATTGATGCTACTCATGGTGCTACTTAATTTGAATGCTACCGGTTGATTATAATTTTTAAATATTGTTTAATTATAAAATCCACAACAGTAAGGCTTCATGTAATTTTTGATCAGTGTTTATCCCGTTAATAGCAGAAAAATACAAACATGAGTAAGGTAATAATATTGCATTCAATATTGACGTACAATCTTCGACTGTTTCAGCATTAGACTACTTTTATTAAAACCACATCTATTTCATCCTTGCAACAGAAATTTTATTTAATGTTCTATGATCCTTATCAAACCAATTTGCAATTTGTAAATTTTCTTTATACTATTCCTTGATTTACGTCGAATCTTTAAGTAATTCGATTCAACTATATCGGAATTTGTGAACCTTGGCTCAAAGCAAATGAAAATGATTAACAACATATAACCACCAGGAGATATTTTAAATGCAATCAACACAAAAAGTATCCTCAACAGTGGCTGTTAATGTTGAATCAGCGACAAGCGTATAGCATGTTTGGCAAGAAAGCCGAACGAAAAAGAAATGCTGTCTTTCAGTAGTTCTTAAATTGTACCCTGCAAAGACACTTGGATGCATTGAAATCACCATCGGTGGTTCGTCTTCAATTTGCATGCGCATTTCGCTAATAAGTTTTCAATTAATAATACCGTAACCGGAAACGAAATTTTGATCACTATTTTCTATACATAAACACCACAGAAAATACCAAAATGAGATAGGTATTATCGAAGTACAACCTTCAACAGTTTTACAATTAGAGTACTAAATTTATATTAAAACAACATCATTGCATCGGAAATATAATTTAGTATTGTATTATCCTTAAACATATCGATATGTATATATTATTTATACTATTCCATGATTTACCTAATTCAGTTTACCTAAGTTTCACAGAAACCGCTCCAGGTTATCAAAGATCAGGGGTAAAAATACTAATATGGCTATTTAATTGTAAAATAATCATTTTTGCGCATAGTAGCGTAGATTGAATTTATCTTTCAAGGGGGGGGGATAGTTATGGGGTTCATTACATGTACATAAACTATCATACTAGGATTGCTAGTGTGTGGTAGAATAAAAGGCTGTGCACTTTTAGACTCGAAACCACACGAAAATTTAATACGACAGAATTCATAGTTTTAGAAGGGTAAAAGTTTAAAGTTTAAAAAAATGTAAAGAAATATTAATTTGAATTTAAACTTTAAAAATGTATAAAATGTCTCCATTTTTTACGTAAACAAATTTCTTAATCGTTTAAAATTTTATATTACTTTAACGCTCGAAGCAATAGTACACCTGAAGGAGCATCTTCGCTGACTAGCAATAATTTTAAACCAGTTAGCGGGTATGAGACAACTTTTCACACGAAGAGATTGCTACTAAAATGGTCATGATGAAATATTACGCCACATTATAAAGTTTTTTCGTTTTAGTCTTCATCGTGAAATTAGTTGAGCAAAGCTCCATTTCCAGTTACAAGACTCTCAGATCGATAACTTTTGTTGTAAACAATCGAAAAATGTTACTGTTTGTAACTACCACTAAGCAGGGCTGCGGAGTCGGAAGGAAAATGGCCGACTCCGACCCCGACTCCGACTCCTGGATTTTGAAACGTCCGACTCCGACTCCAACTCCGACTCCGACTCCGGACTTTTTAAAATTTTTTTAATTGTATTTTTTTCAACTCCCTCTCTCCCTTCAGGGGAAGGGGGAAAACCTCTAAACAGAGATTGAAATATTAATTCCTTTTTATGAAACCCAAGACGCATACAACGTTAGAAATTCAATTTAAAAATCAAATTTTCCAATAGTTACGAGTTAAAAAGTAAGATGACATAAAAATCCCTTTTAAAAAAATTGAAAAGGATTGCCTGTAATTTGCCCCCCCCCCCCTTTAATGTCTAACAAATAGATATTAACCAAATCGTGTTCTTTCAATTTTTAAAAGCTGTAACTTGAGAGAAAAAAAAAGCTTTTTTTCTAAATCCAAGTTCTTGAGTGGGGGTGGTTTGCCCCGGGTGGCACCCATCTGGTAGATGACACTCAAAGTTAATTTCAGAGTTTATAAAAAATATAAATATTTTAATTTTAAAAATTTTCGTAAATATATTTTAAATTATATTTTATCAATAAAATTTCAACGAAAATAGGGCTTGTATACATCAGGAGCTTATTTTACACAAAATGCGGCGGTATACAAATTTGTACGAATAGCTTTTACTATACCTATATTTCTTCTTCGCTAAATTTTTAATTTAAATTTTATTGGCTGCTTTAGAATTAACCTTAATATGAAGATTTTAAGATTAACTGCAATTATTGAGTGTTGTAATCAAGAAATCATTTACACTTATTTTGTTCTATACTTTTTAGTGAGAAACAAATTTATAGAAATAGTCTTATAGAAGAAAAAAACATTGAATTATTTCATCAGATCTTTTGGATTCGTGCTTTCGCTCCAGAACTTCTTTGAATTTGCCGATCACTCTTAAAAGTTTCAACCTTAGCTACCGGCTTTGACTTACTAATTTGTTACGTTTCCTTTACTACTTTATAACTGAGATCGAACAAAACAATATATATTTCTATTTTTATATGAAAGTGATTACTTGAAAATGTTAGGCAACAAAACCGTTCGCTGACATCAGTTGCTATTAGTTAAATTAAAAAGCAAGCAAACTAGGGGACGGCTACAGAAAGTTCGGTAAGCACCCAAGCTAGCTGATTGCCATAATGGCAGTTATTTTCTCATTAGTATCTTCTTACACACGTAACCGAACCAATTGGTCGTCAATTTTTAAAAAATGCAAGGAGAGTTAATAAAAAGGAAAGAAAAAAAGAAGCCCGGAGTCGGAGTCGGAGTCGGCATGTGTTCTAACGACTCCGACTCCGACTCCTTTACCCCAAAATCAGTCCGACTCCGACTCTTCGACTCCGACTCCGACTCCGACTCCACAGCCCTGCCACTAAGTACCGTCATTGAAAAAATGCTGTAAGATAAAAATGGATACGCATACGTATTATAGAAGCAACTCTGTTCACAGTGGAGGGATAAAGTGAAACAATTTGTATCTCGCGTATATCCGCTAATCGCAATACATCATTCTTTAAACTTGAAGAAATTAAAATCTCCAGTGAGACTTAAGTTCTGTATCACGATCAATAAGTCAGAAGGGCAGGCAATTAAGTACTTTAAATGCATGTGAAATTTACCTATTTCCCATATAGATAATTTTTATGTTGCATGCTTAAGGTTGGGTTCATTAAAAAATGTATTTCATTTTGCTGCTGGAAGGGGGACTAAAAATTGTATTTAGGAGCAAGATTTGAGTTAAATTTAGAAAATTTTGAATAATTTACCTTTTTAGTATTTGGATTATGCTTCTAAACGTGGAAATAACATTTCCTTCGTTTTGAAGCTGTGATATGGGGAACAGAATGTGCAACAAGCTTTTGTAAAACATAAACAAAAGAATTGTCTATTATTCAGTTGTAAGTAGAAACAAGACTTTTTTTCCTTTCTTTTAATTTCATAGCTTGCAAATAATTTTTAAAAAATGACGCGGATAGTGACCAAAATGTGCAGGTCTATTTCTTTTTCTACAAGGCAGTTTAATTGACGGGTTTTATATAGTTCGTTCCATAATTTCGCGTCCATGTACTCCATTTTTAACGCTTTATGTATCTTAAAATAATAACTGTAACTGTTTCTATGGCGACTATTATTCTGTGGAACCATTCCTACCCCTAATGACGACTGTGCCTCTGCAAATTAAAATTTCGATTTTCTCAAAGGAATACTTCAGAGTAGCAAACTTAAATAAGTGCTCTTACCTACCTGCATCAGTTTGAGTTATCATGTACAACATTTACGGCAAGTGTGAGGTTTTAAAAATTTCAAATAAAATTTCAATCTAGACAAATTTTGAATCGTTGCAAGACACCAATATTAATATCTAACTGTCATTTTTACCTACGAAAATAGAAATATGACATAAATATAGGGAAAAAAAATGTAGTTGACGTACGTCTTTTTATGAAATTTACACTTATCTAATATTCTACCACTAATCTAATCTACTCCATGGCATGCTACTAAATCGTCACGGAAAGGGCAAACAGACACATTTTGTGAAGTTATTTGTACTAAGTGAACGTTTTCTACGGAATGTGCTTACATTCCTGAACACTTACAAAAAATTATAAAATGAGTCTTCCTAACACGTGAAACCTTGAAAGTAAAAACACCGCCGATTATCCGTAAACTGGAATGCAAACGGCTATTAATGACAATGACCGAATTCCTTATTTTCTGTACAGTGGACTATCTGTTTAGCTTTTGGGTCATTGAAGATGATTTTCATATCTGAAAATATTGTAAGGATGGCATATTTTGTATATATTTGTAACTGATAACAGCCATTGAATTTATTAACGACTCTTTCTAGGAAAACACTCCAAGATTTTTTTTCCCAGAATAAAATGTATGTGAAGAGTACTATAGCATGCTTTAATGTCTTGAGGTATACAAAACCGTCAAAGGCAGCACAACGGTTTTCGTATTCGAAGTACCACGCAAAAGGTTATCCCACAAGATATGCAAGACAATCATTTGTCTCTGCATTAAGACATTATATGTACCGCCCGTCTGATTCAACCGCAGACAAAGTGCCAGTGGACACGACAGAACCAAGGTATATCGTTGATCGAACCCCGATAACGTGCCTCATGCTTTTTCGTTTTTATTTGATGCAATTTTTCCTGCAAATGCTCAACTTTTCTGTGCTATTTACATTCTTTTGAAAATTTGAGCCTAGAATGGTGTGAATGCAGTTTTTTACTGTCATTTAGATAGAATTTATCCATTTAATTATCTAAATGATATGTTGCATTGAGAAGCACCCGGGCAACGCCGGGTAATAAGCTAGTTTATTTATAATTGATAAGATTGCTTAGTCCACACTTTGTACTAAACCTGACGTTTATCGCAAAATCTATTGTCTTTGTGATTCGCAGATTGCGACCACGTTATCCATCGTAGCATGGCCAGTAAAATTTATTCTTTAAAATTTTATATCATCGTCCTCTTTTTCATACGCAGAAATATAATTTTCATTGGCCTTCATCTTCGTTTTACTTATTAAATGAATTTATTTTAAACAAAACGCTATTTTTTAAAAACAATTCTAACAATTTACTCAATTAAACAAACAAACCTTTTCTAATGTTCCAGTATTGAGTCTTTAAAAATGACCTTGTCAGTGTCCCTTGCGTCGGGACTATAATCGCTCATTCCAATCCCTAGGAGAGAACTCTTAATCTGTCCTCGTCGGCCTCATTCCGGCCGGACGTTTATAAATAGTAAGTTCTTCCTCCTGATATTAAGATTGATTTCACATTTTTCGAAGCGGCTGCGATCATTTCGGACCCCAGAGACGGTTGTCTTTCCCAACACTAGACGAGAAAAAATGATGCAGCTTCTGTGCTCTTCCTGCACTGGAGCCCCACGTGAGCATACCTACGCAAGACTATCAGTTTCAGTTAATGGCAGTATTAAAGTGTTGTGTTTGATGGAATGGAACTACAATTATTTCGCAAACGAAAGGCTTTGCAAGCAGTCGTAGAGTTGAAATACTCGAACAGTTTATAAGATTAGTGTTGTGACTATGTTAGGTAGATTGAACCGTTTACTTCGAAAACCAGTCAAGCGCAAAGCTCTAAAATTTCGGAAAAGCATTCTTAGCATCCTATTAAAACTTTTCTATACGGATTACAATATTTTAAACTAAAAGGAATTCATGTTTAGGAATTATTTCTTTCAAAAAATATGTTTGCAATCCTAATTAAACATTTTATTGTGATGATTTTTTTTTTTTTTTCAAATTATCCGGTATACAAATAAATTTTAAAGGTTTTTTTTTTTTTTTCAAGTTTTACACTTTATTGTGAAAAATTGGTTTTAAGTTCTTTTTTCGAAGCATCACTACCTTTTCCTATTTTTCTGATAATTTTCGGAGGCCATCTCGAAAAACAGATGGGTCTTTTAATGCGATCTACGAATCGATCAGATTTTGGACTTCAAAAGAGAGGAAGTTCTGATCTTCAAGAGCAGTCTGAAGGGGCAATGTCTAGGATATATGGAGGGTGGAGTAGGACTTCCCGTTTCAGCGTATCAAGGTAAGTTTTGACCGGCTACGCAACATGTGGCAGTGCGTTATCATGTTGCAAAATTACCTTGTTGTGCCTCTCCTTATACTGGGGCCGTTTTTCCAGCAGTGCTCGGGTCAAACGCATTAATTAAATTCGGTTAAGTTGTTTTTTACTAGTATTTGTCCAATATAGCCTCCAATTCGGCATCCTCAAACTTTTTTGTTCGTCCGTCGCGCTTTTTGTCATTGATATAAAAACCACCAATTCTAAAACGTCTATGCCAAAACTCACATGCGGAAAACGATGAAGCATGTTCCCGTAAGCTTCTTGCAGCATTCGATGGACTTCAGCTGCACTTTTCTTCAAATGGAAGCAGAAAAGCAAACTTTCCCGCAAATTGTGTTTTGTTGGCACAAAAGTTGCCATTTTCAAAGCACACAAAAACTATATTGTTTCAACTTCCGCGAAATGTCACATACTGAAAATGAAAGCCTTACGATGGGTTATAAAATGAAGTTAGTTGCAGCATTGTCCGTTTCGATTTGATATTTGCTCTTTAAAATCCTTTAAAACTTTTTTGTACACCAGATAGAAAACTTGATATTTGTTTGACTGGTTTCTGAAATATACGTGCTAAGTATATAGACTAATATTTTCAGAGTATCATGCTCAAGAATATAGTTTTGGTTGATGATATTTATTTTCCGGACAATTACACAGCTGAATTGTGTTGAATCTTACTGCAGAGTTTCTTTCATAACAAAAAATATCCGACGGCTTGCAAGGGGTCAATGAGGGCTGCAGAGAAACAGCGAAAGGGACCGACTCCGACTCCTTTACTCCAAAATTAATCTGACTCCGACTCCACAAGCACTGGCTGAGTAGCAGATTTAGTGGGGAAATACCAGACTCCGACTGCTGGAATTTTAAGCCTTCGACTCCCAACTCCGACTCTTTTACTTCACAATCAGTCCGACTCAGCAGCCCTGGTCAAAGCCCTATGATCCCCGCCCCTCCTTGTACCCTTCCTCATAAAAAAATTAGTCCCCTTAAAGTAATTGATTACCGAAGTTAAAGAAAACGATAGAAAGATTTTTGTTTTTGTTTTTTTCAGGTATAAATGCTCAATGTGTGAGCCATTTTTTACATGGCAAGCATATAATTTCTAATTCAGATCGTTCCACACCCTTTGTAGTACATCACACTGTCCGTTGCTGGCAATGCTGTACAAATGCGTTTTTGACGTTCTTGTGGCACCGGAAAGTGTTAAACAATGTCTTTGGCATAGCCCCATTAAAAAGAAATCACACATTGAACATTTGTAATTTTTCTTCAATTTCGAGGATCAATTATTTTAATGTGTGTAATTGTTTCGGAAATATTAAATTTTAAAATGTGATCATTCTTTTGTTTTTCTCTATATTTTTAATTGTTTTTCAAGTAATTTGATTTCAAACTAAATTTTTTTTCCTCATAAAAATAATTAACGTAGCAAATCACAAACTTCAATGAAAATTGTATACACATGTTTTAAATTTCCAAGAGCGCTCTTCTTCGGAGCGCAAAAAAAAACAGAGCTACAGTCGAGCCCACAGAGTTAAGATCGAGCCTACATATTGGGATATCAATTAAAAGATTAATCCGCTTAATGAAAGAAATTTTCTTTGTATAAAAACTTTGTCATTTTAATCCTGGATAAAAATGGTTATTCTATTAAGCAGACTCTTCTGTAACTGACACAAAATGTGTTTGCTATTTTTGTTACAAAGTCATATTTTAAAGCACTAAAACTCACGTAATTCTAAAAGACTTGCTCGCACTGCGATTCGTTTATTATAAATTTAACTGTGATTTTGTTGCCTTATTGCATTACTTTCCTGAAGGTTATATTTAGCTAAAATACGTTATTCTGAAATTTAAAACATTGTATAACTCCTTTGCATAAAAATAACAAATGGTTTCAAAATTTAAAAATAAAATTATATTATAAAGTCTCCTATTCTTGAGTTAATTTTTGTTATATCTTGTAACTTCCGAAGGAACTATAGAGCTATCTGATTCAATTTTTAAACTAGACACCCATCTCCCGCTTCTTCCTCCCTCACGCACGGAAAACGAAAAAAAAGGCTATAAAAATATGTTAAAAGAAGGAGAATCAAATGAATTAAATGTTTCCTGAATAAATACTTTTCGAAAGCAGATAAATTTTATTTTTTTAATTGAAATGTTATGAGAAGATTTTAATGTATTTCCCGAAAAAATTTATATTTTGATGCTTTGTATGTAAAAAAGGATTATTTTTCTTCTTATAAAAAAAACTTCATTTCTGACTATTCTTTTGTATTATGTTTGAAATATATCTCATGTCCGAGTATAGTTCGAATTTTAAACGCGTGTTAAGGGTAAAAAAAAAATGTCTTTTATGAAAAATTAAAATTGAAGTTCTGGAGTCTAAAAAGACTCAAGAACTAAAAAAAGCTGAATTAGAAAATTATGGTTAAATTTCCCATTGTTTAACTGAAACACCGCACAAGCTCTGCAAAATAAAAAAGTAATATTAGCACATTTACCCCATAAATCATTGAAATTCGGAAGTAGGACATAAAAATATGTTTTATTTTCCCCTTTCATGAGTAGAAACATATCAGCAAGATGGCACAGTAATATCTGAGTCAGCAATCAACAATCCCCCCCCCCCCCCGCCATTAAGGAATCAATATATTTCTTTTTTGACACAAATTACTTAAAGGTAACCCCCCCCCCGTAAAGGTTTGAAATTGGGCTTCGTAAGCAAAAGCTAAGAGAGTAACTGTAAAATATGGTGACGTTTTGGGTCATTAATATTTCTGACAAACATTAACACCTGGAAATTTGATTTCTCTTTGTCGACCATCGCTAATAAAAGTGCTAAAAGAATCATCGTAATAAATGTGTAGAAAACTCACGAGAAAAAAAAACCTCATCATAAGTGGAAAAAAAAACAGTAAAATATGCGACAAAAAATAACAGATGTTTCAAATACACGAAGAAGAATTAAATTTCAGACTCTATTCTCAATATATCTGGTGAAATTAAAGCTGTTTTGTACATAAAATCACGAAAGGGAATTGTAAGGCAGATCGTGCAACCTAGTTCCGCAAAATCAGAATGGACATGGGCATTTAGCCTTACATCCTAGCCCAATATCAAGGTAACCTAAATAAGTATTAGAATAATCAAAGTACTCTCTTAAAACGATTTGGCCAAATGAAGATCGTGAAAGATAATTTAACTTTAACATAGTTAAAATGATGACGTATTTGCATATGTCGATTTAATTAAAAAATAAAAACGAAATCCTCCATTCTGTTGAAAACAGCAGCATTTTTAAGGACCTGGGGGACGCTGCTTGACCCCCCCCCCCCCTTCCCCTTCTGTCAGAAACTGTGTAATTGGCTTTCGAAGTTGATTCACCGATGGCATGATGCCATAAAAACATTGTCAAATTTTTCCGCCTCTTAACTTTTTATGAAAAACTGCAGCGAGCGACGGAATCTCATTTGTTATGCTGATTGGCTAATGAATAATTCAAACAACAGATTCTCAATATTTTCGTTTAGAGGAGGATTTTTTCACCCCGAAAATCCCCGCCAGCGATTGCAGCTCTAACTTTGTCTAAATTTGGATTAAAAAAGGAGAGCGAGCTGGAAAACGCAATTTAAAGTAGTTATTTGCGCGATATTTTCCTGTTTAAATTTAAAAGTATCTCCTGGATTTAAATGATGTAAACAAAGTAATTTGATTGGATATTAGAAATGTTTGCAAGGTGGATGGATATGAGGGGGAGAATCCGTATTGTTATTTGAAGATTAGTCTTCTTAGTGACATATTTAAACTGCTATAAGTATACACGAGCGTTATTTTGTGAGAAAATTGGGGTTTTTTAGAGGGTACTTTAGATTATAAATTGCTGTATTGAAAATCTCAACATTATTCTCTACACATAATGGATAAGCTGTTTCAAGTGCTTTCTTAGCATTTATTCTTACTGTTTTTTCGACAGGTCGTAATCCTCATATATAATAAAGCGAATGATCGAGTAACGCTGACGTCATCAACAAAGAAAATTGCGTCACTGGATAATTTGATAATATTTTTTGGTAATGTTTGACATGCAGGGAAATGCTTTATTTTGAGAAGGCTGAACTGGATCCAGTCACTAAACTGTTTTACGGGCAAGACTGTCATTTCAGGGGAATGAAGATACGAAAAAAGTAGTCAACAATGAACGCTATCCACTGGAGTTTAAGGTTCATCCACTACAGTTATGGTTAAAATTTCAACTATCAAAACATCACCAAACAGACAATTGCTTCGTTAAAATGTAGAAGAGTAGAAGCAATTTTCACTCGTCATACCTTGACGGGCGACTTCCTTGTTTATAAATAGGAAAGGAACATTAGAAGAAAGGTAGATAATAGAGGGGGCAATGTCGTTCTTTTTAGTGATCCCTTCATCAGAGGTTCGTTCATTAAACTAGTTCATTTGAATGACTTCGTTCATTTAAAAAATTTGTCGCAGGAGATCTCTTTGTGCACGACATACTCACGTACATTCGAAAGGTTTCATTCAATCAGTAATATTCTTTGAAGAAAAAATTGTAAAATCATCTAAAAGTTAGAATATATCTTTATGAAAAATAAATAAAAAAAAAACTAAATGTAGGTTTAGATGTAAAAGCAATTATAGTTCATTGTTCATTTTGTAAGGTATTTCTCAGTTTCCAAATTCTAAGATATGTTTTCCATTCCAAGAATCGCAGGTGCCATTTCAACATTTTACTACTATACAAAAAAAAAAAAAAAACTGCTTGTGATGTCAAAAAATTTGCAAAATTGAACTTACGTGAAATAGCGCACTAGTTCTAAATAGAAATATATCTCCAAGTGTAGTATGGTCACATGTGAAAATAAAACAAAAAATAATTCCGATTGTGTACTTTCGGTTACATTTTTAAAAATAAAAATCACGAAATAAATAAAAGAGAACTCCAAAAAGAAAAAAAAGGAAAACAGAAAAGAAGAAGGCTGTAATATAAAACACGAGAATAAAGAAATGTTATTGAAACTATGTACGTTAAATATACATAAACTTAACAAAAAATATTGTTTCATAAAACGTTTTCAAAATTATGTCACATTACCAATGAAAACAGAAAAAATAAACCGCAACATTTTTTTAAATGGTAGAAAAATTACACAGTATTAATCCTTATTAAAAAAATCTCTGGATATTGAATGTAAAATAAGCGACTTGAAAATCTTCAAGTTAAAAATGAAGCCAAATCAATATGGATGGCAATTGATAGCAGGGATGATACTGAAGACAAAAGGATCGCCAGAAAAGTGATAAAAGGTATCTTTAGAAATAATTTTGGAAGACAGAAAGCGTGAGAAGGATTGTAGCAGGTGCGTGGATAGAAGGTGGAAATTCTATTCAATTACTAGCTTCGCTTGTCTGCTGAACTTTATGGAGTATAACCAGAAAGAAATAATGTTATTCCACCACAGAAAATGCCGTACAGAATTGATGCAATACCAGATGTTGATTCATTCAAGTATACATTCCCTTCAGTTTTCAGTCAAGAAATATCATCCCATTGCTGGTGTAATTATAGAAAAGTACAAGTATCTAAAACTAGTATGTTGTGGCCATCACGAAACTTTCTTCTATATTTTTCTTTTTTTTTCTGATCCCTCCCCATGTTGGACGAGGAAGCAATATTCCCAATGAAAACAAAATTACACATGCAAAAACTTGACGACCATCCCAATGTCTGAATTATTGCAAAAGCAAAGCAAAGAGCGAAAATTGAAAGTTATTTTAAAAGCCTTGCTTGAATTAATTACAAATATTTTATTTGTTAACAAACATAAGATGGCAACAGTTAAAAATTTTAAATCATTGAGATAATATTTCCGATCATTTCCATACAATTAAAATCACGGGAAATACGCAGACGACAATCTATTACGATTTATCTTTCTTATTAATGCATTAATAAAGCTATTTTTATTCAAAAAAAAAAATCAACACCTCTTGGAGCGATTGGCGTCAAAATTGAACCAAAGCCTGTTTACATATGGATTCACATATATTCCAAATTTCAACCAGAACATAGCATTACTTCTTGACATAGGGCACTCACAATGGAAAAAAAGAACCTTTCGCACTCTGCACTTCATTAAACACGACAACAATAATAACAACATATATTCAATCCACGATTACGGACAATTTATATTTCTTCGTCTGCATTTATGATAGTAAAGATTTTTTTTTTCAATATCATGATTATTTTTTAAGGTTATTATTATTACTATTGATTAAAGTTACTAATATCGATGGTGTTATATTGTAAATCAATATATTTTATGTTTAATTTTCAACTTATTTATGTATTGGCTCCCCCCCCCCTCTTCTATAATTGTTTTAGACACTGTAATGTTGAAATATGCATAAAACATGACTTACCTTTTGCCATTTGAGAATGCTTTGAGCACCGGAGCCCTCGGGGTTTAACAGATGGGCGAGTTCGGCCCATTTTTTCTTTTTATCCTCTTTCGTGAATTCCTATGAGAATTTATTCTTATGGACGCTTGGATTTTCTTAAAGAAAATCTAAGATGATTTAAATGTGATTCTTCGTCACACAAAATGTGTATTTTGAAGCAGCCACTTGCAGGCCTTTCAGTGATTTTTCAAAGTTCGCGCCTTATCGTACACGGATGAAGCGAAACAAAAACTTCGTGCGCTGAAAGAACATTGGTTGGAAGAAGTCACGTGCCTCAGCGCGCCTCTCATGCTACCCGTAACCGGCGAAAAATCCTCTCCCCCCTTCGCGTCTTTTCTCTTAAACTCGCCCGTTCGCCGACAGCTGGGAGATGGGACTTTGGAATAGCAGATTGCGAGATATTTACGTCAGAGCCGATCACGTGACGAGAAATGTCGAAGTCGAAAGCAAAAAAAGCTTGGAATGACCTCCCAGCACCTGTTCCTGTTACTGGCAACATATGGACCAAATTTTGTTTGATTCCGCCAGTTACTTCCTGAGGAATAGCAATCACGCGTAACTCAAAAAACGTCCCATTGCTCCACCCCCCTTGGAGGAATTCGCGCTAAAAACCAATGGGCACAAGTTCACATAGGGGCACATATGTGTATCAAATTTCGTTCGATTTCATGCGGTAGTTTTTGCTGTAGAGCGGCCATAAAAAAACTGGTCACACACAGACGTGATAAACATACACACACACACAGACAGACAGACATTTTCCAAAAATAGTCGAAATGGACTCAGCACACCTCAAAACGTTCGAATCCGTCGAAATTCGAAAATTTGCACGAATCCAATACTTTCTTCTATATATTAGATATAGAAGAAAGTAAAAAGTTTCTGCATTTCGTTTCGAGTCGGACGATAATGGAGTGAATTGCTAAATTCATCAAGAAGAATATTTTTACATTTAATCATAGAAAAGTTGACGTCATTGTTAATCTAAACCAAGAGATACTTAGGACATTCATTTCCAAAGCCGCTGTAAAAGGAAGGCCAACGTGTTCGACATTTTGGAGTCAAGCGTGCTTCAGCCTTGTTTGCAGCATTTGAAAAAATTTTATTACAGTATACTCTTCTACTAGGGTCTTCTACTATAGGTCAAAGGCTCCAAACTTTCTTTGTTTTAGGAACCCCTCTGGTCTTTCGACTAACAAAGTGTAATATAGTGACTAGGAAGCTCTGCCTCCTGCTCGCTTCGTTCGAAGTCTGCGGTGACTAAATACCGTCGGTGCCGTCTGTGACAGATGACAATTGATGATTTTAATGCTTTTACTCCTACACGTTCTGGGGACAGTTTGGGGTGTCAGGACATTCCCGGATCTGCTCAGGGCTGAATGTCCGGTTCCTTAACGTTTAGAAGTGTGAGATCGAGCGGAATCGCTTCCCCTGAAGTCCTGTATACAACGGTACCAGTATTAACCTGATAGACATTCTGGAGATGATAGAGATGCAGATACACATACAGAGAAGCACGCACAGGTTATAATAGGATAGAGTATCTTTCTTTTCCCGCGCTTCCCTCGTTATCTAGAAAAAAAAATAATTGTGTCTCAATTTTATATTGTTTTGACCAATGAGATTCATCTTAATCGGCAATCAAGTTTTTCTTTTTGTTTTGAGAAATCACGATTGCTAATTGTTTTCATTTGACCGTCCTTGACGTTTGGTTCCTTTTCGAACCCCACCGTCCTCTGCAGGCGTGGCTTCTTTGGTCCTAAGCACTGTCCCCCGGAATCCGCTTCTCCTGGTCGGTGGCGTCTAGGTCCTACACATACGCACAGTCACACACATACACACACGCCAACGGGCATACACACAGGTCTACGCACACACACAAGCCTACACATACACAACTTTACACACGTAACCGCCCAAGAGGAGGGGCAGGCTTAAAGGGACATGAGCTGTTTCTAAAAACAATACCTCCAACGAGTAAGGTCCTGTCGCAAATCGTGATTGCAAAAAACATAATTAGCAATCAAAATTTCAGAATCTAAGTTAATTTTAGTTTTTATGTTTTTTAACCGACTTCAAAAAGGAGGCGGTTATCAGTTCATACCGTATGTATGTTTTTTTTTGTTTGTCCACTCACAGCGTCTCACCTAGGGAACCGATTTTGATGATTCTTTTTTTAATGGATAGGGGACGGCTCAACTTAGGTCCCATTACTTTGTTTGGCCATATTTGATCTTTGGAAAAAAAGTTATGGTCAAAAAACAGGTCATTTCATGCAATTTCCCTATTAAATGATTAAATATAAAACCTATTGTTACAAAAGTTTGGTGCCATACAACAGTAACATTAATAGTAATTGTAGTGATAATTTTGTATGAAGGCTTCTCTGAAGCAAGCATCAAGTTTCTTCAGTGTCATTGCTCTATGGCGGAGGTAAACCTAACGTGGAAGCGAGGTTTATGCAGTGATTATAATCTGCTTAGCCTTCACAATGCTAGTAGGTTAGGTTTGCTTCAACTATAGTAGTAATTTTATCGTTATCATCTATGCCAATAACAGATGATCTGGGCTAAGTAAGGAGATACAGGATTGCATAAAAAGCAACTATGCTGTGAAATGTAAATTAGTTAGGGAAAACGTAATATTTAAATGGTTATAATTAAATTAACACACAAGTGAATTCCAGGGAGGAGCAAAGACAAATTTTTAGTTTCAATTGCTTAAAGTTTAAGGCGTGCTTTTAGTTGTGTTTTTTTTTTTCAGTATGGAGCAATTTTATAAAAAAAAATAAGGTGAAGTTTCGTTATAGTAACTTCTTAATATTTCTGAAATACATTTACACTAAAAAGAAAGAAATAAAAAAATTTTGAAAAAAAAAATAGAACCGACTTCAAAATTGCTCTAAAAAGTGAAAAATAATGTTATTCTTTAAACACCATCGATAATACTTTTAAACATAATTTTTGAAGTTGGCGCAAAAACGATAGATAAAATCATTCACAGCCATAACTCAACTACAATTATAAATTTAACCAGGACCAGTTACTTCACTACCACATACATTATGCACTGATGACAGCATATTTGAGTTTGATATAAATGTTTCGTTCCTAACTTAGGATGAGTTTCTGAAACAAATATGAACGAAGCATGGTTACACTGGATTTTACTTTTTGTTTTTGCGCCAACTTCAAAAATTACGTTTAAAAGTATTATCGATGGTGTTTAAAGAATAAAATTATTTTTCACTTTTTAGAGCAATTTTGAAGTCAGATCTATTTTTTTTTTCTAAAATTTTTTTTTCTTCTTTTTAACTTTTAATTTAACATTAAAATTTGTCACATGAGACTAGCGGTTCCAAAACGAATCTTTGAACAAAAATGTCGGCCGAGTCGGCTCCCTTACTACCAATGGTCTTAATTTCGGCGGGACAGTTCCAGGCCCTCTATGTGGTAGCTACGTAAACCTGTCCGTTGCCATGACGACTGCACTTTTAAAGGAACGTGGCCGAGATTTCTTGGCTAGATGCCAAGAGGAGATCGGGTCCTGAAAAGTCAAAAGAGAGAGAAAGTCTTCTTTAGACTATGAAAATGTCTGCCCAAAAATCAATCCGCGAGCGTAGAAGAGTTAAGGGAGTTTAATCCTAATATTGGATCACTCTGTCATCTTGTTTTTCGCTCTGTAGGGAAGACTGCTTAATGGGGGAGAAAATTGTGAACTCTTTCAGTCCGACGTTAAGATTGGATCGATTTGAAACCGAGATTAAATCCGTTTATTCTCCTGGGAAATGACTGTTTCAAACCGATTTAATAATGAGGAAAAGTTTTAATTTAATCAGTATTTTTCCGAGAAGCGAATTTTAACAGTTCTTGGATATTTATAAGATTAAACATTATTAAATACTTTGCCTCCTCCTGAAGACTGGTTCGCAATCACCTCCGTTAAAGAGGGAACAATGTGAGGCGGTAAAATATAAATTTAAAAAACGTTAGGTAGAATCAGGTAACATTCTCACCATATTTTACTACATAATAGTTAACAAAGCAGCTTGCGTGTTGTTCATTATACTAACTGCTGATTATTAGATTAAACAAGGTTACTAGTGAAAACGTTTTACACTTCCATAAATAACTGGTTTTTTTAATAAAAATCAGCAAATCCCCGTGAGTTCATACTATAACTAATTGTAATCAGTTGACACTTGCAAAAAAAAAGAACTATTTATCTTTTATTTTTATTTTATTTTTATTTATTTATTTTTATTTATTTCTGTCTTAAAATAAATACATTTAAATAAAAATTACAAATAATGATTCTTACAATATAGTCTTGGACGACAAAATAAGTCATTCAAATCGTTAAAGAACTTCAAACTTTCGGTTTCTTTTCCTGTTTTGTACCCTACTTTTGGTTCTTTCTGGAGGTGTGTCCACCTGGGGGGGGGGGGGGGCATGGCGCAGACTGCGCCATCGACATTTTTAGGGGGTATTTTAGGGGTATTTTTCCTTTTGGGGGACTCTTGCTTTTTTTGGGGGAGTCTTCGCGGTATTTAAGGGGGAGTGAGTGCTCTTGCTCTTATGGGGGGTGGGCACCCCTGCTTTCTGTTTGTACTTTTCTCACAGTTCATCGTCTAACACTTTTTTATGTGGAGAGAAGGATGTAAAAAGAGAAGTTCTAGCTCTGTCTCTATTTGACATCTGCTTTTTTTTAGAGGTAGTGGTATATGGGTAACAGTGCTGTAGTTGATGGAATTATGCAAATTAAATGCAAATTGATTTCAAATCCCTCCTTTTTTATTCAAAACAAAAATATCTGCTTTTTGAATTAAAGATAGCATAGCAGAATAAAATGTTCTGTTCTTACGTAGCAAAAATTCGTCAACCATTACTTTCTACGAAGAAGACGCTTTCCCTCAAATATTTTTTCCCGAATGCATCACTCACTGGTAGGAAAAAAGTTGACTTAGTCGTAATCGGGACTCTTGAAAGAACTTGTAGAGGGTCTTACCTTGAGGGTTATCTTGTGGGTAACAAGAAGTGTAACATCACACATTTTAGTGTAAAGAGAATTATTTTTTTTATAATAATATCTTTATGTAATATAGTGTGACAAGCGGAGGGAAAGAGGTAAGGTGAAGTGTGACACTTTATGACAAAGGGAGAGGGTTAAATTTGTTTTAAAAAAGTGAAACATCCTTTTTTTTTATAAGTACAATATCAAAAAACTACTTCTTCAGAAATAGTTTAGAAACGTGAAACTTAAAACTTTCTCTCTATTGTAGTCAAAAAACTAGCTGATGTGTGCATCACATGACTTCCTTTTACGCTAATTTAATGATAATAGCGCCTCGGAGTAAGCAAGGAAACACTAAATATTTTCACCCCTAGTTTCTTGCGAATCGAAGCAAAAAGAAAAAAACTTTTGCACAGATTTATTTCTTTATTATTGGCAATTTTAATGTGATTCAGTGGTTAACTCTTTAAATATCACCAACATTAGCCAAATTAAAACCAGACTTAAAAATTTTTTTAAAAAAATCGCCAAATTTTTCGCCAAGTTGGGACAAAACTTGGAGGCCAAAAGCTTGGCGATATAACAAATTATAACACCACTTGAGTTAGCACTGAAATTAACAATGATTTGCCCCAAAAAAGGTGTAAAATACCCCCTTAGGAACATCCGAATGGTACTAAAAGGGAAGGTGCGCAACTAGACCCCACTAGGAGTCTACGTGCCGAATTTCACCTTTCTAGGACATACCGTTTTCGAGTTATGCGAGATACATACACACATACATACGTATATACAGACGTCATGAGAAAATTCGTTGTAATTAACTCGGGGATCGTCAAAATGGAAATTTCGGGTGTCTATACGTTCCTAGGCATATATCTACGTGTAGTCGGGTCGAAACAAAATCTCAACATTCATTCGGGGGTGAGCAAAATGGAAACTAAGGCCGAATTTTGAGTGAATTTTTTTTCGCGAATTCAATACTTCCTTTTTTGTAAAAGGAAGTAACAAAAAAAAAAAAAAAAAAAAAACTGAAATATTACCTGAGTAGAAATAAAATGTTTACCTGCTTGCAAAAAATGAGTGTAGCAATATCAATGATAAAACATACATTCTAAATTTTTTTTTTAATTTGATTTGCATAGTTTCGTCTTATAACGTTTCTGTTACCATATTCATTAAATTCAGTTCCATAAACTGATACTATCCTGTAATGGATTTTTTTTTAAATTTGCGCTTTGTGTGTTTCTTTTTTATTTTATCATTATTATTATTACAGGCATTTACTCGTGATTTACAGTCAGCACAGATAGCACAAGTTAGGCCGCCATTTACACCAGGAAGAGAAGGAAATAATCCAAGGCACGGATGGGAATCGAACCCACGACTTCCTTTACTGTCCGCAAGCAGTACGGTCAGACTAGCGCTTTCCATCGCGTCTTTGTACTGTCAGTGAGTTTTTATTATTTGCACTGTTTGATAACAAGAATGACTCAAATAACAGAATTTGCTACTAAGTTTCCTTTCAATTTTATCGTATTTACATAATCAAACTATTAGACGAATACTACATCGTTGTGAATATCAACAACACTTCCTAGAACATTAAATGGGCGATTAATGTTACGCATGGAGAAGCATCAAAAATTAGACTTCAGATATCTTTAGAGTTCTTTTGTGATTTCTAGAAGTTCGGCATGATATTCTTTTGCGCTGTTTTCTGTTAATCTAAATTAAATGAAAGATGAAAGGGTTGGAACTCTTCTTATGAAGCTATTTCATTTTATTTTTGTGTCACATAACATATGTAAACTAATTTTAATAAATTATTCCATTGCAGCAATGTTACCAACCACTTGATCTTCATTTAAAACTTTTGCATAAAGAGCTTTCTTTGATTTTATAAGCCTTTTGTTCTGTTCCAGAAACCATTACGTGAGCATAAAAGGTTTATTCTAAATTTATCTTCCAACAGTCGTTTATACGATGCGACTATTACCGAAATAAGCTTTTGAAATATAGTTCAGAAGAGAATAAAACATTTGGAGAAAACTATTAATGCTTGAAATTTCAAACTTATTTTGCCATATGCTGTTTTCACTGCAAGAGTAAATAACTACGCTGTGCATTCATCGCATGCAACTATTTCAAATCAAAAGTTTCTCGATGCAAATTTTTATCACAATTAATTCAATCGATATTTTATCAAACTTAACACCATTTGAGAAAATTTAAATATTCGGTATGACTTCAGCATTGCACTGCCCCATATGATACCATAAACGAGCTGATGTGTGCATCACATGACTTCCTTTTACTCCAATTTAATGTCATTTCCCCATTACTGGCAATTTTAATGTGATTCAATAGTTTACTCTCGAAATATCACCAACAGTGACCCGAATAGAAATCAAATTTTTTTTAAAAAAAATCTCCAACTTTGTCGCCAAGTTGGCGACAAAACTTGGCGACCAAAAGACTGACGATATATCGCCAAGTGTCCGCCAAAATATACAACCACTTGAGTTTACATTGAAATTAACAATGATTTCCCCCCAAAAAGGGGCAAAAGACCCCTTTAGAAACATCCGAATGCAACCAAAAAGAGAGGTGCACAACTAGACCCCACTAGGAATCTACGTACCAAATTTCAACTTTCTAGGACATACCGTTCTTGAGTTATGCGACATACATACACACATCCGCACAAACAGACGTCACTGGAAAACTCGTCGTAATTAATTCGGGAATCGTCAAAATGGATATTTCGCGTGTCTATACGTTCTTAGGCACTTATTCACGTGTGGTCAAGTCGAAACAAAAACTCAACATTCATTCGGGGGTGAGTAAAATGGAAATTATGCTCGATTTTTGAGGGAAAATTTTTTTGCGAATACAATACTTCCTTTTTTGTAAAAGGAAGTAAAAAACGAATTCGAATTTTAAAAAATAAAACCCCAGGTGCACACCTCTGGGGCTCGAAGTAATTTTTTACAACATTTCAAGGCTGTAGGTGCTATGGGGTCTCCTGGACGCACGTCCGCCACAGATTTCCTTCCAGAATTTCTTTGAAAAACCTTATTTTTATTTACTATAAAGAGAGAAATTTTTGCCCAAAATAAAAAATAATATTTAAATGCACGTTTTATCAAGTTGTTCTTTATTAACTGTGATTTTCAAAGCAAATCTACAATTTGTCATTTTGTGAAAGGTACGTTATCTTAACTATTTTACTTTGCCGCACATTTCCCTATATAATATTGATTTACGTAAAAATGCTAAAACAGTAAACACCAGCTAAGCATGAAATATTGCATTTGATCTCTTTGTCAAATGTAAATACTAATCTTTTTAAGTAATGCATATTTTATTATTAAAAAAGCTTTCCAGAAATATTTTCTTTCTCCTACCACATTTATCAAAGTCGCGATGCGAAAACACTTCTTCATCAGCAGCTTTCCTTCCAAAGAGCCTAAATAAATAAAATTTTCATTTTTATCCTGATTGCACAAAGCTTCGCTTCTTAAAATGAACTTTTTCTTCCACGGAAAGAAAAGAACTCCGAGCAAAAACGAAAAAAAAAAATCTTGTCACTTGACTACAAAACTTGTTATGACGCGTTCCATAGTGCTCTTATATTTGTTCGGAGAAAGCTGGCATCATCAACAATATTGCTTTCTTTTTGTTCCATCGAAGGGAACAAATGTGTCCTTAACTCATTTACAGCTGCTGTGAGAACAGCTTGCAGCTCGCTTTTCGCACTATTTGGCTGAACCTTCTTTTTTGCAACACACCCCCGCGTCGCTAGCTGTTGTTATGGGTTTTGACGTTTCGCGTTATGACGCTGTTTGGAGTTGTTTGGGTAATTCACTCAAACTATTCATTTTATCGCAGGTAATGGCCGCTGTCGTTTTATTTCCCTTTGTCTCTGTTGCCGAGAGATGACTGCCGTCTCTCGAATGAATTTAGTATTTCTCGAAGAGTTTCTTAGTGTTAGACTTCTACTTAAAAAATAAAAAAAAAAACATTTTGCTGGATGAACATTTTCTATTTATTATTTCTTTACACTAGTTTTAACTTCATTTATTGGGAAATCGTTGGTTGTCACTTTTCGACAGAAAGTTTTAATATCAATAAAACAGAAGTGAACATAAAATAAAGTTCGATGCATTGCACTAATTTCAATACTGTCTTTTAGAACACTAGGGGGCATGAAAATTTTCGCCTTTTTTAAATGAATTAGGAGGCTCTGACCCCTGTCCGCTAACGCTTACCCGTCCCCGAAGATTGCTTCGCATTCTTTTTTGATTCGCAAAGATTTAAATCGTCAATAAAAAAGAAACAGATTAAAAATGCATTATGAATTCCACCTTTACCACAAAATGGTGCCATAGTAAAAATCAGCATCAAATGAATAAAATCGAAGATTTTGTGAGAGAAAGAAAATTTTATGACTCCGAAGTAAATATTTTCTTCATTATTAATTCATTTTCTGTCTTTGTATTTGTAAATTTAATCAGCTGAACTTTAATTTGTTATAAAAGAGTGGTACTTGAAATATTTTGCTTATGAGAAAATAATGATAGTGCATCCTGATTGACCATCATTTTGGTTTTCCTTAAACAACGTGGTGATTGTACCTTGGGACAGCCAAACATTTTGTACCTTAGGACACGTTCCAAGGTACAACATATGCACGGTTCTTAATAATTAAGATATGTTTAGGATCATGGAACAATGTTCTAATTTTATGTAGTCTTTTAAACACATTTAATGTTAGATAATAATTCATAACTCATTATTCATAATTCATAATTAATGATTTAATGCACTACCATGGATTTTTTTTTCGGGTGCAAAATTGGTTCAAGTATATGGCTGTTTCCTGAACCATGAAGACTTTCCTATAGTACAACAGGCTGTGTCTCAAGGTACAAGAGGATGTTGTACCTTGAGACAGATTAGAACTTTTACATTAAATGGCTGGAAATATTTTATTTTAAAACTGTTTGAATTTTAAAAAAAATATATTGCATAGGAGTATGTCGGGGTATTTGAATGTGACTTTTAGATTTTAAATTTGATTCAAATTGACGTTAAAAATTAAAATATGAAAAGTGTCCCAAGGTACAGCACTCTCCCCTACTTAATTTTGCAAATCGCAAAAGCAAAATCAAAAGGGAAAATTGAAACTCATTGTTAATGTCTTGCTTGCTAAAATCTCTTGTCTACCAACAATGAAATCATTACCAATACCGTAAATAAGTACTTTAAATAGTATTTAAAATTTATTTTAAAAAGTGACGATCCCAGTTCTGTATAACTTCGAAGGTACAATAGTCCGGTCAGTTAGGACAATACAAATAACAAAAATTCCGACAGAGGAAAATTTTTGTAGATACGTTGTGTTTACCATTACAAATAAAGTGCCAAAAGTCCCCACCAATCCCATGTGAGCTAAAAAAGTTATTCGGGGTCAAAGGTCAAAATTTTAGGTTTTTCTCAAAAACGGTAAGTTTTATCGGAAAGTACCTCGGAACAAAGTTGTAGATCTCAAATTTCTCTATAAAAATAGTCCTTATGATTTTTTTTTCTAAGACCAACCATTTCCCAGACATAGCATACTCTCAAAAGACAGCCAGTCACTTACGGAATCCCCTCTACTCGCATGGCCTTGAGTAACATCTGGCTATTCTAGTCCACGTGGCTTCGTTCACGTACCTATGGGTGCCCACGCTCCTAAGGGCAAGGGCGCACTCCCTCAGTATTGCGGAAACCCCCCAAAACCAAGCCCCCTCAAGAAATGAGAAAAATACCCCTCAAAACAACCCCTCTAAAAATTTCGATGGCGCAGATTGCTCCTAAGTGGACATCCCTAACGTACCTGCTTCTTTTGGAGTTAAACGTGCAGTTCGAGTGAATATACGTATTTATTACAAGCGTCTACTGTTGTTTGTGCTGATTAATATTTAAGAAAAATGTCACAATTTTGCTTTATTTGCAATAAACTTTTGACTGAAGGTGAAACTGTTGTGGTCAGTCATGGAATGCCAACTTTAATCGATGCAAGTGTCGGGAGAAGTGATAATTTAGCTAATTATTTAAAAAGTCAAAAGTCCGTTACAAAGATGAGGATGAACAGGCCAGTACTTCAAAAGTAAGTCCACCTCGTACTAGAGTGCGATTAAGTGATTTTGAATCCATTGTGGCGATGAAGATGGTGAGAAGAAGAAAGCGCAGAATTATCTCTGAAAAATTCATAAAGCAGGTACTAAATCATACTCAAAATTAATTTATGCAAGGACAGCTTTTGAAACATCATCAGAAAGATTTTTAGCTAATTTGAAAAGGGATTCTTTGTTTGAATGTAAGTGTGGAAACTTTGTAAATTATTCTGCGATAATTCTGCGCTTTCTTCTTCTCAGCCGCCTCATCTGCTTCATCGCCACAAAATAAGCAGTGTTTTTTAAAACAAAAGCTGGATTCAAAATCACTTAATGGCGCTCTAGTACGAGGTGGACTTACTTCAGAAATACTGGCCTGTTCATGTTCATCCTCACGTTGCTGCAGAGATTGAAATTTTCCTGGTATATGCTTTTCTGCAACTCACGTGAATTGCTACGGACTTCTGATTTCTTAATTAGCAAACTCATCACTTCTCACGACACTTGCATCGATTAAAGTCTGCATTCCACGACTGCCCCGCGCAACAGTTTCACCCTCAGTCAAAAGTTTATTGCAAATAAAGCGAAATTGTGACATTTTTCTTAAATATTAATCAGCACAAACAGCAGTAGATGCTTGCAATAAATACGTTTATTCTCTCGAACTGCACGTTTAACTCTAAAAGAAGCTAGTACGTCAGAGGTGGGTGCCCACCTAGGAGCAGCCTGCGCCATCGAAATTTTTAGAGGGGTTGTTTTGAGGGGTATTTTACTCATTTTTTGGGGGGGGGCTTGCTTGTAGGGGGTCTCAGTGATATTGAATAGTGCACCCTTGCCTTTAGGAGGGTGGGCACCCCTGGGTACGTGCACGAAGCCACGCGGACTAGAATAGCCAGATGTTATTCAAGGCTATGCGAGTAGAGGGGATTCTGTAAATGACTGGCTGTTTTTTGAGAGTACGCGATATCTGAGAAATAGATGGGCTCAGAGAAAAAAATCGTAAGAACCATTTTTATGGAGAATTTTGAGATCCACAATTTTGATCTGAGGTATTTTTCGATAAAACTTACCGTTTTCGAGAAAAACCTAAAATTTTGACCTTTGACCCCAAATAACTTTTTTAGTTCATATGGGATCGCCAGGGGACTTTTGGCACTTTATTTGTAATGGTAAACCCAAGGTCTTTACAAAAATTAAATCTGTCGGAATTTTTGTTATTTGATCACCATTTTTATGTTTAAATTGACCGGACTAAAACAAATTCAGTCATACGCAGAGAAATTCGTTCTTTCAATTGGTACCAATAATTTAAATGTGGTAGTAAATTTCCTGAACCAAAATTGCAAAAAACGCTAGTTTTCGCAGTTTGTAATTAAAGTCATACAAAGATGAGACCTAAATAAAAAATATTCTCCCTTAGGCGACCTTTCGGAAAAGAATACATAAAATTGATTTATTCATTTAGGAGCTACGATGCCACAAACAGGCAAACAGACTCACATTTATAACCACCTTCTTTTTTGCGCCAGGGGTTAGAAAGATAAGTTCTCGAAAACTTAATGAATAGTAATACAAAGTTTGTCCTTTTTACAATTTCTATAACCTTTTCTGTCTGAGACGCTTTTTTAAATGCATAGAATTATATCACGGAAGTAAATAATCAATTGTGAGCTTTTTTGTCCAAAATTAATTAAGCCTAGCTTCCCGTGCAGCTCTTTTATAATATAACAAATGTTGTCTCAAGAATTCGTTCTACAAGTCTTTTCATCAGTCAAAATAATTATTTCGAAAACATAGCCATTGTGACAAGTCTCACATCTATTTATTTTAGATATAAAACTTTATAAATTGCTTGAGTATAAAAAATCAAATTTTAAAATAAAAAGCAAAATCAAGGGAATAATAATTATAAAATCTTTATATATATAATAGGGAATGATCGAGTAGCGCTCCTGACATCAAGACAACAAAGAAAATCGCGCCACGGCATGATATAATATTTTTTGGTAATGTTTGACACGCAGGGAAATGCTTTATTGTGGCAAGGCACATCTCGATCCGGTAACTTAACTGTTTTACTGGTAAGACTGTGTCATTTCAGAGGAATGTAGAAACAAAAAAGTGGTCAACAATAAACGCTATCTACTGGAGTTTAGGGTTAATCCACTGAAGTTAGGGTTAAAAGTTCAACTATTAAACTATAATTAAACAGGCAATTGCTTCGGAACAAATGTAGAGGCATGTTTCACCCGTCATACCTTGACGGGCGATTTTCTATTTACTATAAAATCACAGAAGAAAAGTGAAAAAATAAATAAATAAAAAATTAACAAAGAAAGAAATGAACAACATAAATATGGAATGCATTTTTAAAAAACATTTTCTTGTTTCTTCAGTATGTATTTGAAGCTTTAAAAAACCGAATGAGAAACACCATCCAAAATTCAAAGTGCAAACATGAAGTTTTAAAATTTAATAAAACTTCAATAAAGTTATTCTACACCACACACACACATTTTTATTTTAAAGATAATGTAACTATAGTAAACCCACTTAGCATTAAAAAAACAATATTTTGATATTAAAACATCTGGTAGCAATCATTGATTTTATTTTTCTATTGTAACACAGGCTTGTGTAAACAACAGTTTTGTACAAAACTGCGTTAGCACAAATTTCAAGGCTTGAAAAAAAAATCCACAGCAAATAAAAGCTTCAAAAAGAAAACGATCTTTCGGGAAACTCGATAATCTAATAAACATAAAAGTCAGTGCGATTAAAAACTAGTTAATAGCTGAGCAACAGAAGAATGTTTTATCGCGTTGCATAAAATTTATATTTTTTACACCTTGTTTAAACTAAGGTTTCTGACTTGCAAAAGTTCTTAGTGAACGTGTTTCACTTCCGTTCTTTTTTTCACGTTTAAAGAAATAAAACAAAAGGATATAAAAATCTTATTCGCTTAGAATTTATTTGATTTTTGCTCTCAAAATTCTTTTCCTTCCTCTTCCGACATTGGAACTTGAACAAAAGGTGTTAAAATTTTCCTTTCTGTTCCATTATTTGCATTTTTTGGTCTTGAATCTATAAACGTTAAAAGATTTGTTACTTAGTATTTCATTAGCGAAATAAATTCTTTTTCGAAGAAATAAAGTTCAAGCGTCTAGCCAATTTTTGTGCTTTTTATTTTTAGAAAATTCAATTTCTAGAATTTGAAAGAAGCGGATTTCTAAGTACAAAATATCATTAATTTTTAATTTACAGAAGCTTTTTAGTTTTACATCATGGATTTATTTTTTGATTACATGCTTATAGCTTAATTGTTTTTCGTTATTTTTATCTTTTAAGTTTTGATTTTAATTTACTTTAATTGCTCTTTTTTTGTCTACTAAAAGCGAAATATTTGGTTCAGTACCTAAATTTTGTCTACTGAATAAGCATAGTATGTTACTACCTAGACGCCATGGAAAAAAACTACTGGTGGTGAAAAAGTAAATATCTAGTGTGGTAATGAATGTAACTTAAAGCATATAGTGTAATTTTACAGCCTTTTCGTGTATTTTTAATGGTATTCAATAATATGATGTACCGATGCGTGCATGATTAAGATAGATCAATCATTTGAACTGCATAAAATGCTTATGCAATTTGAAGAAAATACGAAAAATATGTATCAACATCTCTAAGTATAATTAAGTATGTTTTGAATTGGTAAACATGTGTAGGACAACGAACAAATACTTTGCACCTAAAATTTCTCATAAAATGGACCATTTATACAGTAAAATAAGAAATAACGAAGTCAAAATGCACAAACTGCAGATTACTGCAAACATGTGTTTCGACTTTACAAGGAACACCTTTTCCAATGCAAAAGAAATGAGCTTAAGGGTGAAAAGACATCCGACAAGGATGTCTTTTGTTGGATATCTTTTTATCTATAAGTTTGCATCGAAAAAGGCGTTTCAACTCACTCCGAAACACGTGTTCGCAGTAATCTGCAACTTATGCTTTTTGAAGTTGTTATTTCTTATTTTTTTTTCGCACAAAGGTCAATTTAACTCATTTATGCAATGTTATTTTAAGTGTTTTTTAAGGACATTAACATCTAGGAAGGAACCAAGCAGTAGCCATTTCAGAGAAAATGCAAATAATTTAAAATATACTTTAAAAAAGCATGGGTTAAATAAAAAACACACTAAGAATGAACCAATACATAGCACTAACTAATAAAAAGTGAAAAAAAAAAGAGAAAAATGCTTAACAAACTAATAAAATACGAGGAGTTTTAATATTAATTTATGTTGATGTAAAGTCATGAAGCTGAAGCTCATACCATATAGTATATATCTATAATTTCTTCTTGGTTTTGTGAAATAAAATGTTAAAAAATGTTAGCACGCTTTATTTAAAGGACATTTGTATGATATTAAGTAGCAGATTACTTATTTTTTAAAGTGCCATTTAAATATTTTCAAGTTTAGAGTCACATGGGGGGGATTTCTGACAAAATTTCTCAGATCTCATCTTTGAAAGAGCCTTTATAATCTTCAAAAAACATCAATAAAAAGGGAAATCCATTTTTATTTCCTTTGTTAAAGAAATTTAAAAGGTATTTTAAAAAAAAATAGAGTTTGGATTTGAGGTGTTGATAATAGTGCTATGGAAAAAAATCTAAATAGGGAAAAAACTTTTTTTTCTTTTTGTGGAAAGAGTTTTTTTTTTTTTTCCTTTCAACTGTTTCTTTTAGTTTACAGAATTTATGCAATATTTTTTCTTCCTTTCTTTTTAAGTAGAAATTATAATTTCTCGATCAAAGTTTTCAGCATTAGTTTCTAAAGTGCATATGAATATTGTTGACACAATATTAAGGTAAACTTTTTTTTTTTGAATACTTAATTATATGCGTTAAAATGAATAGTCAAAAACGTTAAATATGTAATTTATACTCGACTCCAATCGAAACTCTTACATAATTTTGGAACATTTGTACACTAAATAGAAAAAAAGTTAGGCTTTTGTTAAGACCTGGGACAAAGATGTGGCTTAGCAAAAAGACATAAACTTTTACAATGTCGGAACAAAATTTGCGAGAGTACGCGTCTCTTCCTCTTCAAAATAAAAATTTTGCACATGATATACACATAAGTAACATACTATAGTCTTTTCATTGTAATACATACCCATTAGTGCATCGAATTAAGTGTAAAATATTCTACAAACCATTAAAGTAAGGTTTTTTTTTTACATGGAATAGAAAGCATTTGAAGAAAAACAAATGTCGATGTATGTTTCGAAACTTAAAGTAAATGTTACCCTTTTAACCATACATCGATAATGCAATATTATGGCAGTAAGAAATCCAGGAAATATCTCAGGTTGTTCTTATTAGTAGAACGAAAATTTTAAACTGGATTAATATTTTTCCTTTAATTTGAATGTTTAGAAATTATGTCTAAATTAAGGAGTGCAATTAATTTTCTTTGTTGAAAAATATGCTATGTTTTAGTCTCACTCTAGAGTTCTCTAGTAGTTCAAGATTGTCTTAAAAATTTGTGGTAAGAAATTACTTTTAAAATTTACCGTATTTTTTTTTTCTTAATTTATAGAACAATGCTCTTTACGAAAAGTCATTAGACAAATTGGTTGAGTTTCTAAGGTTGAAAACCTTAGATAAACCTATTGAAAATACTTCTTAGAGAAAAATTAATTTCAACGATACCTACTACAATTGCATAAGTAGTACCTATTTATTTCCTTCTCAAACAAATCCATGCTTATAAATGATTTCTGGCGTTAATCGGCCATTTTTTTCTGCCGTATTTTTACCATTGTGAACACATTTAAAAAGCTTTTTTTTCGTTTTGAGTAAATATATTTATAACAGAGAAAATGACTGCACCAGATCGGACAAATCGAATCTCAATAAGTTTTCATCAAACTTAAGATGAGTTTTAGGATATCCGGAAAATAAACTATACGATTTCAAAGAATCTCCAAGAAAGTCTCCAAGAATTACCGCACATCTGTTTGCACTGTAGGTACTTTTAGCTTCACAGCAGACACTATTTCTTGAACAGGTAGCGTTTTTTACATGAGTTAAAAATATAGTGCCTTGATTTAGCAGGATTATTTTAAAAGGAAGTATCTATTTACAAAAGTCCTCCCCCACCTAAAAAATAGAAATTTTCTCGTGGCAGCTCATGGTAATTGCTTTCTGAGCTGATCAAATACATCCCTAACATGATCAAGCAAAACGCTTTCCATTCATATTTTACATCCAAAGTGATTTATTTTGTCTGAAATAAATCCGTTTGCTTGATCAAGAGTTATACTATTTAATGAATTTTGCATAGGCTTCCTACGTTATTTTTTTACATGTACAAAGCTGAACAAACTAATAACCAAATTTAAAAAAAAAAACACATGCAAAACGACACGTATGACTAAGTTGTTCTTGTGAAAATCTTTTACCCAAAGAAGTTTGTTTGAAATTGAATAATTCCTTTTAAAAAATACGGGAAGGGAAGGGAGAGAGAAGGAGACCAATATTTCACCATCCCATAAGCTTAGTATCCAGTTTTTACTGTTTAATATTTAATGAATGGATTAATTAAAGTTTGACTTGTTTTCGCCTTTAGCGGTTAATCCTACCTTTCATGCTTTTATTTACTCTTTTATCATCTTTTCTTCTTTTTCAACTTATATGAGAAAGTAAGCTAAAAATAATTTCAAGAACTTTATTCTGATGATGAAAATACGCCTTTAAAGTAGGCTTAAACTTTTTGAACTTATTTATTTTTGCTAATGATGTTTGTGTCGAAATTAAAAATTCTTGAATAACTAAAGAAATCACCAATTAGATACATATTTTTGTGTAAAATTTCTTAAACTTTCATGGATAAGAAGCGTCGTATAAAATATCGATTTGAAAACTTTGTGTGTACACCGTGTATCAACATGATGCTTGTTTCTATACTTGCTCTTCAGGTAAATAAAATCTGAAAATCTTTTTTCCGCAATTAAGTTGTCTTTTTTTTTCTTTTTTTTACGCTATAAGTTGCTTCAAAGCTGCCAATTTTTTATCAATACCAGTTCAGAAGCTAACAAAGTATAGAAATAGTTAAATTTCAATGTAGAATCACACGATGTTGCTCAAACTTTCAAAACATTTTAATGCTAGCATAATCACTATAAGTTTAAAAGTATTTTGTCCGCTTCTGTGTACCCCCCCCCCCCTCCCCACACACATATTTTCGCATAGTACTGGTCGAGAACTATTGTTATTTGTTATTTAAGTTAAAAAATTTAAGTAATTTATAGTCATTGCAAAACGGAAAAAAATGTGAAAGTTTCATTCTGAAACTTTTCATTATGCTGAATTTTATAAGCGGTAAATCACTCTTGAAAAGTTAAAAGCTATGCAAAAATACATGGTGTCAATGTATTTTTGTGCATCAATACCAAGTTTCGATTGTGTGCAATTTTTTTACTGTGTGAATATAAATTTTAGTTTGTAGGAAAAGAAAAGTTATTCGAAATTTTTTAAGAGCACGCCATCAGTGTTTTTTCCTGGGCTGCGCAGTTGGAATTGGAGTTGGTAGTCGAAGGTTTAAAAGTCATTTTTTTTAAAGCTGAAAACTTTTGATTGTTGATGTCTTTAATTTTCGTAAAAATTTCAGGATGTGTTTGTCGTACTATGATAAGAAAAAGTTTTTTTTTTTAAACTTATTTGTTTGTCCTTAATTGGGGGTCAAATTTTAAGGTCGTGAAAAAAAAAGAGGGAAAATATATGATTGCTTTGCTTTAAAAGCAATGAGTGAACCAAGCCTATTCTTTTAAATGTGGATACTACTTGATACTAGGTACATGCTAGCATAAATATTTTGGTCGCTCACTCATGGTTGTAAGGGCAAAGGTCAATTGAATATGCTACTTTTTTTGCCTTGTTTGGGCCCGAATATCCGCTAAAGCCGTGAGTAATCCTCGGAAATAAGTACATGATTAACTACTCACCACATTATAGTGCTAAGAGAAACATAAAATAGCTTTCGTTTCTCTTGGCTTTTGGGGCAAAATAGTTGGAATTGGAGTTGAAGGCTCTAAAATTTCAGGAATCAGAGTCGGAGGCTGATTCGTTTTTTTTTTTTTTTTTTCGTCCTATACTCCGCAGTCTGGTTTATGCATCTACGCAAGGTATCATTTGTTTACTTTTATCATTTCAGAACAGTAAATTCTCAAAAAAAAAAAAAAAAAATCTGGTTATGTACCCACAAAATACTATAAAGATAAACTTGTTTAATGAAATAAAAAGCTACTGAATAACACCAATTATTATATACTAGCTGCGTCGCCCGACTTTGCAAGGTCTACCTCGAAAATAAAAGTTATGTCAAGTGACGCGTGTTTAACAATCTGGCTTGAAAAAAATCAGTAAAATTTTTGCGCCCGATTGCGGAAAAATAACAAGAAAGGAATCATTTCAAATCCTCTGATTACAGGAAAAGCCTCAAAACAAAATCCATAATTTTATTTGTTCATATTCTAAAAAAAAAGAATGGCAACAGATCTTCTCAGTGATTTTCTGCACGCTACAAATTTTAATAAAAGCATTGTTACGGAAAGTGGAGATGGAACACTGAATAATAATTTGATTGGAGGAAAGCCTTCGAAAAATAGGAATTTTATGTCGAAATCAAAGTATTATAATTGATAGTTTTTAATTGATTTATCCCCTGATTATTATCGGAGAATTATACTAAATAGCAAAATATAAAAATGGAAAAATGACGAGTCTATTGATACCTGGTTCGATGGTCAGTTCACTGGCGTTCGAGAGAAGTAACTCGGACGACATCTTACTACTATTATATATGCGAAAGTTTGTCTGTATGGATGTATGGATGTATGGATGTTAGTTACTCTTTCACGTAAAAAGTACTGAACGGATTTTTATGAAACTTCACAATAATATAGCTTATGCATCAGAATAACACATAGAGTAGTTTTCATCCCGTTATGGGGAGAAAAACCCCCTTAGGGGGGCAATAAAATACAATTTTCGTATAAATTCTCTAATATAGGGATGAAAAAATACTTGCACATATTTACATTATATGTCCATCGAAAGCTCTGATTTTTCTGCTGAAGATGGCACCTATTCGAAATTTCTTAGTAGAATAAAAAAACGAGTTATGAGCTTTTTAGTTCCATGTTCGAAGGCTTTCCTCAACTCAATACAGTATTTAGTGTATCATCTCAACTCCCTGTCGGTAGCGACAATTGTTGTATTGTTGGCTATCTTTGCTTTTCGTGACTGGTCAAGGCTTTTCTCAAGTCAAATCTTGAAGTAAGATTTTTGCACAAAATTGGCAAATAATACATGATTTGGCTGATCATTTTCCATTTAAACGGAACTTTAATGTAATTAATGGTTTTTATTATTATCTATGCTGATTGAACACTTACTCATTATCTAATCAATCAGCAGGTCGCCAAAATTTTTGCAGAAAGATTTCCGTAGCTGATGTATTTGGCAGTTTTTATCAACGTCGCTGTTTTTGAAGCCGAAGACTACGTAATAATGTTTCTCAGCTTTCACCGTGTAAACAAAATATCTCCAATCAAAGAATCTTTAAAAAACTTTTTTTACTGGGTTAAATAATCCAGCAGCTAAATTAGGCAAATCCATATACAGCACAAAAACTTCCATTAGTTTTCCTTTTTGCACAATGTCAAACAATCGCCAAATTTTACTACTTATTTTGGAAACATTTCGGATGAAACTCTTTAGCGCCATTTTATGGTGACCAAAAGTATCTCAGCACCTGACGATAATATCTCAACGAAAATTAATATCATATCGTTTTACAAAGTAAGGAAAGAAGGGGGGGGAAGCATCATCAAAGGTATCCCAAAACGATTCAAGCAAATTCGGTAAAATCGCACTTAGAGCCCACAATGATTGAAATTTCCCAAAATAACTAAAGCAAGTATAAGGGGATTACGAGCGCGGCTATATTTTTTTAAAAACTTCGTACTTCAATAACCATACAGAGAAGGTTTTAGACTCCATGTTTAAAAAAAAATATCAAGAGATTAATCTTTTTAAACACGAGAAGATTAATTTCATGTTTTGAAAATTTGTATATGCTTAAATATAGTGCTTTCTTTTCTAAATCAATACTACTTTGTTCTTTATACTTATTGTTATTTTAGTTTTATGGGTAAGAAAGAAAATCGATTTTTAATCACGTCAAAAAGATGTGTTTTAAATTCTTTCACTTAAAACAGAAAACAAAAGCAAGTAACGATTTTTTCTCATAATTATTACTGACCCAGGCAACGCCGGGTATTTTTGCTAGTAAATACATAGATACATACACTTAGTTTTTAATTATATAAGATTCTGTCGTTTAAGTAGTAGTCTTGTACACATTAACTGCTTCAACAGAAATGTAAAGTTAGTCCAAGATTTACTTTTCTTTTTACGCTTTATATAAGTTTTAAAACACTAAAGAAGGGCAATCAAAATCAATTGTTTGTCTCATACCAACAAAAAAAAAACTTATTGATGTTTTTTTTTAAACATTATTACGTTTTTTTTTTAATAAAAAGAAAAATTTTATCCAAAAGATTTACTGTCAAATAACCTTTGTGCCTTTGTGTTTTATTATGTGAATATATACCTCATAATACCAATAAAGTGAGGCAAAAGTAAGTTGTTTGTCTCACGCAAAACGAAAAACTTATTTTATCAATTCTATTTTTTTCAAATATTATTATTATTTTTTTGAGAAATAAAGACGAAAATCTAATCCGAAAGATTAACTGTCAAATTATATTTGTTTTTCATTTCCATGCGAATACAAACTTTAAAATACAAATGAAGGACAACCAAAGGCAGTTGTTTATCTCGTGCAAAAAAAAAAAAAAAAAAAAAAAATATATATATATATATATATATATATATATATATATATATATATATATATATATATATATATATATATATATATATATATATATATATATATATATATATATATATATATATATATATATATATATATATATATAAATACTTTTTTTTTATTTGACATTGTTATTTTTGCTTTTCTTTAAATTAAAATGAAAATCTAATAAAAAATTTTTACTGTTAAATTATCTTTCTTTCTCACTTTAATCTGCACATAAACTGTAAAATACAATGAAGTACAACCAAAGTAAGTTGTTTGTCTCGTGCAAACAAAAAAAGTTCATTATTTTTTCAGATCGTATTTACATTTTTAAAAGAAAAATGAAAATCTAATTTAAAAGATTTACTTTCAAATTACCCTTTTTTTTTCTTTTTAATGTGAATGAAAGCTTCATAATACTGATGAATGACGACCAAAATAAGTTATTTGTCTTATGCAAGCAAAGGACTTATTATTATAATTTTTTAAATAAAAACAAAAATCAAATCAAAAAAATGTCAAATTATCTTTTATTTAATTTTACTGATGTTTAATGCAAACTTTAAAATACTAATGAAGGACAACCAAAACAAGTTTGCCGAATGCAAACAAAAAATATTTTTTGACATTGTTATTACTACTTATTACTTTTTTAAAAATGAAAATCTAATCCAAAAGATTTACTGTTAAACTATCTTTGTTTCTCACTTTAATGTGAATATAAACTTTAAAATACTGGTGAAAGACAACCAAAACAAGTTGTTTTTCCCATAAGAACAAACATTGTAACATTACAGTAACAGCAGTCCAAAAAGTATCTAAAGATAAACGCCTCAAATTTCACTCTAATTATAAACATTTTTAACGTCGCTCAATTTCAGGAGCCACTTTTTTTTTCGATATTCAAATAATAAACATCTAGATAAAAAGTGCTCTCATTGAGCGCAAACTTTAATTTAATTTGAAGGAGCAAACTTGCAATTCTGGGAGTGAAATATCTTCCATCAACTAAAAAAGCATAAAATAAGCAGGGGGATGATAATCTTATTTTTCACAACCTATTAATAAGCCGGGTGCCGAGAACTCGGTATCGAATGACACTTCTATCAACAGCAAGTACAATAACAAAGCGCAACTAAAACAGGCCGAAAGGAGTAATAATAAAAAGCGAAAAAAGAAAAAGAAAAAAAAAGATGATGGTTTCACCATCTCGTTGTCATGGCAACACGAAGGAACGGAAGGAAGGAACTCGATAAAAACGAAAAGTAAAATAGGAAATCCGCGAAGGAAGAATTGAAGGGTGGGGGATGCCGAAGGAAAGAAGCGAGGAAGTCTCAATCCCTTTTTGAAATAAAAAAAGCGAAAGAAAGATTAAAGTCCGCGTGGCAACGGACATCTTGTGAAAGGGTGATTCTCCACCAAGCCGAACGACACATCTTTGTAGAGTTGTTCGGCCAATAAATACAGCCTGCAACGGCAGGCGTGATTGCTTTTTTATACCAATATTACGAGGAGGGTTTTTATTCCTTCTTTTTTCCCCTCCTCTTTTTTTCGTGTGTACAAGAAAGGAAGTACAGTTCTAAAGTTCTCGAAGAAAAGTGGAGACAGAATGGAGATTAGTTGCTTAAAGGAACTGCACTGTTTGATGAAAGTACTTGAGCATTTTGATTTGCTTTAAATACTCATTTTTTTTAATTATCTCTCTTTATTGTAATTAGGGCTAACGAGCAAAACTAGGAAATAAATGTTGCCTTCAAAAGAGAATTTTTTTCATATTGCGCCAAAGATTTTGGTTGTTTAATTTTCGAATTTCTGATTTAAATGTATATGGGTTTCAAATTAAAAAAATACATTTGTGCTTAAAAGTAAAATAAGAAATAACAACGTCAAAAAACACAAATTGCAGATTACTGCAGACACGTGACATTTGGCAAAAGATCTTTTGTCTATCGAATGTCTTTTCATTCATAAGCTCATTTCTTTTGCATTGAAAAAGGCGCACCTTGTAACGCCGAAACACGCGTCAGCAGTAATCTGCCATTTGTGATCTTTGATGTTGTTATTTCTTATTTTATATGTGTTTTGTTAACCATGTTGCTATAGAAACCACAAACGTTTAATCTAACATAGAGATTTTTACATAAAAAAAAAACGAGCTGATGTATGGTGCATCACATGACTTCCTTTTACTCCAATTTAATGTCATTTTCTCATTGTTGACAGTTTTAATATGATTCGATAGTTTACTCTCTAAATATCACCAACAGTGGCTAAATTGAAACCAAATTTTAAAAAAATTAAAATTAAAATTAAAAAAATCGCCAAATTTGTAGCCAAGTTGGCGACAAGACTTGGCGATCAAAAAACTGGCGATACATCGCCAAGTGTCCGCCAAATTATAACACTACTTGAGTTTACATTGAAATTAACAATGATTTCCGAAAACGGACAAAAGACCCCCTTTGGAGCATCCGAATGCAACCAAAAAGGAAGGTGCACAACTAGGCCCCACTAGGAGTCTACGTACTAAATTTCAACTGAAGCCGCCTGGATTCAGGGGGAAAAACTAAATTTTCCAGCAGTGGACTGTATATTGAAAATGTTGACTGCATTGATGAGTCGTGGGTTAAAACAACAACAATTAAATTTATTTACAATTAGAGTATGAGCATAATATTAAAGTAAGACTAGGATACGCATGTATCCTTACAAGGGATTGGGAGCGAGAGCCCTATGGCTGCATCCGCTAGCTACAACGTTGGAAGAGCATCTCCGAGGGGTGGTTTCCCACGCTCCTCTCACAATGGGGGCTTTAGGGTTGCTTGGCAAAGCCAAGACCCCAAGCGTTGCTCCTTATCGCTCGGGGACCCGCGCAGAGGCGTTAACATCAACTTTCTAGGACATTCCGTTCTTGAGTTATGCGGCATATATACACACATACACATACGCACATACGTACGTACATACAGACGTCACGAGAAAACTCGTTGTAATTAAATCGGGGATCGTCAAAATGGATATTTCGGGTGTCTGTACGTTCCTAGGCACATATCCACGGGTGGTCGGGTTGAAAAAAAACTCAACATTCATTTGGGGGTGAGCAAAATGGAAATTAAGGCTGATTTTTGGGTGAAAATTTTTTCGCGAATACAATACTTCCTTTTTTGTAAAAGGAAGTAAAAAGAGCAAGAAGTTAGAGGTTTTTTTTTTTAATTGGAAAATTATAGGGAAAAAAGTAAGGAATGAAAAAACACAATGAACTAAATCAAATGGACAACACAGAACACTAAGCTAAAAGAAATTTGCTAAGGAACACATTTTGTAAAAATTAAAAAGACTTCAATGTGTATTAAGAGCAGTACTCAAAAGTATTAAAAGCAGAATATTTTCGACTAGGAGGATGACTGTATGAGGAAGTAAAGAAACATAAAAGGATTTGCGATAAACGTAGTTTCAAAATCGAATTCAGTACGAGAAACGAAAAGATCAAAATACTGAATTCAATTATCCTGCTCTTTTTCAAAAGAAAATTGCTAGAACATGAGTATCAACGGAGTTTAAAATAAATAAAACCTCATCATTCATAAACTGGTTATGTCGCATGTGTCTCCCTATAAGGACACATGTGAGCACTAGAAGATATTTTTTTTAAATACCATCTAGTAAAAAAGTACTTTTTAAGAAAAATCTCGAATAATTCTATAACACAAAGTAAATATCATTTAGTCATAGGGCCAGTTTTGCTTCAGAAAATAATAATTTTTTAAATAAAAAGAAATGCAAAAAATTGCTCACGTATGCCCCCTCCTATACTGACAATTTGGACAGTTAATAACGTGTTAATCGAAAATTTGCATTGAAAATTAAATGTCATTATAACATTTTTTATTTAGCTCAGTTTTAACATGTTCAACTCTTTCAAAAATTTATTCCCACTATCGCAAAATTTTAAATTTCTAACTTTCATAGTCAATGTATGTATGTTTCAGCTCATAGTTTTTCTTCAATTTGTCACATATTATGTACTGTAAAACCTGTGAAGTTGACCACCCTTGTAAAATGACCACCTGTCTAAGTTGACCACTTTTTTCAGGCACGGAATTAACCCTTATCATATCAATCAACCTCTGTAAGTCGACCACTAAAGTAGTGCACCGCAGGTGGTCAACTTACACAGGTTTCACTGTAATACTTTTTGAAATATAATGAGTTACCCTTAGTGTCACTCTTTAAGAGCAGAAATACGTCTAGAAGGGAACATTTGAGATTCCTGGTTAGATTAAGGATTTTAAAAAACATTGGAAGTAACGATTGTCATGGGACTGGAAGAAGCTATCGTTAAATCAAGGATATTGTCATATCGAGGGGCATAGATACTTAATACAGTCAAATCCGGGCCAGTGAACTGTATCATTAAATTGAGGGAATCGTTAAATCGGGTATTGTTAAATCGAAGTTGTACTGTATTTTAAACTATCATCAAGAAAATATTGCCTTAATGGAGAATTTTTTGCTCAGTGGAGAGTTAAAACGGATTCGCACTTAAATAACAGAATTTTGGTGCATTTATATTTTCCTCGTAACAGAAAAGATATGATGCAATGAGAAGCAAAGTATGTAAGTTGACATTTTCCAGTTCTAGTCCGTAATAGAAAATTAAATGATCTTTTGGTTCGCCTGTATATTTACAATTAATGTATGGTGAATTTTCGCACCAATTGGCTTATGCCTATGTTAGGGTTTCACGCTATAATTTCGTAATTTACTCGTCCATCTTACGATAATTTTGTTCTTAAAATTGGAATAGAAAAAGAACCACATCGAATTTTTGAAAAATCGCTTCGAGGTGCACACCCCCATGCTACAAACTAACTTTGTACCAAATTTCATGAAAATCGGCCGAACGGTCTAGGTGCTATGCGCGTCACAGAGATCCTGACAGACAGAGAGACTTCCAGCTTTATTATTATTAATAATAAAGACAAAAGTAAGGTTTCAAAGAAATTCTGAAGGAAGTCTGTGGCGGGCCTGGGTCCAGGAGACCCCGTAACACCTACAGCTTTGAAATTTTGTACAAAATTACTTCGTGCCCCGGGGGTGTGCACCTAGGGTTTTATTCTTTAAAATTCGAATTAGTTCTTTTTGTAATTAATTTTTTAAGCTTAAATTTCGCGTAAATTGCCTATTATTGCCTTTTAAAGCGGTGAAAAATTACTTGCACATATTAATATTATATATCATTGGAAAGGGTAGAATTTTCCGCGTTTTACGCAATTTGGTTCAGTGCTCTAGCTTAAATACGGCGGGAGTTATTTGCGTTTTCAGCTGGAACCTTTTTAGGTTTATAGCTAAAGTTTAGGCACTACATTCTTCATCAAATCTATCAGTAAAAAGTAGGACTCGACCGATGCATCGGCCTGGCCGATGCATCGGCGCCGATGGTTCAACAATTTAGCCATCGGCATCGGCATCGGCGGCCGATGCTAACTTGCAGGAAACATCGGCCCATCGGCCTTAAAAAACATCGAAAAGCCGATGGAATTGGCCGATGTTTTTGGGAAAAAAAAGGACCTTTGTTGTTTTACTTTTTAATACAAAGTAAAGTGAGTTATTGTTTTCACATAAAATTGTTTACTTAAATTTCAGTATGAATTTTTATTTTAATCACCCCTGAAAGAGTTTTTAATACTGTATTCAGGTACCAAACAAGTCAATTATTGCGTTGTTTCTTGCGGTTGGATGTACGTAAGTATCTCTCATAAGTCATAACTCAAAAATGGTAAGCTGTAGAAGGCTAAATTTTCGCGTGTGGGATGTGCATACGTTCCAGTTGTGCAATTCTCTTCTTGTTTTCAATCGGATGTTCTAAAAAGCCTATTTACTCATTTTTTGTGGCTATTAATTACTTATTTCAAGGCAAAACTAATACAGCGCCTCAGACTGACGATCATTTGGTGATATATTGGCGAATTGGAGACTATGGAAACAAATATTTGATGGCTAAACCGGTTTTTTTTTCATTTTGTTAGATTCTCGTTGAATCGACGGTAATTTTTAATTTTTCGATATTTGTAGTATGAATCTTTTTTGTATCGCTTCTGCGGAGCTACAAGTTTGGGGCCCGTCTAAGTACATTTTGGGACCCTATTTCTCTATCATAGAAAATGTAAAACATTTATCATAAGCATTTTTGTAACTCGGCCCCCTACGGTTATGGGGCCTCTCGTGCAATTGCAATATTTGCTATATTTTAAATCGCCCCTGCGCGTCAAAACAAACTCGGGTGCAAGTTTTAAAAGAGTTTTTCTGCTCAATGTTTATGATTACTTTGAACTCTATTTTTTACGACTATTTTTTGTATTTCCGAGAACACTTGCGTGCCCCTCCTCCCACCCCCTCAATTTCTGAAATTAAACTGTAGTTGTACTTTTGAGTTGTTTAAAAGTAACACCATTCATAAAATTAGAGTTTTTTTTTTTTTTTTTTTTTTTTTCAAGCTTTATTTTTTGTTTAGGAAAAATTTAGAGAATTAATCTAACAAAATTGATTAAAGACGTTTTGAATAGTGACATAATTCGGAAATCAAAGGGACTTTTGAATTTTTTCTTCGTAAGTGCTGAAGTAGATTCAGAAACTCTTCCGAGGCGTTGGTGGTAGCGGTTCTGTACTAAAAACATGAGGCCAAAAAGTTTAATGTTGTGAGTTACCCCAAAATCAAATGGTGACCCTCCTAACCCACCCTCGTCGTGTCAAGCATTTCTTACATATTTAACGATTATTTATTTTGGTCATGAAATGTCATTTTGCGTATTTCTTATATTTGTTTCACCTATATTTCGTAATGCGAAATCTTTTTTGCATCATGAATAGCAATCGATTTTTTTTCTGTTATAAGTAACTATTTTTATGTATTTATATAAAATCAATGAATAAGTTATTTTCGTTTCCATCATATTTTTAATAATATGTTATAGAAAAGTTTAAAGGATTTTCTATTATGCAATTTTTGAAATTTCAGAAAATTATTGTTAAATTGAAAAATTTAATTTGAACTTGTTCGTAGTGCTTCATAAAAGATTAAACAATCAAATTATTCAATATTATGTGTGCAAACATCAGATCAAGTAGTACATATATTCAGTTATTAACTTGGTGTAAATATTGAGTTTGTTTATTGTAGTTGCGTTTTAAGAACCTTGCTCTTTTCATGGCTATTTCTTTTTTCAGCAAAATTTATGTCACTCTTATAGCTTTTATGAAAAATGCAAACTTTTCTATTCATAAATTTTAAATAAATATAAAAATATTCCTAATATGATTTAATATTGAAATTTACCTGTTACCTTTTTTGTTTAATTTGATGACTAAAAAATGTCTACGTGCAATTTTTCCACTTTAATTGCGTTATTTGTTGACGGTATTATAATTTTATTCTTAATTTTCATTTTAATGATAAAACATAATTTAATGTTTTTTAACTATGTTTAATGTACCTAATCCATACATTTTGACAATATTACTGAAATCTTAGTTATATGTTCAATTTAAAAAAAATCAATTGGTTATTAAACAGTCTCTTTGTTTTTCTTCCTTTTTTTTCTTTCTTTCTTTATTTTATTCTTTTCTTTTTTTTTTTTTTTGGTTGTTCTTTGTCTTCCATCATACAGCAGTCAAAAAAGGAAAAACATAACTACACCCTATACAGATTTTACGTACTACGATCCAAAAGTTCGGGGGACAAGCTGTATAAAACCTTACCCAGAATAATTCACATAACCAAAGCACACCCACATTCAAAAGGTCGCCATGAGGGACTATGATACTTCTTCCAGCGTTCATATAACTTTTGGAAACACTCATGGAAGCCATTTTTCGCTACCTTCTGTGATGAAGCTTTATCTTCTCCTGACGGAAGAAAGCGGCGTCCATGCAAATCTTTTTTGCAGGGAACAGGTAAAAGTCATACGGAGCTAAGTCCGACGAAACGTTATGTTATTTGTTTGTCATATCAGAGTATTGACAAACCAAACCGTGCGTCCTCAGCATGAAAGTCGCCTTCTTCCTCACGATGAAGTTAAAGCCTTACAGGAAGTTGCGAAACAGGCTGCCAGTGCTTCTAAAAGCTATACGAAAGTTGGCAGAAGTGCATAGTCGTTCAAAGTGACAATTTTGTAGATAGATGTCCATCGGTAATGTGAACTATTCAGGGTAAGGTTTTATACAGCTTGCCTCAAACTTTTAGATCATACTACGTACGTATGAGTTTTCAACTTACTATTTCATAACGTTTTTGAGTGACGCAAGTTTACGCGGATGAAGACATCACATCACAAGTGAGTTTGCGATAATTAACTAAGGATGAGTTCAAAATGGAAATTTCGGTCATCTATATGTTCTTAGGTACATATGCATGTACAGATGTGGCGAAAAAACTTGTAAAGTTTAAATTGGGTGATCGTAAAATATAAATTTAGGTCGAAATCTGATATATATATTTTGTGATTACAATTCCTTATTCGTCGAAAGAAAGTAGAATGAAATGAATCAATGATTCTTTAAACCTGACAATCTTATCAATTTATTTCTGTTAGATTTTTTTTTTTTTTTTTTTTTGCCATCGGCCAACAACATCGGCCATCGGCCATCGGCAATCGGCCATTTGGAGGAAAACAATCGGCCATCGGCCATCGGCCATCTTTGAACAATCGGCCAACAATCGGCATCGGCCCATCGGCCAAAAAATGCCATCGGTCGAGCCCTAGTAAAAAGTAAAGGAATTGTCCCACAGTTTTTTTTTTTTTTTTTTTTTTGACACCACTGGAAAGAGCGGCTTTTTTTTAATCCAGATCTAACTCGACCTATAGTCTAAAAACTAAACTTCTATCTCCAAAGGAAAAAAAGTTACAAGCCGTTAAAAATCAAGTTCGAATAATCTCATCTCCATTAAAATTATTGTTGTTTTATTTGCCGTTGCCATTTTTACGTCTTTTCCATTCCCTTGTTTCTTCTTTCTCATTCACAAACTTTAAAGGTTTTGATTTTAATGGAAAATCTTAGGGTGAATTAATCAACTTATTACACATAGCAGAAGTTAGTAGAGATCATAATCTGAACTTTCTTCTACACAAAACTACCGTTCAATATATGTAGTCAACATGCATTTGCACCATTGTTGAAACTTAGCAATACCATTTAGGAAAAAGTCCAAATTTTGTTTGTTGAGCCATGATTTTAAAGCTCTTTTAACGTCTTACAAATCATTAAATCTGTATGTGTAGAATGTCCTTCATAAATTCAAACGGATAAAACTCAGAAATGGTCAAGTCAGAGCTTTAGGATGCTGGAGGTACTACTGAACAGGCCATTTTTGCAATCGCCAGGGTTGTGAAAAATGACGTACGTGTAGGGATGACTTTGTGATACTCCGAGTCAGCAGTTAATACTTGAGCAAGACCGTAAGAGACGTTCAATGCTCATCAGCAACATTCCGAACGGCAATTCGAATAAGTTCTTCAGCACGTCGATTTTCATCAGTGACTGATGTTGTTGGCCGGTTTCTTCTTGATTATCTGAAATTTCTGTTTCTCCATTTCCAAACTTCTTCACCCAACATTGCCCGCTGCTTATGTTCATTACAGCATCTCCTTAAATTTTCCTCGAGCGATTGTGCATTTGTGTGTGTGTGTGTGTGTGTGCAGAACTTTCATTCGCCAGAAATTCAATGCTAACTCCTCTCTTAGCTTCAGACTCATGTTTCTAATCATTCAATGTCAAAATAATTATACTTACAAGTACAGCAAGGTTACCTCTATAATATTCTGCATTGATAATCTAGTATATGTAAAAGAAATAAAATTTAAAGCAATTGAAACAATACTTTTTGATCCCTCCTCGTATTAGCCCTTTTAAATAGAAATTTAAATAAATTTTAACATTTTTTTACTAAATTAGCTTTATTTTTTATAACTTATTTTTGTATGTTATTTACCTATGAATTTCCTCTACACAACTATTTCCCAACACTGAATGATACCATCAATACATGATGCTGTCAGCAGAAATGTATTCTTTTTTGCATAACCTACAACTAACTTCAACTCCAATCAATCAAAAGCTGAAACTGTAGTTGACATTTCAACTAAATCGTCTTTAAAACGTCAAAAAAAAAAAAAAAAAAGAAGCCGTTGAGTAGTTTGTTTAAAAGAGAAAAAGAGAGAGAGAGAAATTTAATATTCCTTTTCAATTACTCCATTTCAGAAATTCTTTTCCAAGTCCATCGTGCTGATGATATGAGCTTCGTTTTTCATAAACGCCCACGTTCGAAATGAACTACTTGTTTTAAATCCATTTCTAAGGACCTGAGAATAAAAATAACGCTTTAGAAATGCAGTGCAAGAAAACGCCAGTTTCATATGAATGAGGCTCTGCTGAAGTACCCCAAAGATTAACGAATGTCTTTAAATGGGAGCCCGGAACGAGGCACCTCGTTATGTTTCATGAACTATTTCATCTCTTTAAACAGCTACCGAAACATTAAACCTCGCGTAAAGTCAAAGAGGCTCCACCCATCATTTCGTCCTTAATCGAATCCATCGAGAATCTTGCGCCTCACCATTCATCTATTGGATCAATGCATGGAAAATCGATTCGTCGATGAGACTGTTCCACCAATGGTACGAAGTTTCTTGTTCTTTCCAAGCGCTCGGATTTCTGGACATTGGTTATGTCGATGGCACCTGCACGCAGATACCCCTCAATAGAAATTTCCTTTCTTAAGCAGGATATTAATCAGCGCGTTAACTGTACCCGTAGCTGACGAAACTCGAGTTTAATGATCTACGAAGGAAGTTGAAGGCTATAGTTATGAGGTCTTTTCATTCATGGAACAATTTGGAATTACGTTTATGAAGGCACCATTGCATGTTCTAATTACAGCTGTTAATATTTACGATGTAATTTTATACTTGTTTTATTTTTTTCAGAAATAAATTAGTCAAATATAAAAGTCAGTCTTGTAATTCATTGCGTGTTGATCAATAGCTGAAACAATCAAAGTACAAAGACTCATTTCTCACCCACTAAATTTTCTTCACAAGATCAAATTCTAAATCTTTTTTGTCCATTTATAGTATGAAGTTTTTTGGTCAAAACGTTTTCATATATGAGAGCGCCATGAATAAAATCAAAAAGTCAGTACTCAAGAAGAATTCCCAATTTTTACACTTGACTAGCAAACTAATACTACAAAGGTTTCACATCTTCATATGATGTAGCAGGAGTTTTTACTTTCTATCACGAGAGGTTACTGTTGCCGACCACCTTCAGAGAAGTCCTGACTGCGAAGATGGAGATCCTGGTTTCGAATCCCAGCTTTTTCTCTCCTGTCCTTGTCCTTTCTTTGTCTGAATGTGCTGTTATGCTGTGAACGGTTGCCTACCCTATAAACGGGTCCTTATGCCATGTGTGTACTGTGGAAGTCGGTCTTCCCACCAAATTACGGTACAATTGGGAAAGTGGAACAGCGTCACCAAAATTGCCAGTGTAGCTGGCACAAGACAACAACAACAAAGGTTAGTATTAAACTGATCACAATTTACCTGTTATGTGCCATAAAGGACAATATTTGGAAATTTATGACACTTTTTATTATAAATTTACTTCGAAGAATGCAAAAACGTGAATATTAACTATTTTGGAGTAGTATTCTAGTGGCAATAAACGTCCCATGCTGACGTGGAAATGAATTTTTGAGATAGTTGAAGAAACTCGTTTTAGATTTCATACTGATAATAGGGAAATGTTGGAATTTAATGTCTTTTTCGTGCTTCATTTTTAGAAGAAATCAAATAAGTAAGCTTGTACAATACAGCTAAAGTAGAATAGATGACCAAAATGCCAAAGAATAAAAATAAAAACAAAAGTTGGCAGATACTGCGCTTCATCTTCCCACGGCAGCATAGAACTTCTTCAGATGAGATAGTTCAACGGATTCGAGAATTTTGTTGGAATCGGATGATCGTCAAAATTTGGTAAGCAGATAACTCATCTTGTAGTAGATTGATAATGATTGATTGTACAGTGCGTATCGAAATGATAGGTCCACCCGCATTTTTCAAAGTTCTGACTCTTAATTGAGAATAAGAATCATTTTTTTAGTAAAGATAATTAATGAGTAATTTATGAAGAAGAATTAATGAGAATTTATGAAGAAATTTCGGAAAAATAAATATTTCCTTTTTATTTTATACAAATTTTCATTTTTTGACAGTTTCGAAAACATATGTTCAGAAATTTTGCTCTAACCACATTTATTTCCAAAACATTTGCATAAATTTCGTTGCTTAGTATTACTGCGAGATTATGCTGGTTGCTGTGGAGGTATTTAAACAGATTTTATTTCCAAAACATTTGCATAAATCTCGTTGCTTAGTATTACTGAAAGATTATGCTGGCTGCTGTGGAGTTATTTAAACAGATTTAAGCATTACGTTGTAAGCAAACGAAATGGGTCCTCGTTGCAATCTTTCGCTGGTTGAGCAAGTGAAAATTGAAGCATTTAAAAAGTGTGGAAAATCGAATAGAGAAATAGGTAAGCTTTTAAATAGATTGCATAATGCTGTAAATAATTTTTTGCGACTTAGAAATGCTTATGGCAGTAAAGAATCATCTGGCCGCTCATCAAAAATGACATCCGAGCAAAGGACTATCGTAAAGGACTAAAATCAGGAAATATAAGCTTATTCACTTTAGGCAGATAACAAAACTCTCCAATATCAAAACTACAGTTCATAGAGTAGTAAAGAAGTTCGCCAATTTAGTTTACTTAAGAGGAAAGCGACTCGAAAATTGACTAAAAAGCACAAAGAAAAGAGATTGAATTTCGCAATGGAAGTGATGGCCAGGAAACAAGATTGGCATTGTGTGATATTCAGTGATGAAAAAATCCAACATGGGTGGTCCAAATAGCTGACAGTATTACTGACACGATCTGCGTAACGATAGACAGATATTCTCGAAGAGGCAAGCTGATGGTGGTTTCGTTATGGTATGGGCCGGATTCAGAGGTCTGGAAAAACTGATGTAGCATTTGTAGACAACCGTTTGAATGCTGCAGGCTATGAACAGTTGCTTGAACAATATTTTCTTCTACAATCAGAGTACATTGGGTGACCATTCTTCATGTTCCAACAAGATAATGCTCCTGTGCACGCTGCGAAGTCCACTTTCGATTGGTTTTTGGATAATGGTGTACATGTTATCGATTGGTTACCTTGCAGCCCCGACCTAAATCCGATAGAAAACATGTGGGGTATACTCGCAAGGGCAATGTATGCAGGCGGAATGCAGTACAACAGTATCGCAGACTTGAAAAAGGCTATTTCCACCGAATGGTCAAAAATCGAGACAAATTGTATACAAAAACTTGTAGAAACCATGCCGAATAGGATTTATGAGCTTATTCAGAAAAAGGGTGTAAAACTTTCTTAGTAATTCAACATTAATTTTATGTTTGGTTCAATGAACCTATCTTTTTGGAACAGCTGTTTCATGTAAATTTTGTTTAACTTATTATTCCTATTATTTATATACGCTTCATGTGTTATTTTACACTGAATGAATCAATTTAGTTTATAAAATAGTACTTTGTACACAATAAATCCTTTTTTACGAACGATTTTACAGGTGACCTATCATTTCGACACCGTACATGCGTAGTACGATACAAAAGTTCGGGGATAGGTTGTATGAAACATTACTCTGAATAGTTTACATCACTCAAGCACATCCACCTTCAAAATAATCAACTTGAGCGACTATGCACTTCAGCGAACGTTCGTATAACTTTTGGAAGCACTCCTGGAAACTATTTTTTGCAACTTTCTCAAAGGCCTTCTGCGATGCAGCTTTAAGTTCATCGTGGTGAAGAAGACGACTTCCTTGTTGAAAATGCTCCCTTCGATTGGATGTCAAACAAATAACACCACGTTTTGTCGGACTTAGCCTTGTGTAACTTTTACTTACTCCCAGCAGTTGAAAAACATTTGCAGGCACGCCTATTTCTTTCATCAGATGAAGTTAAAGTGCCTCACGATATATAGCAATACGCGGTATGCTGCGAAATGAGTGGTATATTTCAAAACTCAGGTAAATACAAACCGAACCAATATGTTTTTAGTTAGACTGAAACTTTAATGATCTTCCTAATGATGTGAGGCAAACGGCATAATCTGCTGCTATTTTCCTTCTGCTTTTGCAAACTGAAACTTTCGTCAGTTTCACTAACAGTTTAATTAATTTATAAAATTGAAGTGCACTTTTTGTAAGTGAACATGCTCTACAAATTAGGCAATGGGGATTGATTTTTAAAAGTAATATTTTGCCTCAATTATTTTTAGAGTATTGATACCATCTCAAAATTTTTGTGAAATACAGCGGCTTCTTAATGGCCGTCCATTGTGAAATAAGGAGGGGAGAGGAACAATACTGCCGTGTGGAGGTAAACGGCAGTATCTGTAGTTTTCGAGATATTTGGAGGAACGCGTTTTGGAATCCATACTAATAATGAAATGTTGAAATTAGATGTTTTTCTCTTCAGCGGAAACGAAATAAACAAGCTTGTACAATAAAGCTAACGTACAATAGATGAACAAAATGCAAAAAAAAAAAAAGAGAGAGAGAGAGATAAATGAAAAATTTACAGTTGCTTCCTTTTACCTGCCCACGGCTGAATACCCCTTTCCCACATGCCCTGGATTTTTGAAACTAGTATAATTATGCATTTGTTGTTTTTCCCAATAAAATGTATGGAGTAAGTAATATAACCCTTTGCGTCCCCGCCCCTGGAAAACTTTGAAATGCTGAGTCTAAGCTTATTATTTACCTCAACTTATTACATAAAAGAAAATAAAAGGCATTTTCTCTTTAAATGTCAAACATTTTTCGTCTTTAAAGCTATTTTTCTGAGTGTTTTAATTGTACAAGTAAAACCTGTGTAAGTTCACCACTTGCGGTGCACTATTTTAGTGGCCAACTTAAACAGGTGGTCAACTTATAGAGGTTGAATTATATGACATAGATCTAATTCCGTGCTTGAAAATAGCGGTCAACTTAAAGAGGTGGTCAACTTACAAGAGTGGTCAACTTTACAAATTTTACTGTATTATAAATTTAAAATTGATTTCTAGTTCTTAGTATTTAAGTATCAGGAGTGTTTTGCTCTCTTGTGCTATAAAAATATTAACTTTTCTCTTTAAAAAATCGACTTCAATTATTAAAAATCAATGTGAATGAATGTGCAAAATTCAGTATTATTTTCTTCGTATATCATCAAACTACTTTGCTAATTTGTTTTTCCTACAAAAACTAGTTCCCGGTGTTTGAAAAAAAAATGATATGATCTTAACTAGTACCAAGCAAACTAAAAAAAAATACAAAGATAAATTCAAAATTTATTACAGTTTCTTCCACTGAATATAATGAAAACTAGGGACTATATGCTTCTGCTCGTTTAGCTCGCCAACCCCCGTTCGCCGCCTTTCTGTAAGTGACACTTGAGGATTTTATTGGTAGTTTTATCAATTCATATCTCTGGCCCCTCAAGGTGTAGGAGGGGGGGAATCCCTCCGGTGGGTAAATGGTGCTAATGGAACTTCTAATGTTTTTTGTCGCTAATTTATTATGTTTGGAGGAATTTTCATTGTACAGTACTGTTTTTGAGATATAAATAATGAGTACGAAATTGGTAAAGATAAACTGAAATTATATATATATGCAAATTTATAACTTTTTAAGAAACATAGAGTAAGCATCTGGTTTTGATTTAGAAACTTTAATTTATCAGAAACGAATTCAAGTTTTTTATTTTACTCATTTATCATTTTTTACCTATGTATTTTCTTTTATATATTTCTTTTCTTTTATTTTATTTATGTATTGTTATTTTACTTGTTTATTTATTTATTTTTTTTTCATTGTGATTATATGATGAACAACATTTTCCCATTCATTATGCATCGTATATTAGATGATGGAATAAACCCAGAATACGAACTGTAATTTGGATTAGAAATGTCTCTCCCTATCACAATGAATCGAAATGTACGATGATCGATATTTTTCTCGGGTTATATTTGAAATGCAAGACCAAAGTCCCCGCGAAATGCCAGGCGCTCATCCATCTTCATAAACAACTGCGTTCTGAAATTTTAAACTTCCTGTGAAAAATCACCTCTTTTCCGTTCGCCAGAGAAGAAACACCGTCTCAACCTCGCGCATCGTTTCACTCACTTTAATCGATATCACATCGATTCAGGTAAATCGATCTACGGGAAATCGATTCTACGGACAGGCTGTTCCGCCGACTTTCGCCACCATTGAACCTGTGTCTGCAGCGGCTGCAGGACATGTCTCCAATCAATAAAGCACACAATGATATCGATTCAAATCGCGATACTTCGTTGGCATCGATACCCTAGAAAAACAGAAACTGGTATGATACTTGGTTTAAGGCTGCAGGGAAATAATGGGAATGTGAAATGACACGTGCCACGTGCGTTTAGTTTTCTTACAAATCAGTGCTCAGTTTATCTTTCAGAACAGCAATCAACTGTAAGACATTTAAACGTTATCTTTCGGAACCTCTTAGTATTTTTATGTACTTTCTTTTGCAGTTCTTAACCCTATAGGGACAAAGGGACAAATGTGTCCCTTTAAGTTAAAAATTTACTATCTTATACACAGAGTCTAAACCTCTTAGTATCCAATCTTTGTCGGATCAGTTTATGTCTTCCCTATTTTATTTGTTTATTTAAAAAAAAAACGCTACTGAAAAAGAAAAAGAAATGAAGAAATAAACAGCATCATCTTCATTATTCTGTTCCAGTTCTTTGTTTTCTGTGCAAAAAATAACGTACACAGGTTCAAAATTCAGCTTTTCTTACTAGTTATAACAAGTAGGATTACAAATCCTTCCGTGAAAAATATTGAACAGCTTGGAAACAAATTAATGTTTCTAATGATCTGGTGTTTTTTGAGACTTTACCCTAAAATTGACATTTAAAGTTGAGTTTTAAAATAATAATAAAGTGTTGTAATATTAACAAATTTTATTAGAGAAATAAAATTGAAATTTCAAAATTTTCAGTTAATTGAATACCATTACTGTCACTGTTATGATAAACATTTTTTTTCAGTTTTTACAAGCTGGATTACAAGTCCGTCGCTTAAAAACATAGAACAGCTTTTAAACAAATTTTCATTTTAAATGCCACTTATGATCTGATTTTTCTTAGCGGAGGGGATATGAGAGATGAAAAGTAAAACTCAGAGGAGATTTGCTTGAAAATTTTGCTTTGTTCTATTATATTTGAACTTAATGGTACTCTGAAACTTCTTGCAAACGAAAGACAAATGAGAAAAAAAGAAACTCCCCAGTATTTAAATTGAATTGCTATGCTCCAAGTTGTTTCATACATTTTTCGAAGCGAAACCTCATTCGTAAGATACGAACCATTCTTTTTTTTTGTTTGGGGTGGAGGGAGAGAAAACTAGCCAAAATAACTTTTTTTTCCTCTTCATTTTAATGGACTCGTATCTAACTCGGAAACAAGAAACTACAAAGTGAATTTTGAAAGATATCTCTTTTTATAAAAACTAGGAAAAGAGAAGTATGTTTCAATTTTATTTCGCTCAAACTGATAGTCATCAAAGCATCTGGAGTAAGGAAAAGATGAGAAGCGAAAAATAAATCAAATTTTCAAACCACTGTTCGTTGAAGATCTAGTGCTTCAAAGTACTGCTTATAGAAAGACTTTGAACTGGGTTTTGTATGTCAAAAGTGAATACATTTGCTTTCAAAACAGAATTTTAAAAAATATTCTTTCCTAGAACCTAAAAACAACTCTGGCAACTTGGCAAAAGTGCCAAAAGTTTATATTTTATTGGAATAAGAAATAAATACATTATTTTCAGGTTTGGAAGTTTATCCAAGAGCATATACCCTGCATTGTTTTTATACGCTTTTGAATTTTGAACTTTTACCAATTCAACATAAGAAAGCTATACTGAACTTTAAATTTTTAAGACAGTAACAAAAAAATGGGTACCTTTTTTCTGATACCTAAAAGAGTATTAAAGAGCGTTTTTAGTGCTCTAATATGCAAATTAATTACAAACATGTGTTTAAAGGTTACAAGGAGCCCTTTTTTCAATGCAATTGGTATGAGCTTTTGAATAAAAAGGCATCCAACAAAACCAGCGAAGGAACTATACGCAGTTTAAAAGGGGAGAATTAACGTACTTTCAACTATTTATGCTTCAGCAGTTTAAAAGTAAAGGATTTGAAAGTAGAAAGATTAGCAAAAGTAGATAATTTAACCAAACAAAAAAAATGAGAAAATTATAAACTTTAAAGAACCAATAGAACCAATACTTTAAAGAATCAATAATGTTTAGAAGCTTTCTCATCGGCACAAAACGTAAGCTCGAAAAAATTAGATTGACGGAAAGACAAGGCCTATAAAGCAGCAAATATTAAGTAAAAAGATAAAGTAAAATAGACATTTTCAACAACTATGAACCGCAGAGCAGAAAAAAGGAAAAACAGAATGAAGGCGAATTTCGGCAAACGGACAAAACTTATTTAAAAAAGAGAATAGAACAGTTATAAAATTGTACCACAAAATAAAATTCTTAAAAACTAAAAAATGTAAATAAAATGAAAAAAGAAGAAACGAAAAATAAAACTTAAGAACATATTACAAAAATAAAAGCCAAACGTTAGAAAAATACGGAATTGCTTAAAGATCTTTATCTAAATTGATCTATTCCTTCGAATGGAAAGATTCCCAAAAATCAAGATCTATCAGGATGCGGCAGTTTTAAATAATTTTATAAGAATTGAAATAATAAAAAGTGTTATAAAAACAACAACAGTGTTTAGCAATGTTAGACTTATTTAATTATTTTTTCACGCATTGTTTATGCTCTTTCAAGCGAAATTTCAAACACACATTAGTTTGCCCTACATGGGTAGAACTACACTATAGACAAAAGCGCTGTCTGGAATAGTGGGAAACACATAAAAATATTATCAATTTGATAACTAATAGAAGGAAAGAATGGCAAAAAAAAAAAACATTCTTAGTGATGCTAGTTGTGTTTTGAATATTGGTTTATGATTTTTTTCATTTATTTATTTATTTATTTTTGAAGATATTTTCTAAATGGAATCACACAGAGTACGCGATTACCACCACCGTTCTAAGGTAGTTTAGTTTCGCTTTAAGAAGTCCCGTGAAGAACAAATATTAATCGTATTTGTACGACAAACAAAAGTGTTGTAAGATATTTTTTATTAAGCGGGTGAGACAGAAATATATGAAGAAGTAAAGAAACAGCTGAAAGTTTGAGATAAACAGTAGTTTCTATTCCGAACTCAGAAGTGAGAACATCTAGAAAGGAAATACAATTCTTTCTACTTTCTCGCAAGAAAATTGAATATGAGAGTCGGTGAAGTTTAATGTAAAAAAAAGCTTTATCAACACTAAACTCATTATTGTTCATAAGAGTAAAACAACAGTCAACATAGTGAACATAAAACTGAAAATAATTTTTGGAGCAACATAATCTCTAATTAGTGCATGTAAACATCGCTAAGAAATAATTGGGTAGGTGGATTTCCCACAACCAGACACGTCAGATACCTAATGTACGAGATAACGCTGTTGGTATACGTATGCTCAATTAATTCTAGACGAACTCCTTATTCTCTTGTTGACATAAACCTCATTCCACGTGGGAAACGTTTGATCAAATTAAGCGTCTAAAATACAAGAATTGAGAAGAAGAAAAAAGTTTGAATGTTACCAATCAAAAACAAGCACTTTTTTAGGCGATATTTGACCAGAAGCTAGATTAAATGCGTTTTATGTATAGAAACGTGAGCCATTTCAGGTTATTGTTTAAGGTTTCAACCACAGCACCCAAATGAGTATATTTATCGATTATGACGCCTCTATTGACAGTTTCAATTGGCCAAAGCTATTTGATATGGTGTCGCACTCCATGAAGCTCCTATTGTTGGAGCTGCAGTACTAAATCCTGGTAATTAAATTTCAGGCTGAGCTCAAATTCAGTTGCTAGGAACCTGTTATACATATTTAATTTTTACATTATATTTCCAACTGATTTATAGAAGTTTATTTCCACAACTGTTGCTAATAAATATTTTCTACTTCCCTTTTTTACAAATGCTTTGACGAGCAAATATTTAAGGTACCACAAAAGTTGCATATATATACCTTCATCTTATTCTTCATTACAAAAAAAAAACATATTCTTTTAATTTGAAAAGTAGATAATAATTTGCTTTTATATCTTCATAAAACTTCGATTAAAGTACTAAGTGATAGCTGTTGAATGAAACCTTTAACCCTTCTTTTTGGAAGTTTCTTGGCTTGATTATGAGATGCAACATATTATGATGCAGAACATGATGTGAGAGGCGTTTCCTAAATTTTATGCTATTTTTGTTTTTACTTTTTCCCTTTTTTGAGCAATTAAGATCGTTTATTGGTTCCATTTTGCTATGATTTTACTTTCCTCAATCTATTCGCAACTCCAATAAACTATAGGAGGGCTGCAGCCACTGTCTAATGGCGGATGAAAAAGGTAAAACAAACACACGCCGTAACTTATAACTTACTTTAACGCTTAATGAATGACAGTAATTTTTCATCGTGTTTGTGGAAAGCTTTCTTTTCTATTCTTCTGAAATTACAGTACATCATAAACTGTCTGAAGCCTATAATTTACCCCAAAGAAAGCACGTGGAATGGAATGTTTTACCTTTTTCTTTAGTGTTGTTAGTCACCGTAAGGTAGCGTATTCGAGCTATGGAGTTGCGAATTGTATTTGTAATTGTTTAGCAGCGACCACGTAATCCATTGCGGCGTAGCCAATGAAATTTTTTCTGTGGAATTTTATATCATCGTCTGCTCTTTTTGCATAAATAACTACTGTTCATATTTTTACTGAATATTTTCCCTCTTTTTCGTTCCATATTTTATTATTATTGCTAGCTGCGTCGCCCGGCTTTGCACGGTCTACTTCAAAAATAAAAGTTATGTCAAGTGACGCCTGTTCAACCCTCAGGCTTGAACGAAAAGAAAAAAAAAATCAGTAAAGTTTTGCGGCAGTTTGCGGAAAAACAACCAAAAAGTAAACATTTTAAATCCCCCGATTACAGGAAAAGCCTTTTTGCAACTCCAGCGCTCGAATACGCTACCTTGCGGAGATTTACAAAACTGCCGACAAAACTAAAACATTGCGTTCCATGTGTTCATTTTGGGCAAAACAAATAGTTTGTTATGTGTATTTTTTTTATTTGCGTAATTCATCATTTGGAATCGTCATCCACAACAGCGTAACATCAAAAATATCTGATATAAACTGTGAGTACACATTTTATTTATCTTGTTCTGAGTGAATTTGAATAAATATCAGTTTTTCAATTCAATGAAAAAAAAAAACGAACTTAACAACATTGACTGGACACTTTTCCTTAACCTAATTCCACATAAATGATTTAAATAACCTTTGTTACTACAGTATCCTACTGAAATAGACAGTATGCAAATAAATTTTCTTGAAAATATTTATCGCAGAACAGATTGAAAAATCCAGAAAGAACGTTAAGAATTTGAACAATAAAAAATAAAAGTTCGCCAAAAATCTGTTTATAGGGTTATGGTTTTAAAATTGTGTGAAAGAATAATGTATCTTGACAAGATTTCGCATATCAGGTAAATCATTTCCATGACGAATGAATTAAATGCATGATTTCTTTTGATATCAAATCATATAGTCATAGAAATAAATTATCTAGTGTTAAACGTTACTCTTGACAGTCTGCCACGTATGTGCACTATGTGACAAAAATGTCAACAAATGCCGGAAATGTCACGAAACTGAACTTAATATGTACTAATGTATAGAAAAAACGGTACAAAATGAAAATGCCGTTCGAAGCGAACCAAAAATTTATGAATTCCGAATTCAACATCGTGAAAATGGCTGCTTCAGAACAACTTACAGTGTGTTCTGCTTAATTTTTTACTTTCGTAATACTTTTTGATTTCTAATCTCTTTCTACATGGGTCAGAATAACCAAAAGACTTTGAAAAATCTTTTCAAATGAATAAAGAACAAAAAAATCCTGCATGCGAGCAAACATATCTATCATTTTCTAAGTTTAGAAGCAATTTATATGTTACAGCGTGCGTTTGTTTTAGTTTTTTCATCGGCCATTAGACAGTGACTGCAGCGCCCCCTATAGTTTGTTGGAGTTGCGATTAAAACAAAATCAAGAATTTTACATCTTCATATTCGAGAAAGAAAATGGCAACATATTTTTCGTCTGAATGATTTTCTTCACCGCTATAAATTTTAATCATAGACTAATAATAAGAGTAGACCGAGCTTTCCCAGACTGGCTGATGAAAAAATTGGTTCATGGATACATCATGTGACTGGTGGGAGGCTTGGCGAAAACTTTGGCAGCATGGTTGCTAGATGGCAACATTATCTATAGTTTGGCACTCGACATGTATTTTAATACGTAATGTGTTTTCATTATAATTTTTTTTTCCAAGTGCAGAGATTGAACTGTTTTTCTTTTAGTTATGCATTATTTTGACATTAGTAGTTAGTTTTTGATCACAGTTTTCAGTAACTTTTATTTCATTTGGAACTGCTACGTCAGCGTTGGCGTGAACGTAATGGCGTAAACGTTTTGCGTTAACGCGTTCTTAAATTGAAATCATAGACTAATAATAAGAATAGACCGAGCTATGGCAACCCTTTTGCTGCTCATAAACCAAACCATGTGACTGGTGGATATCCTAGCAACAGCGGGCGTTGATCGTAGCAGACGATCGAAATAAAATAAATAAAATTGATGGAACACGGAAGAATGATCTTTTATGGAGTCCGATTTGTAAATGTGTTATTCTAAGTTGTAAATATTTTGTTAATATAGTGAGTTTTTTGTTTAGATAGTATTGTGCATTTTCTTTAGTCAATTTCAATAACTTTCTAAGCAATTAAATATACAAGCGCCCAAAAAGAGTCGGCAAACGGTAAGATTTTTACCTACAATTTCAATTTAAGATACCGATTAGTACATTTTTGCGTTAACGCAAAACGTTTACGCCAACGCTGACGTAGTAGTTCCAAATGAAATAAAAGTTACTGAAAACTGTGACCAAAAACTATTACTAGTGTCAAAATAATGCATAACTAAAAAAAAAAACAGTTCAATCTCTGCACTTGGAAAAATTTTTTTAATGAAAACACATTTTCTTAAAATACATGTCGAATGTCAAACTATAGATAATGCTGCCATCTAGCAACCATGCTGCCAAAGTCTTCGCCAAGCCCTTCCACTAGTCACGTGATACATCTATGAACCAATTTTCTTGATCAGCAAGAATGAAAAAGCTCGGTCTACTTTTATTATTAGTCTATGATTGAAATTGTAGGTAAAAATCTTACCGTTTGCCGATTCTTTTTGGGCCCTTGCATCTTTAATTGCTTAGAGAGTTATTGAAATTGACTAAAGAAAATGCACAGTACTATCTAAACGAAAAACTCACTATATATTTACAATTTGGAATAACAAATTTACAAATCGGACTCCATAAAAGATCATTCTTCCATGTTCCATCAATTCTATTTATTTTATTTCTCGCGGGCGTTGATCGTCTGCTACGATCAATGCCCGCTGTTGCTAGGATATCCACCAGTCACATGGTTTGGTTTATGAGCAGCAAAAGGGTTGCCATAGCTCGGTCTATTCTTATTATTAGTCTATGACATAGACTAATAATAAGAATAGACCGAGCTATGGCAACCCTTTTGCTGCTCATAAACCAAACCATGTGACTGGTGGATATCCTAGCAACAGCGATCGTTGATCGTAGCAGACGATCCACGATAAATAAAATAAATTGAATTGATGGAACACGGAAGAATGATCTTTTATGGAGTCCGATTTGTAAATTTGTTATTCTAAGTTGTAAAAATTTTGTCAATATAGTGAGTTTTTCGTTTATATAGTACTGTGCATTTTCTTTATTCAATTTCAATAACTCTCTAAGCAATTAAAGGTGCAAGCGCCCAAAAAGAATCGGCAAACGGTAAGATTTTTACCTACAATTTCAATTTAAGAGACCGATTAGTACATTTTTGCCTTGACGCAAAACGTTTACGCCATTACGTTTACGCCAACGCTGACGTAGCAGTTCCGAATGAAATAAAAGTTACTGAAAACTGTGATCAAAAACTAATTACTAATGTCAAAATAATGCATAACTAAAAGAAAAACAGTTCTATTTAAGCACCTGGAAAAAAATTATAATGAAAACACATTACGTCTTAAAATACATGTCGAGTGCCAAACTATAGATAATGTTTCCATCTAGCAACCATGCTGCCAAAGTCTTCGCCAAGCCCTTCCACCAGTCACATGATACATCTATGAACCAATTTTCTTCATCAGCAAGAATGAGAAAGCTCGGTCTACTCTTATTATTAGTCTATGGTTTGATTTTAATAAAAGCAATGTTGCGGAAAGTTGAGAAGAAGCACTGAATAATAATTTGAATGGAGGAAAGCCTTCGAAAAATATGGATTTTATGTCGAAATCCAAGCTTCATAATTAATTCGCAACTCCAACGAACTATAGGGGGCACTGAAGTCACTGTCTAATGGCGGAATTGAAAACTAAAACAAACGCACATGGTAACGAAGAAAATGCTAAAAGTGTTGTGATTTTTGTTCGTACGTATGATTTTTTCGCTTTATTCTTTTTTAATTAATTTTCAAAGTCTTGTGGATATTCTGGCCCACGTAGAAAGAAATGAGAATTCAAGAAGCATTACTAAACGTCAAACATTAATGCAAAGTACGTAGTTCATAGTTCTAAGCAGCCATTTTCACGATGTTGAATTCGATATTTATCAATTCTTGATAAAACTAAATAATAATTGTGGCCTGACAAGAATAACAATTAATGCTAGAAAATTTAATATGACATTACAAATTATTACCAAAAGAAGATGATACTTCTTTGCTTTGCTTTGGCTAGCACTTGTTTTCCATTTGTAGCTGAGTTATTTCTCTTGAATTCTCGAATCGGTTAATTTAAAAATTTTCTGTTTCGATTTTTCTAATTTCTGAGTTACGATTTAATTGTGTCATGTTATGCAAATCATCAACAAAATTCTCACGGATATATGGTGGTAGTTTTCTTTTCAGTTGATTGACCATTATTTCCTTTCACTTATCGAATTCTGTAATCTTACTACCATTTTATTCCACTCATGATAAAAATTAAAAATGGTTTAACTAAAAACGCGAAATCTCGCCAAGGCTACTTTGCTCGCACAATACCAAAATTATAACCCTAAACAAATTTGGCGATACCTTTCAGCTGAGAATAAAAGGAATAAAGTAAATTCTTTCTCGGTTATTCATTTTGTTCTACGATAATATATTCAAGAAAATATTTTGCATACTGTCCATTCCAACTAAATGCTGCTGTAAAATATGGTAAGTTTAATTAATTTAAGATTAAAAAAAACCCATATTCTTACGAATTCATACAAAACAATAAAATTTTTTACCTTGTATAACGTTATCCAAGTTTGTTAATCCAGTATTTTCGCTTTTACCAATTATTAAGGAAATAATGAAAACTAACATTATTTTGAGAAGCTCGAGAATACTACTAAGTGACGAATTAATTTCTGTAGCTGAAAGCAAACTAAAACACATCGATTGCGTTAATAAATACTCAGAACAAACTGCCTGTGTTTACGTCAACAGACACACGTGGAACGCTTCATTTGCAGTTTTGTAAATCACCGCAAGGTAGCGTATTCGAGCGCTGGAGTTCCGAATAGTTTTTAACTGATATCTCCGCTAATTATTATCGGAGGATTATGTTAAATAGCCAAAAATGAAGACGGGAAGATTACGAATCCATCGATACTTGGTTTGATGGTCAGTTCACTGTCGTTCGGGAGAAGAAGCTTGGACATACATAGATACGCTCAGTTTTTAATTATATAAGAGATTATTATTATTTTCCGTAGACAGTAACTCTTATTTTATTGATTCTTTTTTTCTCTTTTCGAGTTGATGCCTTTTTAACCGACTTTAAAAAGGTTATCAGTTCATACCGTATGTATGTTTTTTTTTTTTTTGTCCACTCACAGCGTCTCACCTAGGGTGCGTTCGACGAGCACGACCGAGAGCGACCGGTTAGTTAATCACGTGACAGCTAATGATCACGTTCTCCAATCAACCAATCAACTGCTTAGAATGGTAACCGCTGTGGTAACCGGTTGATCATAGAACGCTTTGGTTAGTAACCAGTTACTTACCGGTCGACCGGTGAGTTTCGTCGAACGCAACCAAAGTGAAGCGATTTTGATGATTATTTTTTTATTTGTTGGCAATTTGTTTTGGATCGAATATTTGTACGTTATTTTAACTGCTTAGAATGGATATTTTTTTAATTATTTGTATTTCCTTCTTTGCTTTTGGCAATTTCTAACAGATTGGATGCTCTTTGAATGTTTCTATGTTACTATTTAACTTTAAACGCATAGATGGGGTAAATATGCATGAATAATCTCTAAATGTTGTGTTTAGCATCGAAATCAGCTCGATCCACTTCAAATTTTACAGGAACGACAAAAACATTTCTCGTTCTTCCCACTTAATTTTTCCAAAATATTCTGCTTTTTCTTTCGTTTGAAAAAAAATTCGTTGTAAGAAAAAATTTCGGTACAAGAATGAATAAACTCGGTTTTTAAATTTAGTAGCTTTGTCTAATTATTTGCATGTAAAAATGATTTGGATTGAACTGGTTTGGAAGTAAATCGGTCTTATCTTAGTTTTATTTTTAGTAAATAGTAATATTGAAAAGTTGTATTAATTGTGTATTCAGTAATAGTTTGAATTGATTTTCTATTAAATTACAGTTGAATTCATGTGGTTTCCCCATTTTGAGTTGATAAAAAGCAATTTACTACAATGATATTGCTGATGTTACCCGTAAGTTTTGATAATGGCGATATGGTAAAGCATAGGTTGAGCTGGCTTTGAAGTAAAACTGATTTGAGATAGTGGTTTTTGATGTGGGAAGGATTCGTTCCGATTCGCTTCGCGTGATAGTATAGACAAATAAGTATGAAAGTTTGAGGGCAAAAAATGCACTTGAAAATTTGTAGGTTGAGCTGGTTTTGATACTAAAGGATTTAAATAATGTTTGATTTAAGAGTTTTTGAAACTAAAGATATTTAAATGAATTCATCTAGAATATTATTTTTTTTTTTTTTGTTATATTGCTTATTTTGTAACCATCGAAAGTTTTTTTTTTTTTTTTTACTTTCTTTAAAAATATTAAGGTTTTTTTAAGTATATTTTATACAAGTACGTATATTTCTTGCTGCATAGATAATTTATTTTTGATCATGTACTTTTAATTTTAGAGTTTTACGATTAATGAACTAATTAGTATTAATGAAAACTTGAAAAAGATAGGCAGAAATGTAGGTAAATATGCAGCATTCATGAACACAGATCTTTAATTGCAAAATCTATAATTTGTCACAAACAATTCTTTTTTTTTTTTTTTTTTTTTTTTGACAAATACAAACCTGTTCTTTTAATGCTTCAATTGGGAAAAAGTACTTAGCCATTTTTATTTTAAATTTACATTTGAATTGGATAGTTAATTACGTTTTTAATATAAAAAAAAAGAAAAGAACAAAACATTTATTCAATGCTTTCTTTAAACGGAAAGTAGATATTTCACTTCCACACTGCCGAAACTGTTTGCTCCCGTTATCAAAGATGTGAAAACTCAGAAGTTAGACTAAGGGTTTTTTTATATTTTTTTCATAATATGTTTTAAATTATTAAGTTAAAATAGCTTTGTCATTTGTTTTGTAACTGTTACCTATACATAAAAAATTTTGCTTCCTTAGACATATTTCACAAAATATAGGACATGAAGCTATTTTTTTTTTTTTTCAAACTAATGAGAACTAATGAATCATTTTGAAAGGAAACTTAATTGGAATCTAAAGATAGATGTTGCAATAAAAAATTTTATTGCAATGAAACTAGATGATTTGATCCTCCAAAAAAAAAATCTTTGGTGCTTATTTTTGAACAAGGTTGCAAAAGAATCCACTAAAACCTTCATTCAAAAGTAGGTTATTTTAAATAATAAAAAGATATATAGTCTGACCACGGATTGTATGGAAAGACAAACATCCGTTTTACAGCCGGAAATAGACAAATCTATTATTTTTAGCGATGTCAGCTTTTGCAGAAGCAGAGTCTCATTCAAATGAGCGGAATACACGCATCAAATTTTTACTTTTCTTCCTCATTCAGATAGATTCGGTTCATCTGGACGTTTGAAAATTCCATACAATCCGTGGTTGGACAGTGCGTTACTGTGAAATATCGAAACCTGGTAGATATCGACATTCGCTGGTGAATGTCAACATTTTTATAACAAAAACTTTGTCGATAAACTAAATATTGTTACTAGATCGCCGGTGAATGTTGATATCTGTCTGTGGTTAGTTCAGTTGCAACTTATTTGAAACTGATAAGAGAAAAGGGAAAATGTTTCGTTGTCAAAAATGGAAAAAATAATATTTTCGTTTTTACCCCCACTAGAAATAACGTAGGATAAACTTTCAATTGTTATAAGTCCTTATATATATAAATTATCTAATCAAAGTTTAAATACACCATCCAAAATAAAATGAAAGGATGCGTCAAACATATCTAGTTTCTTCTATTTTAAATATACACTGGTATTGTAACCCATAAACAAATTTTACTTAATGGTATTTTTTTTTTCTTTAACTTATTAACACTTCTGCAAAAATTAAAAATCGAAATCCCTTCACAGAGTATTTGCTTGGCAGACTTATTCATGTTTGAGGAGTTAAATTAAAAACAACAATCCCCTTTGGCAACTTATATCGAACTACATTCATTTCCCGCCGCTTGGTCGGGGAAGTCATTAATCGGATCGATGTATAGAAAAATTGATCCGCCCCACAGACTGTTCTACCAGTAGGGCAACAAATTTTTGGCAACAATGTGTCTCGATTTTCCGGTTTCATCGATACCGGTGGTGAAGACTTCATCATCGATAGGGAATTCGCTTCCGCCTCCAGGGAAGGGTCGATTATTAATCAGGCAACTTTAACTGCGGCCATATGGGGATGAAATGAGAGCTTAATGATCTTCGAAGAAACTCGATGGAACGATTTATGGATACTTCCGAAACTGACACCCACATCCCTTTTTCAAAACCCTTAATCGTAAGGTTTGTTATTTCAAACCAGGTGCACCAGTACAGAGAATTGTATTGCGATCAATCGAAGATTTGCGATTCAAATGAATTTGCTTTTAAGCACATGATCCAAAGCATTCATTTGGAAAATTGACTCGTTCAAAATGTTTACGAGTCAAATGAAAATACTTTGAACACACACGCCAACATATGCATTTTGAGAAATTGAGTTGTGCTATTAAGCTGTTAATTACTTCTTCAACTGATTTTCTCAGACCTTATTTTTGGAATGTTCCAATTTTGGAACATTCGCAATATTATAATTAAGCATAATAGGAGTAGGAATTAAATTTCACCATGGTTATATATGTAAAGCATCATTTCGTTTTTGGTTTAGTATTATATAGTTTTTAACAAAAGAACATACATATGAGATGGCATTTCATACGTATGGAGGTAGTGAGAAACAAAAGGATGCAAGTGGCAAAATTAAAAATTTGGAGATAACCCATTACAAATGGTAGATGAACTTCTCCTCTGTCTTGGGGCAAGAGATTGCTGTACAGCATGATTTAGAAAAAAATTTCAATGAAAGCCTACCAAGGATCTGATCTTTAAACTTGTTTTAATCGAAACTTAAAATAGTCCTCTTGCATCCCTTTGCTTCTCACTGCCTCATATATTTTCTCACGCCTGTAACATTTAAGGAACAAAAACTGATTGTTTAGCAGTAAATTACCGCCCAAAAGCCAGGGCTATGGCAGAACTACACTGGCCTCAAAAAGTTAAGGTACAATATGTTTTTCGAAGCTCACCGTAAAAAAAAATGGCAGTAACAATGAAAGGCATAGTTTGCATAAATGATAATAACTAACTTCAAAACCATTTATAAAAAAACGAGAGCTACTACTTTTATTTCATAGAAAAGAACGTATTTTTACGAGTGAGAAAAAAATATGCAAATATCTAGCTTTCGTACTTTTGTGTGTAACTTGTGTTGATTTTCACTGTTGTAGGCAGTTTCGGTGACAATAATCAATAGAGTTAAGAAAATGTCTCAGAGATGTCGTTTACTCGATTCGTTAAGGTGGAGAGCAGTTAGATGGATGGAAATGGGATTGTCGCAGGCTGATGCTGCTAGACGTCTCGATGTGTCTCGTAGTGAAAAACTTTTTTTTCCCCCAATGGCAGAGAACTTGACAACTTATTGCAAAAACTGATTGGTTGGAAAAAAATCGACTCGAAACATAACTTTTGTGTAACGTTTTCATAAATGATAATCGTGTAATTATCTCTCTGAAATTTTGAAGGATACGCTATTCTCAAGGATTTTTCAGGTTTTTGACCGTTCCTAACTTTTGAATCATTTGACATACCTTGTCGCTACTGTTACAGGATTTGTTTTTTTATTTTAACGATACATCAAATTAGTTTTGTGCAATTCGCAAACTTGTAAAATGGGGGACTTCCATTTTTCACTATAGTGCACACACTTGACATTAACGTAGTATAAACATGTAAATTCCGTATTGTGGTAATTTTTTTAGGTTTTGTCATCGCTAATCAGTATTTAGAAACGGAAATTCAAAATTACAGAAAATTTACCGATAAACAACCCATTTATGTCTTGAACAATAATTAAACAATGAGACTGTACCATGCATGCAATTCTAGGCTACACATATTGATGAGCATAAATTCAAAACATACTGTATTTTGCAATTAGTTTATCTGCGAAGCACAGGACGCTCAAATGAAAACGAGGAGTACAGAAAAGGAATATTGTCGGGCTTTACAAATGAAAATAATGCAGATAATTTGCCTCGGGTGCTTTTTCAAGTCAAGTTGATCATTTTGTTGAGGTAACTAATATTGAAGTTGAAGACACTACTTCATAGGTGAAGCCTGAGGGAGGAGAAATTTTTCTTTAAAAGGAAGGGGAGCAGAAGAATAGAATTCATTGTTCAACACTCCCTGAATGGAATTGCAGAGTGAATTAAAAGTTCAAAATTAAAGATTCGTGTCGAAAACTGATAGATCGAATAATAAGTTAAGATAGTTAAGATAACGTAAAAACCTTTAACTAGGGAGTCATTCCGAAAACCTTAAAGACAACGTACACTTCACTCAGTAGACCGGTTATGGAATATGCCACTTACATTTGGGTGCATGCTTCTAAAGGGTATAGTTTTACAGACTACACACGAGAAACTAGATAATGTTCTAAGCAAAAACTGCAAAAATCCTCATTAGAGCAATGTTTTCTGCTGATAATTTTAAGGTTATAAGAGTTTCGCCTTGATAGCCGTGAGAAAAAAAGAAGATATAACGTGATTAAATTCACAAACAAAAATAGTCGTGTGCCAGAACACATTACCAGGAGAACTTTTTAAAAGTTATAATAGTAATACAAGACTGAAAAGATCTTTTCCTATGCAATTTGATAGTGAAATTAAAATTCCCCTTGAGCTCGAACACAAAAAAAAATTTCAGTTGTCAGGAACCTCTTTTTACTGCTCGCATCCGATGAGCACCACAGTTGAAACTAATCCACTGGAGCAATGTCATCAAGGCAAAAAAGTCTTAATACTATTAATCAATTTCAAAAAGATGATTTTGTCTTTAGCTATACAGATGGTTCTTTCGATGAAGAACTATTGAATGAGGATCAGGGGTGTACTCGTATGTAACTACTTCAAGTGAGGAAACTCACCGACGAGAGATGGATGCTGGAGCCATTGCCGAGACTGGCCCATGGTACTATCTGATTTCGTCTCGTCAAGTACAGAGCATTACCACCATCAAAATGAATCTGTACTGAGGAAAAGGTTTTCTTAGTTTAATTTGACAGCCAAACTGTCTCCTCTAATGTCGTATCATCTCTTCTTTTCTTGTTTATAAACTATTTTACTCGTGTATACACTCTAATCCATTACAGAAACATTCAAAAAATATTTACCATTCATCAATCAAATATTTTTAATAAAATTCTGAAATCTAAAATTGGAGTTTTAATGGTATCCGGGCGTGATATTTGATGCGCATTAGATTCGTCATCAACAGATTTATACTCATCGCAAAGATTACCACATGTGATTTTGCTACTAACATCTCGAAATAGCTTACATTATTTTAAAATAAAGCTTACGTTTGGTTAATAGCTATTCAAAAAAATAATGAAAGTTCTAAACTCATTTTAAGTCTGTAGTTTCTTTTTCTTTCTTTCTTTCTTTTTTTTTTTTTTTTTGAAGTGCTTTCACCTTTGTATCTCAGTCGGTAACATCGAACAGTGAATGGCTAACCGACACTAACTATCGCCCGATTCCCAATTTGACAACCGCATTTATAGCACATCGAGGAATGGGCGAGCTATATTTAATGTTGTCACAAAAATCTCCGTCCTGGGGCGTGATCCCCAGTGGCGACCTTGGGCGACGCCCTCGTCTTGCGCCCCGACGAATCGACCTTCGGGATCACCATGGAAACTCCCGGAAACACAGAGAGAGAAGTGGACTCGCCTTGTTCCCCGGGTGATTAACATCGGCCATTACAAGAAGGACCCCTCGCCGGGGCTTAAAGATGAATGTGCTGCTCGAGTTCCGAGCGTCGAAGGCTTCCAATGAATGCAATTCGGGCCATGCACATTCTAATGAATGCATCAATTTACTGCAAACAGGATTTGATGATTTAGAGTACATGCCGTTTACAAAGTTTAAAAGTTAAAAATCTTCTGCCGTGAGTGAATAGACAGACTGTCATCAATTTTTTTCTGTTCTATCTCCTTGTTTCGCCACCTTAGTAAGCGACAGTATCTACAAAAATACTAGTTTATATATCTCAAAGTTTTAAGTCAAAGTACTTAAAATTTTTAGGTTAAACACCATCGAATATCGGATTGTTGGAGTTGAGGATTAAGTCATGTATCATTAAACGAAATAAGTAGTCATTCATTAGTTTTAGAGGTATGTGTACCAAAAAAGAAAGGGCAACCAAAATTCGTTTTGCCCTTTTCTGAGTTCGTAGTTAATTTGACGTAAGAACTGACTAGCCTCGTTCCCAACAACTTTTTATACCTCACACATCCCCGCTCCGGCTTCGAAAAAAACCGCTTGAGAAATTCCCCTTTTACATCCAAAAAAAGGTTGCCCATTGTACCAGAGAAAGCGGTTTTTGCCCAGCATCCTTAGCTGCTATGCCCAACAAGTAGACGAACTTGTTTCACGTAATGAATTCTGGGTAAACACTCCTCATTTACTCCAAAAGGAAGCAGGAGGGGGGGGGGGAGAAACCCACATTTCCCGGTAAATAACCGGTAAGCGAAACCGATGAAAAGCAGGTTATTGCGGGGTCGAAATTGCCTATAAAAACGCGGCTACTGGGAAGTACTTGACCACTTTGACCATCTTCATAATCCTAATGCTTATAATAAGCAGTATATAAAAGTAGAAAGTCAAGAGGATAATAAGACATAACAAGTTATAAGGTAGTTTGATACTACGTTATAACTGAGAAAAAAAATCTGATGTGAACTACGTCTAAATAATCGATGTTTTTTAATAACATAAAAGAATGGACTTTTTTATTCATGTTTGTAGGCGCGTTAGAAGTTATACTTCTGTAGTGTATAGCTTTCAGAAACTTTCTTATATCTTTAAAAGCATAGTAAGCATAGGGAATGAAACTTTCAAATGTAAAGAATGGTGCTGTTTTTTTTTTAGCGTCTAATATCTAAATAAGTACAAAAACTATATTGAACATGTATAAAGAAGAAAAATGCGATATAATAGCGTCTAAGAATTAAGAAAAGGCAGGCTATAATAGTGCCTTAGGGTGAGCAAAATCACAATTTAAATTATTCTACCCCTAGCTTGTCCCGAACCGAAGCAGAAAAGACTTAAAAGTTTTAATTTTCCGACAATCGACTATTTTAACGTTTATACAGTTTATATTTTGCTTGATAGTGCCAAACTGACACTAGATTCGATATATCAGTTGTCGCCAGAAAAACCCTCATGACCAAAAACTAAGTGATATATCCCCAAGTGGTAGCAAATGTATGACATTATTTTAGTCTGCATTGAAACTAGCTGAAAATTATCCCGAAAGAACGTGCTAACACATCTTTTGGAAAATCTATCTGCAACCTAACAGGGAGGTTCAGAACGACACTCCATTGAGTCTCAATTCAAAATTTCAACCTTCTACGGCATAGTGTTTTTCGTGCCAAAAAAAAAGATATATCCAAGGGTGATTCCAGGTCGAAACTTGAGTGAAATTTTTTGGCGAATACATTATTTTCTGTCCTTCACACAAGGAAGTAAAAACATAGCAAACTACAGTCAATTCACAATAACTCGAATCTAAAGGAACCGAAGAAAAATTTGACTTATCGAAAGTTCGACTTACCACTAGTTTTGATTTTTTCCAATTTAATATTAAAAACCATCGAATATTTTAATTAATATGTACATATAACAGACAAAATTACCGAACTTAAAAGTTTTTAAGCACAATATGCACAGTTTAATCAGAAATATTGAGAGAAAAAAAATCAGAAGCATGGATTTGATTTCGACACTGCTGAAACCACTTGAATGGAGCTGATTCTACTTCAGGAAAGATGCATATCCTGGAGAGATGCACATCTTTATTTGTTTCTAATTCAGATTCATGAATTCTACCGCTTTAGAAGTATCTCTTTTTCTTTTAAGATCATCGACAGATTATTTGCTTAAGACATATTTCACAGTAAAGAAAACTCACTCTGTCTCCCAGGAACTTATCAGCAACTGATCGAACTAAAGAATGAAGGGGAACGCATCTTAACTTAGGTCAGCCTTTGAATAAAGGTACAATTAGTTGACCTTTTACAACTTGACAGCTTAAAAGCAAATTCGTAGTCTAGCAACATGTCAAAGTGTAAACCGTACAGTACAACAAAAGAAAACTAGTATGTTGTGGCCATCACGAAACTTTCTTCTATATTTTTTTTTTTTTTTTCTGATCCCTCCCCATGCTTGACGAGGAAGCAATATTCCCAACAAAAACAAAATTACACATGCAAAAACTTGACGACTATCCCAATGTCTGAATTATTGCAAAAGCAAAGCAAAGAGCGAAAATTGAAAGTTATTTTAAAAGCCTTGCTTGAATTAATTACAAATATTTTATTTGTTAACAAACATAAGATGGCAACAGTTAAAAATTTTAAATCATTGAGATAATATTTCCTATCATTTCCATACAATTAAAATCACGAGAAATACGCAGACGACAATCTATTACGATTTATCTTTCTTATTGTTGCATTAATAAAAATATTTTTATTCGCAAACAAAAAAAAAAAAAAAATCAACACCTCTTGGAGCGATCGACGTCAAAATGGAACCAAAGCCTGTTTACATATGGATTCACATATATTCCAAATTTCAACCAGAACGTAGCATTACATCTTGAGATAGGGCACTCAAAATGGAAAAAAAGAACGGGTGATTGCGCTACCCCCTTTTTAGCTGTTGACACAAAAATAAAATCAGTTCTTATACCCACTAAGAGCTACTTGCCGATAAATTTTTCTTTCATTCCGTTCATTATTTCTTGAGATACAGCAATCACAATTGACGACAAAAAACGTTCTATAGCTCAACCCCCGTTTGAGTTATTGACACCAAAATTTAATCAGCACCTGTTCCTGTTAATACCAACATATGGAAAAAATTTTGTTTGATTCCGCCAGTTACTTCCTGAGGAATAGCAAGCACGCGTAACTCGAAAAACGTCCCATTGCTCCACCCCCCTTGGAGAAATTCGCGCCAAAAACTAATGGGCACAAGTTCACATAGGGGCACATATGTGTACTAAATTTCGTTCGATTTCATGCGGTAGTTTTTGTTGTAGAGCGGCCACAAAAAACTGGTCACACACAGACGTGACACACATACACACACACACACACACACACACACACACACACACACACACACACACACACACATACACACATACACACACACACAGACAGACAGACATTTTCCAAAAATGGTCGAAATGGACTCAGCACACCTCAAAACGTTCGAATCCGTCAAAATTCGAAATTCGAAAATTTGCACGAATCCAATACTTTCTTCTATATTCTTAATATATAAAAATGGAGTTTGGTAAATTTGTTCCCTAAGATCTCAGAAACTACCCGACAGATTTGGCTGAAACTTTCACCGTTTGTTCAGTTTAGTACTGGGAAGGTTTATAGACCAGTTCGAAAAAAATCCGATTGATAGTTCCCTTTTTATTCTAATTTTAGTCCCAATTTTCGCATAAATGCCCCAATATGGGGGTGGAAAAAAACGTGCACATATTAACATTATATGTCCATCGAAAGTGCCAATTTTTATGCTGAAGATAGCATCTGTTCGAAGTTTCTAATTTGTATAAAAAACGAGTTATGAGCTTTTTTGTTCCCTGTTCGAAGGCTTTCATCAACCCAAGTCATCATTTAATGTGTCATCTCAACTCCCAAGCATTGTTGTATTGTTGAATATTTTTGCGTTTCGTCTGACTTTTTGAGGCTTTTCTCAAGTCAAATCTTAAAGTAACGTTTTTCCACATGATTGGCTAAAAATAAATGGATTTGGCTGATCATTTTAATTTTAAACGGAACTTATGTAGTTAATGGTTTATTATTATTATTTATGCTGATTCGACACTTGCTCACTATATCCAACCAACCAGCAGAAATATCGCCAGAATTTGTTCAGAAAGATTTCAGTAGCTGATGCATTTGGCAGTTTTTTCCACCGTCGCACTTTTTGAGCCCAAAGACTACGTAATAATGTTTCTCAGCTTCAGAACTTCATATTTCGGAAATTCTTCAAATTTGTATATGCTTAAATGTCGTGCTTTCGTTTATAATTGGATATTATTTTGTTCTTTATACTTATTGCTATTTTAGTGTAATGAGTAAGGAAGAAGCTCGATTTTTAATCACGTCAAAAAGGTTTGTTTTAAATTCTTTCGCTTAAAACAGAAAGCAAGGGCAAGTAACGATTGTTTCTCATAATTATTACTGACCCAGGCAACGCCGGGTATTTTTGCTAGTATTAGATATAGAAGAAAGTAAAAGGTAATTCATTTCCATACGTGTAACTCCTTCATCGCACATTTGCTCAACAGGTGTATTCTTGCTTTAGAGGTCTGTTGTGCAGGAATTGTAAGTGAAGGTGAAATAGTTTTTCTCTCATAGTCACTTGTTTCTCTCTTTCTTTCTTTCTTTTTTCGTTCTTTCGAAATAAATTTAGAGTCATCTTTAAAACAACTTCGAGTTAAAGGAAGTTAACTTCGAGATACTGAGAATAATTAGTATGGAATTAAAGACAAAGGGGTCGGGATTTGATAAAAACTTCGAGTTATGTTAATATTTGAGTTATCGGATTTCGAATTATCGCGAATTGACTTTATCATTTAGCTACTTCTGCTCTTGACTGAAAACTTTTTCGCTGGCACTGATTAAGTCAGCATTCCAGTTGTTTTCTGTAGTTCAACGCGTTAGACGTCTCCGTCTCAATATCACCTGAATCATTACTTCACCTCATCGTCTTAAAAGTAAAAAAGTAACGACTGTTTCACCGGAGTTCGAAACCAAAAGCTTTCGAGAAAAATAACTCGCTGACGCAAAGTTCAGGAAAAAATGTTTAACTGGAATCGTTTTAAGCAGTCACGAGCGACATTAAAAGTACTGTACTGATTTGTTAGCACTTTAGTAGCGGTCTCCTCCAGAAAGTGTTGTACTTCATAACACAAAAGTAGCGTTAATCTAACTAAAATAATAATCCTTTCTTTTTTCCACTTTTCAGCAGGAGTCTGAGAAATCAACTTATTTATTTTTTGAGACGGAAATATATTTTTTCATGTTTCTCTGGTATTATTCTGATACCTCCTGTTATTTATTTTAAAACTCACTTGAAGCTTATATTTTAAGCAGGTGCAGCTTCAAATTGCGGAAAGATGTATATGTAGCTGAGTAATAAGTCTCTTCAAGATATTTGTCGTAATGTGTTTTCAAACATGGAAATGACTCCCTGTTTCTCTACTTCGACATTTATCCATCGAAGAAACACAGAATTTTCCATAATTTGCATTGCATTGCGTTCCACTAACTTCGAATAAAGCCGAAGAACATTTTCGAAGCGTCAACTTTCAAACGGAACGTTTGAGAATACAGCGAAATCTCGAGAAATACTCCATGAATTTGATCTACAGATGACAAACGAACACGTGCCCAGATAAGTTGAATAAGTGAACAACATTTTTCACGATTTGTAAAGAATATCTGTATTTTATGTGCTTTTCCTTCTACGCTCTTCCTCCACCATGCGCTGCTTTCCAAAATCTTTCTTCGGCATCCATTTTCATTCCATATCTTCCTCTAAGAAACAGCAATGCTCCCATGCAAATTCGTCGCCGGCGAAAATTACCATAGAAAAGACCCCCGCATAAAACAGAATGTTCGCTCGAAGAACAATCAATTCTCCTGACCCTATTGGCGAGAAACATTTCCCCTCCTGCTCCGATGGGAGAAATCTTCAGAAAGTTTCTTCAGGGTCAAATGCAGTATTAGTCGGCTGTGATGAACACAGATCCACAAATTAGAATAAAGGTGAAAACTTTCTCCAGAGTTAAAAGGTTTACTTCAAAAGTATTTTTAACCTGAATTTGAATATACTTTTAAAATTTTGTTTTATGCGTCAAATTCCTTCAGTTTATTTGTACTTTATTCATGAACCATTGATACAAAAAATACAATAAAACGGTGGTGAATTACTAGGGCAAATTATTTCGCAGAGGTTTTGCCGTAGTTTACTATGCGAATTCACATTTAAGAGAAGTTTATGCTCAGGTAAAAATAGATATAAGGAAGTATAAAGTGTTGTAATGACATGCTAATTGCAAGTGACTGATGCTCACAAGCTCACATAAGTGATAGTGTAACAAGTAGCTAACATTGAAGAAAGATAAGTTGATGAAAAGTTTGAGAGAAACTCATGGCAGATTGATAATTTCAAATTACTAAAGGTAGGTAACTGATCAATGAGAAATAAAATATCAACAAAATGTGTATCAAACTTAAAAGTAGAGGAATAATCAAAATAGGAAATAACAAATGAAAAGTAAATTAAAGTTCATTGAAAGCAAGTTGCCAAGCTAAAAACAAACTTCCTTTATCTGTACAATTCATGTTTTATACGTTATACAGTAAAAATAATATTCTATCCCTTTTACACCGTTAGTATCCTTGGACTTCCTGTTCACATTAGAGAAATTGATTTATTACTTACCACTGTTCCCTGTGTCCTACATGCGTTACTTTGTTTGCACATATTTTGTATGGGATGGAATCTCCGAGCATAACAGATTAGATTTCTGTTAAGCCATATGAGGCAGTGAGGAGCAAAAGCAAAGGGATGTAAGTGGTAAAATTGAAAATTTGGAGATAACCAGTACACATGGTAGGTGAACCTCTCCTCCGTCTTAAGGCAAGAGATGGTACTAGTAGCCCTGGTTATTGCTGCTCTAGAGCATGATTTAGAAAAAAAAATCAATGAAAGCCTACCTAGGATGATAGCTTTAAACGCGTTTTACTCAAAACTTGAAAATGTCCACTTACATTCCTTTGCTTCTCACTGCCTCATATGTTAGCGTCTCGTAACACATTTTTCCACTTAATTTGAGCCAATTATCTGCACAGTAATATAAAAGTTGTTATCGTTCTTGAAGGAAAAAGCTTAAATTAAAAAACAAATTTATTGACACTATTTACATTTATCTAATTTAAATTCTTATCAAATCACCTTCATCTTAGTAAACAATATCTTATTCTATTTTTACGCTGTTGCCACAAGTCAAAAGTAAATTTTTGTTATCTCGAGGTGAAGGATGATCATTACTTGGTTTCAAGGCTTATCTCCCATCACCATACGTTACTACAACACATATCCCTGACAGAAGTTGGACATACTTGAGACAGAAATCAGACTGAATTAATCATTATTATGAAAAATGTTGGAAAATATGCATGAATATGATTTCGGAAGAAATATTCATGAGCAGAGCATGGGTTTTATAAAAGGCATCTTACAATCATTCCCATGATGTGCCCATTTATTTATTTATGTTGGAAAACATTTTCTACTTAGCATAAGCTTCTCCAAAATTAAATGATTTCATAATAGAAACAAGAGATAAGCTTTCGATGACTCTTTTTTTTTTCAAATAAAGTTTCTGATCTTTTCCCGGGCCGAAGAAGATACGAGCATTCTTCATTTGTTAATTTGAAGAACAGATTTGGTATTTTGTTTTACTTAACTCTCCATGAAGTCAGTATTCTCTGATGATGATTCAAAGACATCCAGTTTGTCCTTCTGCCAATGGCAGCCTTGTTTTCTCACACCAAAATCTGATTCGGAAAATGCAAATGATTTGCTGGACTCGGCTAAAAATTTCTTCCATCGCTTGTATGCTTTTTTAACTGCGGCATTTGTGCTGTCTTCAAGCTACTTTACATAACCATCCTCTTGGAACATCAAATGTACTCCGAGAAGTTCGGTCATATAAGAAAAAGTAGGAAAATCAGAACAGTTTCCTAAAGCAGTTTACGCAAATGGTTGTCTTTTAAAGGAATTCGGCGCGATTTATTGCTTTTTTTTTTCTCCCTCCATCTTCCATATTTTTTCCGGAGAGGACGAAACGTCCTTTGGGAGGCAATATCCATGCAAATGTATCCAGATTTGTTAAGATGGAAATGTGTCGAAATAAGTATGAGCGATGATTATGTTTAAGGGAAACTGCAGCTGAATGACTTTCGCTTTTACAAAGAAAAAAAGTCGCAGAGTTCTTTATGAGATGCAAAATAGCATTTTGATACAGTTTATTTTTCTATAATCTTGTCTTTTTTAAGAAAACGATCTTGTCGTGCTTGGGTGTGTGATGTTCCTTTTTCAATCGGGCCTGTGTACAGAAGCAGACTTCGGCATTTAATGTTTAAGCTTTCATCAACAAAGATCGGTTTAGTTTAAAGCGAGAGGGAAACAGTGACAGCTGTCTTTGGGTCGATATCTCAGTGATTATTATGAACATTATAAAAAGGATAAATGTACTGCTGAAGAAAAGAATAATCTACATTTATATATGAGGGCAACGTCTATTTCTGTGTCATGTGTGTGGGTGTGTGTGTAGGTGTGTAGTGGAGTGTGTGTAGGTGTCTAGTGGTGTGTGACTAGGTGCGTAGTGATGTGTGTGTAGGCGTGTGTGTGTAGGCGTGTGTATGTAGGCGCGTGTGTGTGGGTGTGTGCGTGTGTAGGTGTTTGTAAGCGTGTAAGGGTATGCATGTAAGTGTGTGTGGGGGGGGGACCCAGACGAATCATTCCCACTTGTTGCAGAGAAATTTGGAATAGCTAGTTTGAAAGGTCAGAAGTTTCATCTCAAAGCCAGAATGTCAAAAATTAATCCACGCAATTACTATTTAAAGTTTTATTGTTTTTTTCCCCCTTCGGTGCGGCGATGTTGATCAGGTTATTGTTCTTTTTATTCACATTATCAGTCCTAATAACGTATCAACTCAACAAACGTCTCGACAAAACTTGCCCAGATGATTTCAGGTATAGTTAACAAGGAAATTTTTGGTTCTTCATATTATTTGTGTAATGATATCACGACACTAGCGCAGTCATAAATACCTTCTGGAGGGTTGTATTGTAAAAAAGCAGTCGAAAACTTTGCACTATGGAATTAGTAAAGACGACAGCAACGACATAAAGTACAAATAAAGTAATAAAATAGAGTTAAAAACTGAGCAAACAGCTGTTTCAGGGCTGTCATATGCAAGCCCCTTCATCAGTGCATAAAAGAAAAACGAAAAGTCCACACAATGTAGACTGAACGACAAATGAACAAAAATGGAAGGAAACAAAGTAAATAGACATGGGGAAACACATGCGTCACAGAACAGCAACGACACCAATAGTGCGGAAAAACGTCACAAACAGAAAAAAGTTTTTAAAGATAAGATTTCCAAACACTGGGGAAAGGGGGAATAGTCGACAAATTATTAACTATTGAAGCAGAATTTTTCCAAATGTAATAGGATTCCCAAAAATCTAAATCATAAATCGAGGAACACCCATGAATAACCTTGGCAGAAGAAAAATCGAAACAGCTGTTTGCTGAGTTTTTAACTCTATTTTATTACTTTATTTGTACTTTATGCACGTTGTTGTCGTTTTTACTCACCTTCTGGAGGGGTTTTCCTGATGAAAGATACCTTCTGGATGAGGTTTTTTGATGAAAAATATCTTCTGGGGGGTGTGGGTTGTTGATCAAAAATACTTGTGAAAGGATTTTTTGATTAAAACAGCCCCTTCATATGCAAAATCTACTGCAGTAGAATTTGCATTTAAGTTAAAACCAATAGCTCTGCCCCTCCCCCCTTTGCTGCGCCACTGTGTCACGAAAAAAAGTTGAAATATATTCAAGGATGATCAACATGAAAATTTACAATAAAATTTGAGTGGAAAATTTTCCTTTGATACAACACTTCCTTTACATAGTCCAAGAAGTAAAAATCGCAACGAAAAGAAATTTTGCTCCATTAACTGCACATTTTAACGAATTTAGGGACTTCGAAAAGTGATTCTGTTTTCGGAAAGTAAAAATTGATTAGTTAAGGTCATTAACGGCCACATTCACCAGACGATACGACCCTCAGTCTAACAGCCAAACTGCAGGTAAAAACCTTTTGCAACTAACAACGGCCATGTTCACTATCCAATTGAACCTCTGCCTGCATACAGCCAAACCGCCAATTGAAGGCGCCTTTTGATTGGTCGACGAAGACTTCGACAGTTCAGAACGGATGTGCACCATCCAAGTTGAACCTCACTCAGACACCTGAACCGTCGCGTCGGTCGAAACCTTCTTCAACCAATCAGAAGACTTCAATCCAATTGAAGTCTTCTGATTGGTTGACGCGACGGTTCAGGTGTCTGAGTGAGGTTCAACTTGGATGGTGCACGTCCGTTCTGAACTGTCGAAGTCTTCGTCGACCAATCAAAAGACTTCAATTGGCGGTTTGGCTGTCTGACTGAGGTTTAACTCGGATGGTGAAAATAGCAGTAAGAAGGATTCAGTCTGCTATTCAGAAGTCTGGACGAGAGTTAAATAGTCTAGTCCAGTGGTGTCCAACCTTTTTCTACCCGAGGGCCGCACCTTATATTAAAGTGATTCTCGCGGGTCAGGCGCGCATAAAATTTCAAAATATTTTTTTTTTTCTAAATAGCATGGGAAGATATGGAAAAGGAAAGAAAATTGAAAACTAACAATTGCTGTTATTATTAATATATTTCTTTTATTAAATGCCTCTGTTTTTCAGTAACCAATTTCAGAATACTTGCAGATATTGGATTTTTCAGAATTTTTGCTTAATTCAGTATTTTTGAGAAAGCAAAATACTGTATGCAGAAAAAAAGAAAAAGCATTGGAAGCTAAATTCAGCATGTTCAGTTAATTTAAGTCAACAAATTAAATTAGTCTGCTATATAGACACAAAAATACATGGGAAAGCTTTCAGGTGTAGTACAATATACTAAAAATGTTGTGTTCACACAGCCATGTAATTGCAATATTTTTTCATCCTGTTTGGGTCACAGGTCTGTATTTGTCTCCGAATTTCTAACAGTTTTGTTGATCGTGCTTTTCGATTTGTAGCGTTAGACAAAACAGCGGGCCACATGGATCAGCTTCGCGGGCCGTATGCAGCGCGTGGACAGTAGATTGGACATTACTGGTCTAGTCAATAGAAGTGTAAGAACTCAATCTGGAAGAAAGGACATGATCAAGTAATAATCTTCACTGTACTGTAGAACCAATGAATTAATTCAATAGCTGAAAAGTTTCTAAACTAAATGATTGATAAAGGATTAGGACTGCAAAGGAATCAGAAAAGAAAAGCCATTTTTTCTCACAAATACTCCGACACAGAGGCAGTTCAAGAACAATTCGTCCTCTTAAAAGATATTAATGGGTAAACATCGACATCCTAGTCCTCCGTTCGCCGAGGAATGTTTATCCAATTTGTCTACGGAGGCTTCGGCTGCATTTAGAAACCGTAAACGATGGAGAACGGAAACAAAAGACGCCCTGACGAATCGTAATCACTTCAGCTGCACATCGTTTCTTCCTGCTGAGGGGGGGGGGGCAGAGATTCTGAAAACGCGAATGAAAGTGGGTTCGTTTTGATTTCCTCTCTCGACGACTGAGCCACGAGTGCCAAAATTTTAATGGCATCGGATTATTTCGTTTTTGCAGCAAATAAAATTAATGCATTTATTGTTGTAGGAATTCGGAACTGGGATGGGACTTCGAAAATGCTACATTAGGAGTGATATTTAATGTGCATCGTAGTCATATAATGATTTGATGATTTGCAAACAATGTTTGACGATTGAGAAAGGACGCGACAAATTCTTAAATCTTCAATGATCAATTTTCTTCTACGAAGGCAGATTCTTTATGCGAATTCGAGCTAAATATCCATAATTTTAAACAGAAATTTATCATTCTAGATGTCTAATTCCAAGAAAATATGTTTTTAAAGTTCGGTTAAACTTCTTGCTGGAAGACTGGAAGAAGCAATGCGTAGGTAGCTAAAATCGAGTTTTTGTCTTAACGACGTCTTATCGCAATCAACAAACCGCGGATTTCTGGATGAAAGTTTTTTTTTTTTTTTTTTTTGTAATTGAATAAAAAAGTGATTAGGAGAATGGCAACACGAAGCCGAGATGATTATGGGACTCATTGAACTCAATTTTGTTCGATTTGATCGAATTTTGTTAGAGTTGAATGAGTCCCTGAATTAGGTTGAGCCAAAATGACGCGCTCTGAAAGTCTGTGAGAAATCTTTTGGTCATCAGTACAATGTTAAGAGTGAAATGAACATGAGATGCCGTCAACTGAGGTAACTTTGGGCCTTTGCGGGTAACATTGGCCCAACAAGCAAAAAGAAACTGTCTATATGGTTTCATACATATGTAGAAGAGTGATTAACACTTCTTGATTTCATGGAGCTAAAAGGGGGCAGCACTGACTTGACTTAATTATTACTACTAGTGTAAATTGACTTTTTGGTTTTGGGGCCAATATTACCTGGAAAAAAAAAACAGAAGATAAAGCTTTTACACGGAGAGATAGGTGTGTGAACTGGAAGTGAAAACGGACCACTTCATTTTGTAATAGGCAAAATCGAGTCTCGTGTTCTCGCTGATCCTACCTATTACAAAATGAAGAGACCCATTACCACTTCGAGTTCACCCGCCATCTCTCCGTGGTCAAGCTTTACCCCAGTTGACGAAACGTAAACATAGTTTTGCAAGCTTGACAAATAATTTAATTCTTTTCCTTTTATCCATGTCTGTAATCTATTTATTCATTTATTTACAAGAATCATTCATTTATTTTCAGAGCGACCTCCTTCGGAAGCAAGCTTCACCGGCTCAGAGTACTTGCACTTTGGGGTCGGAGGAGGCGGAGGAGAACCCTTGGTAGGTGCGAGCGACCGACTCTCTTTGCAATTCAGAAGCAGACAGTCTGCTGGTCTGCTATTTCTGGCTCAACACGGAGACGATTTTTTGCACGTCGCCCTGAAGGGGGGCGGGGTGGCCGTGCACGTCAAAATCGGCTCCGGAAACGTCGAGAAAGTGGTGCGTCCAGCCAAGGTTCGCTTCGACGATAACCAATGGCACAGGATTGTAGTGCACAGAAAAGTTCGAGAAGTAAGTTTTAAAAAAATTATATTAAATCTTCTTTCTTTTTTTTTATTTTTTTAGACTCTAATAAACGAAATCTCAAACGAGCTTATAGACAAAAAAAAAAATAGTGATACTACCCTGGTTGCACTGTGCGATGGCATGAGATTCCTCGAAATGACCTATGTGTTTTAAATGTTCCGCTATTATTCCGCATAAGTAAATAAATCGTTGGGAAAATCCACTGACATAAATAAAACAGAAATTAGGCTTGAAATGTCGCGTAAAACCAAATTATTATCATTATTAGAGCTAGAAAATCGCCCGTCAAGGTATGACGAGTGAAAATTGCTTCTACATGTGTTGGTGATATTTTGATAGTTGAAGTTTTAACAATAACACCAGTGGATTAACCCTAAACTCCAGTTGATATAGCGTTGTTGTGAATAACATACTTTTTCGTTTCTTCATTCTCTAAAATTACCGTCTTACCAGTAAAACAGTTAAGTTACCGGATCCAGTTCAGTCCTGTAAAAATAAAGCACTTCCTTGCATGTCAAACATTACCAAAAAATATTACCAAATTAGCCTGCCGTGGCGCGAGTTTCATTGTTGATGACGTCGGCGTTACTCGATCATTCGCTATTATATATATATGAGGATTTATTTTGAATAGGGATTTTTTTTTAACTTGAGTGTAGAAAAATCCTCGAGAGTCAAATTTTCCTCACGAACTGCTGCGGTCCGGCGGAAAAGCGGTTGAGAATACCCCGTATAGTGCAGCTCTGGTTAGTTGAGCTGAGATTACCTGAATATGTTTACCTGTTTTAGGGGAGTTTAGTGAAAAATAGACATGTTATTGGCTTGGATTTCAGTTGGAATATTTTTGAAAAACTACTAAGAAAGTTTCTCAACTCAATTTAGCGCCAATTACCCCTCCCTATTTACTGAAACAGAGGTAAACATTGTAAGAGTCGGAGCTTAACTTCTCAGAGTTTCACAATAGTATATACTCAATATACTGCAGGAAAAAGGTACAAAATAAACACGCAACGGCATAAGAACATTACGTTTCTGAAATTGGAAACGGAGATAATTGACCCGTCCCCCCCCCCCCCTCCCCCACCCAACTTTCAATGACGGGCCTGAACAATAAGCAGCGAGATTTTAACATTCTTCGAGTTTACAAAGTCATTGTTTTTGTATGACAAACTTTTATCATTAGTGAAAATACTTGATGATTACCCCGTAAAATATTAAGATTATTTGAATTGGCTAGAATAATTGCCTCTAATGTAGATTTAAATGTGATACTTTCATAAACCGTTTTTATTAAAACATTGTGAATAACATCAATGTAAATTAAGAAAAAAAAATGCTTTTGTATCATCACGTATGTATTTTCCAAAATATCAATTATAGCCCTAATTACAGGGAGGGTCAGAAAGACCGGCGCGAATTTCCACTACTTCAATGCCCTACTTTTGAGTTTCTGAATTCATATTTTTAGTCTTAATTTTTAAATTTGCAGAAAATATAGCCTACTTTCCTAGAATGTTATTTATTTTTCTGTCGTTTCTTGGGAAGTTTTACTACAATTCCATACATTGCTTTTACCTTTGTCCTTTTGGAACTTAATAAAGATTTTACAAACATTAAGTCTCAAAATTTGTAATGGTAAAAATCATGTGTAAATGAATTATCTCCCTATTGAAATTCTGAAATCTGAACTTCATTATATAACACATTTTTATTTTGATGCCTTCGCATATAAATGATGTTCCAGCAGTTTAAATCATTTTACGTGTAATAGGAACTATACTGATATTTGTTCGGTGAGTCGTCTCTGCATTGGATAAAAAAAACTACGTGTATGCCCTCGATCAGAGCATAATTTGCATAAGAGGTCACAAAACTCAACACCTGATTTTTATTTAATAAAAATAAAAAAAAAATAAAAATTAAAAAAAAAACGTATTTTCAAGTTAGAAAATTAGTTCCAAGTAGTATAGAGCTTCTACCTTTTTTGTTAGAAATTAAGCCCTGCACACGTAGCACTAGTAGTATTTCGAGTAAACAACAGTTCAAACAAATTTTTATATCAAAAAATCTCAAAACCATTGAAAATACTTCCAAATAATAATAATAATAGCAATAAAATCAGGGAAGCCCATTCACCAAAGAGCGGTGACTCACTCCCTTTCCCCCACCAAAAGAAAAAAGAAAACCACGAAGACATCCCCCCTCCCTCAAAATCTAGAGCCCCCTAAAATTTTCAATGGCACTGCGCCATAACCCCTCTCTTCCCACACTCCTAGTTGGGCACCCCTGCAAAACTCTCAATTTATATTAAACAAAATCTCATATAAGTTTGATGAAAATGAATTAAAAGTTGAAGTCTTCGTTTAAAATAATCAAAACTTTTCCAGACACTGAAACTGTTTCGGTTCATAGTGACTTTTTTTTTCAGTTTACTGTAAATCTGCACTTATACCATGTTCATTTTTTTACTGAATAGATCATAATTTTCGGTGGTTACATTTCTTCGACTGTAATCCAAAACTGAAATAAATTCGCGGAAAATCAATCAATTCGGATATTTCTGATCCGAAATTTGCCGATGATATTCTGCTTTGGAAATACTGTTTCCAAAGCAGAATAAATTTTGGTCACCCTGCATTCATCAAAATTTTGGTTGCAGTTACTGTTAATAGATATAACTTCTTTGAACACCATTCTCTAATTTTCCTAAAAATAGCTGATAACAGAATAAAGATCTTATTTTCACTTGTTCCATGTCAAAAACATCTACGAAGACAACATTGAAATAAAAAAAAACTTGTGATCAATTTGATGGTTTTGGTACTCTAAGGCATGTAGACTTCACGCAAAAAAAACTAAACAAAATGATTCTTTGAGAAGAAAATAGCTTTCCAGTTTTGCAAAGTACTTGTCTTCGCATCGTATTCACTGATATGCGCCGCAGGGACTTTTTATCCAGAAAAGACACAAAGCTTTCAGTGTCGAACAAAAATTCTGAAATTTAAAGAATTTCTCCAAAGGAAAAGGAATAGAATCTTTTAATCAGAGAAAATGTTTCAACGTTTGCGCAAAGTGGTTGAGATGGGGTTTGGGACATTAAATTAATCTTTTATGCAAGTGGAAGGCTTTTCTTCTGAGATACAATCTAGAAAGTTAGTAGCCACAGTTTGTAAACGCCACAGGAAGTGAAGCTTGTAGCCTTCATCCATTATCTCAAATCTTTTAAATCGCTTTAAAAAAAAATGTTCACTAGTTCTAAAAGATATTTTTTTGTCATCGAATGGCCTCCAGTCATTCATCTCTTTGTATTCATTCTTAAAGAAACAAGTAAAGAATTAGTATGGCAAATCAAAGTATCAAAAGACGAAAGTCTGACGTCAAATTTGCCCACGAATAGAATAATGATCAGCTCGTATTTGGTAGAATGTTTTATGATTCGTTTGCCATCAAAACGAGAAAAAATGAGATAAAAACGAGAAAGATCAGTTCGTTGACTCTGCAATAGCATTTCATTGGACTCCTTGCAAATATATTAAAGATGATACACATCCGATTTCATCTTCCTTCAGAAAGATTTGTTAGGACGATGACCCCTTTTTTTTTTTTTTTTGACACATGGAGTAAGAAAATGTAAATATACTATAAAAACACAGGATACATTTATAACTCTTTTTTTGTGTAACACTACGTTATTAATCAAGAAACGGCTTTGCCATTCTTGCGAAGTATCAGATGAATAGAATTGTCTAATTTCCTCAATCTAAGTTGCTTCAGTTTATGTTTTTCCTTTTGTAGTCAAATAATAATAATAATAATAATAATAATAATAAGGCGTTCTCTTTTTTATTTATTTACATTATTTTAATAAAATAAACTTTATAATAGTTATTACTTTTCATTGTTTTAGCAACAATTGAAACTCGGATTTCGAATATTGTTTAGTTTCTCCTTAATCTATTTTCTTCATTGAAATGTAGAATTTTGTTGTGAATATGCCTAAGTCAGACGCAGAACGAACAACAACGTGGCATAAAAGAAAACGTGCGAGTGAAGTGAGAGTTTAGACTGCAAAAACAGAAAAAGAAAAGATAAAAGTTTCACTTCTATCGAGTATTTTTGCGATACACATTTTTTATTTTTAATAATGCAAACTTTTATTAGATATCATTCACAATATTGTGAATATGTTTTCAAAGCCATCCAATGTCGCATGTCCTAGCTCAACACAATACTAGCGATACACATTTTTTTTAATAGTGCAAACTTTTATTAGATATCATTCACAATATTGTGAATATGTTTTCAAAGCCATCCAATGCCGCATGTCATAGCTCAACTTAATTATTAATGATCATACGACTGAAATTTCATACATTTTTTAGCAGTGGAAAAACTTTCAAAAGAGAAATAAAATTTTTCTGATTGCTTCACTCGAAAAGATTGAAAGTAACGAATTTTTATGAAAGCGCTTTTCACTTTTTCTTACAATACCAGGAATGTACCAATTGTTTTACTTTGGGTTTTGAACCATCTTATTTTCCCACATCTTTATTTGATTTCAGAGATCGCTTTAAACAAAAGGAGATTGTTCAACTTCACTTAATTTCCAACTTTCACTTTTATTTTTACGTGTATGTCTTCATCCCGGAACGATAAAATCAAATGACTAATGCAGAGAATTTTAATTGAAATTTCTATTTCGTTAAAAATAGTCTTTTCTGTGCTGGAAAACGCTTTCTTTTAAAACTCATTAAAGGATTATGTGATTTTCCTCGTTTAATTAAAAGCTTCAGAAATTTAACTATTGTTCACTTTTTATGAGCAACTTTTATGGTGTTTCTTCTACTGCTGCACAGTAATTTTGAAATTCCGTGATGAAAATAATTCTCTCGTTTTCTGAAGAGTTAAAACAAAATTACATCATTTGTTATAATCATGATTCGGAACGATTTAAAGCTGAAAGGTGAAATACTCAGCTTTCTCTGATGCGAGATTATTTGGGAACAATTGGTGTAATATTAAAGGTTATTTAATGGAATTTTCGCACTCCTTAAGTATGGTTCTAATTTCCTCTTGCAAACTAAATAATGTTTTTTAAACTCAATTAGTACAACAAACAAAAAATATCTTAGTTATACTAAAGCTTCTTTATCGAAAACATGACAAATTAAAAATGAAATTGATCATTACGTTTGATATGAATCATTTTAAATGCACGATAAAACAAATTAATCAAAAAGCGTCAGCTGTAAATGTTAGGGCTACCAGAAAGAAGTTCTTTTTTTAAACAAATTAACTTTTGACAGGTTTTTATTATTAATCAAACATACAATCACTATAGCTATCAACTGCTTTTTGCTATCTAGAGGGAAACCTTTCAGTCCCGGATCGGTAAAAATCCATTGTTTTTAGAGCAAAATATCTAGATGGCACTCTGTATATCAGCCAAATTTTCAAGCTTTTGTCAGATAGAAAACGTTGTGGCCATCAGAGTGGAGAAAAATCTGATGGTGCAATGCCAGGAGGGCATATTCCAACGATTCTCAACATAAAAGGCGCATTGCTGACTTATTTAAGTACCCACTGCTCAAGACGAACTGAGAGAAATATTCAAGTTTAGCCTCCGTGGCTTTGTCCTAGAAGCTTCGTCTTCTATGACGAAGGTCATGGGGTCTATTCCCCTGGATGTTATTTCCTTGTCTTGTGTTATAAATCTTTTCTGTGTGCTTCCGAAGCCAGGCACTTGTACTGTCTGCTTCTAGTAAGTTGAGCTCCGCTGGTCGGCCGATTAAACGATTCCATTTGTATAAAATAGGGGTGAGGTAAAACGGTTAAAGGTCAAAAGGCTTAATAGTAGCCCAACTCTGTGCCTAACAATTCCTCTTCTTACTGATTGCTCTCCCTCGAAAGAAATTAACTTGCTTAAGGCCATCGCTCAACTTCTCGGAGGCGAACAGTACGTAGTCCTCAATGTTTGTGAAGCTATTTAGCTTCTGTACAAAAAATAAATAAATAAATAAACAAATAAAATTTAGCGAAAAAAATATTATTCTGAGAAAAATGGCAACTACAATTCCGAGATGACATAATGAAATTTTACATGTGCCTGAAGTACACGTTTCTTTGAACAGCTCCATAAATAGTATCCATTAAGAATTTAGAACATTAAATTAATTCAATTATTTCCCAGTCCGTATAACATCTGTTCCCAAATTGAAAAAGTACAATTCAAAAATTGGACCTTCATTATCTCAAGTCTTGTTCGATTTGGGTCACTTGCTGACACACTAAAACTTGTTTCCTGACCCTCTCTATTTCTGGTACTTAATTGAAACAGCTAAACTTTCTTTCGAGAGAAGCACTTCTTTATTAAGAAATACTTTCTGAATAACTGATATCTTGCCGTCATTGAACATAAACAGACTTATTTTCTTTTCAGAAATTATCTATGAACTTCGCTAACGCTTTCAATTACTTTATAAAAATGAACTTTGCTAAGAGTAAAAAAGTATTTGCATACCTTTTGATGCTAATTAAACAAGTAGAGGATGTTTCATAATTCTAGATTAATACTTTAAGAGGTGATGAAAAAGCTCCCGTGGAGCACAAACCAAGATAGAAACCATGGTCTACTCCACACTTTCTCAAGTTATTACATCGAGATGGAAATATGTCCAGATCTTTTTTTTTTTAATCTAACTTTTGAAGCTACTAAAATTGCTTTACAAAATTATAATGCTCGAAATGTGTGTTTAATATAGAGGAATAGCGGAACACGCGAAGTTACAGAAACTGCTAAAAAGAGCTACCACACCAAGAAGTAAAACTGATCTGACCCACCAAACAACCAATCAGAAGCTACTACACATGTCTGCTTTTTAATCGTCAGAAAGTATATGTTAGCAATGATAAGCGCATAGTTGGAATATGTTCTAACAATTTTTAAACATAAATGTATTTATTTATTTATTTATGAATGTTAAAGAGAATGTGTCAACCACGCTTTTAAACCTTTCAAAAATATGAAAAAAAAAATAGAGAATGATATCTCATATTCTGCTAATTTAACTTGAAATTTAAACTTTCGTAACGAAGGGAAGTTGTGCTGAAAAACAAGCTTTATGTTCTCATTCGTTAAGGTAAATCTGTCTGCATTATCGATTGCGTGGTCGAAGAATGTATATTAGAACTGTTCAAACCTGATTTATGTTGGAAGCCTATCAATTATTGGCGGCTCATAAGCAAGACATTTCGTCGGGAAAGAAAAGATAAGCATTCAAGTAAAACGACTGAACCAACTGCCTACAGATGTTTTTAATATTTTTAATGCATATATTACTCCAATGGTTACAGCAACAAAAATTTTGGAATCTTATCTTCAACTTACGACGGATGAATCTGTTGAGTGTTTTAACATTGCAGGTGCAGTAAGTATAAAAAGCTAAAGATGTATGTACCAAACGTTTTTGGTACTTACTTTTGTGCACTTAAAGCCACTTGTTTTTTTTTTTTTTTCTTCTTCAAGCATACTCGAATTACATGTATCTTGTTTAGATAACAATTTATATTATGAATATTTTGCAGTTCAAAAACGTCAGCAGTCCGAAACATTTACGTTTTTTTTTTTAAATATTTTTTAACTCAAAATAAACAATTTAATTTCAAACATAAAAGCATTTATTCCTAATTTTTTCAAAAGAAGGAGGGCGGGATTTTCATAGATGCAATCTTATTGTTATTTGAAATAATCAAATGTTAATATTAAACTTATAAATTGGAAAATCTTTTCTGCTTTTCCATTCACTTCTCTTCAGTTTCATTTTCCAAATGGTACTCCGACAATGACTTGAGGCAATTTGCCATGCGAACGTTTGTGGCAAAGAAATGGTACGGAACGGAAGATCCACTGTGAATGAAGAGCCAACAAAGTTTCCGGAAAGAGTTGAAAGAAACGTGAGTTAAAAATAAAAATAAAAAAAAAAAAAACATTTGTTCGCGTTATTTAGAAGTGTCTTGGGCTGTGTAGAAAAGAAAAGAAAAAATATTTTTTAGTGCTAGTTGGGACTTCATTTAGTTTTTAAAAAAAAAACTGTGTTGGAGCTTTATTTGGAGACAAAACTGGAAAGATCTCAGTTGGTGCTCCATATTTTCTTTTTCGTACAAAAATATTATTTTACTCATTAATTATTGATAAAAACTGGCTTGAAACTTTATATCGTTACCGTCGAAAAGAGGTGACATTTAACGTAAAAGTACGCTATGTCAATAAAGAATATATTTAAGCAAAAATAGTATATCTCACTTTAAACTTTAAAAGAAAATCATTCTGTCGAAAAAGATTCTGATACATTACTAGCGCAGCCAGAATCATCTTCTGGGGGGATTTTTTGATCAAAACAGACCTTACGTGTGGAAAAATTACTGTGTTAGTTATTAATATTTGTTTTATTCAGTAATTTTTTGTAACCAACCTTTTATTGTGATACTCAGAATTTTGAGACTCAGGGTTCGACAAATCTCGGGCGTCAGGTCGCCCAAGCGACTAAAAAAATATCTGAACCAAAAATTCTTTCAGAATAAGAGTCTTTAAAAAGCCATGCTCCACTGAATTTTCGAAAAAAATCAGAGAAATAATTTTTCTTGCGCTTAAAATTGTTTCCTAGCTTCTAAGATTTTACAATTTTTGTCGGTCTCTGCTCATAATGCTCTTTATGACACATGAATTATAAAATTACTGCAATCACACATTGAGTCATAAAACAGTGTATTGAAAAACTCTGATTCAAACGTTATCCAGCAAAAGCAGCTCTCACCACAATGAAACTATCGATAGTTGGGGCAAACCTAACCTGGTATCGTCATAATGCTGGTCTTAGGATTTGTGTAGCCTTCACAATGTTGCCAGGTTAGGTTTGCCTCAACTATACGTGAGTCGCGAGTTTAAGTTAACTTTGGTGACCAATTAACAAATAGTTTTAAAGCTCTTTAATACAAATGAATTCGGTTCACACTGCTAACAATAAAAAAATTGCTCCTAAAAAATTGTTACAGCTAGGATCTGCGCCTTTTTTTTTATTTTAATGCTGGTTTTTATTTTATTTTTATTTATTTATTTATTTATTTATTTTGAGCAATCACATTGCTTATTGTTCTCATTTCACCTTTTTGGCGTCCTTTGATTTTATTTTTCCCCCCGCTTCCCTCTGCAGCACCACCGTCGACCGGTCTCACGATGCTGCTAATCTAGCGAAAACCGTCTCCAGGTTGCGTCCATATCCTACACACACACACACGCATACATGCACACCTACACACATATACACACACACACATACATGCACACCTACACACATATTCACACGCACCTACACATACATACCCACACACTCATGCCTGCACACAGACACAAAGACACACGCCTACATACACACGCACACGTGATTGCGAAAAACATAATTTAAATTCAAGATGTCAAAATTCAAATTTTTTTTTTTTTTTTTTTTTTTCAGTCCGCTACTTTTTTTTTTTTTTCCATCTTATTGAAAATTGGTATACAAATTCTTCACACTCTTTAAGCAAAAATAAAATCCAGAAACTATGCCATTTAGACATCAAAATGGCTTTGATAAATCTAAAATTATTTCCTTACCTCTGCAATATCATCCTTAATGCAACCGAAACGCAGGGACCGAAACGAAAATAAATGTCATCCGATTTCCTTCATGAAGTTATGTACGAAAACAAAAAGCTCCGGGACATTCCGTCCCGAAGTAATAACAGCCATTGGAAAGCTCAATTTCAGTCTCAAAGAGATCTTCGTGTCACGTAACTTCCTTATTGCATATGAAGGTTTTCCCGTCGTCCCTCAGTGACAAAAATATTAGATTACACCCCCTTTTGCTTCCCTTCCACCTCACCAGATTTAAGTTTCGGAGCACAAAAGAGTGGATCTGGAATTCAAAGCGGCACTTTGTGCGAAAAAAATTATGATTAAGCATCGGGAGATCACGATCTATTCTTTTTCTGCTTTCTTTCTGTTCTTCGCCTTGTCTTCTTTCGGCTCTGGGAAAGCCGTACAAAAGTTTTCTCTTTCGTTTTGCTCAGTCCGTACCCAAACTCAATGTAATCAACTTCTTGTTTTCCTGATAGCACAGGGCCAGGATGGAAAATTAAACGAATGGAACGATTTTAGGTCATTCTGAGATATCGATGGAGATAAATTTAGGAGACATTTTCCGATGATTTTGTCCATCGGCAGTTTGTTTTTATACGTCATAGCTCTGACTTTGAATAAACTCCACGGGACATATTTTAAAGCCTTGATACAGAAATATCTTACTACCCTTATACTACCGTCATAAATTTTTTATTCCAAGAAAACGAGCAATTAAGTTCTTCTACGTGGACATACTGCTATGTGCATAATGCTTCTCTTTATATTTTAATGCTATTGCTACTTTCTAGCTTTGTAGGATAAAATAGATCATCTTACTAAACCTCATACACGGTTGGTGTACCAACCGTGTATGAGGTAGGGGGGGGGGGATCAAAAAAGATCGGTGAGGATATGTTAGGTGAACAACGTCTCTTAACTTTTTTTTTAATTGGTGAGTTGAATTTTAACGTTATTATTAATAAAATGACATTCTCTAAAATTTTCTGGACGCTACCTCAAAAAATCTAACAAATGGCAACAGTATAATCCCTCTTTCCAAATCAGAGCTCCATTTTAATTCTTATGAAATCATAACAAGAGAAAACGAGCTGATGTGTGCATCACATGACTTCCTTTTACTCCAACTTAATGTCATTTTCTCATTATTGGCAGTTTTAATGTGATTCAATAGTTTACTCTCTAAATAGCACCAACAATGGCAAAATTGAAACCAGATTTAAAAAAAAAAAAAAAAAAAAAAAAATTGAAAATAGCCAAATTTGTCACCAAGTTGGCCAAAAAACTTGGCGATTAAAAGACTGGCGATATATCGCCAAGTGTCCGCCAAATTATAATACCATTTGAGTTTACATCGAAATTAACAATGTTTTCCCCCCAAAAAGGGACAAAAGACCCCCTTTGAAGCATCCGAATGCAACCAAAAAGGAAGGTGCACAACTAGACCCCACTAGGAGTCTAAGTACCAAATTTCAACTTTCTAGGACATTCCGTCCTTGAGTTACGCGACATATATACACACATACGCACATACGTACGTACATACAGACGTCACGAGAAAACCCGATGTAATTAACTCAGGGATCGTCAAAATGGATATTTCGGGTGTCTGTACGTTCCTAGGCATCTATCCACGTGTGGTCGGGTTGAAAAATAAACTCAACATTCATTGGGGGGTGAGCAAAATAGAAATTAAGGCCGGTTTTTGTGTGAAATTTTTTTCGCGAATACAATACTTCCTTTTCTGTAAAAGGAAGTAAATATAAAACACACACTCATAAGGTCAGTTCTTCTTTCTTTATGTAGTTCTCTTTTCTTTATTTTTCTATCGATCGTTAATTACGAACTTTAAGTCCCTTTGTTTTTGAAAATGCGGGGACAGTTTTTCCCAATGTCTGATTACCGCACAGGCTCACTAGGCTCGGACTTGGGGTCCCTCTTCCTTAGGGGCTCCAAATAATTTAAAAAATTATGCATAACATTACAACCATACAAAAAAATACACGCATTTTAAAAATAATAGTTTTAAAAAATAATGGCTTGTTAATTGGAAAAAAAAATTTCTTAAAACAGAATTTTTATTTATTCTGCCAGTAGCGAATTTACCATGTCACTATTATGAGACCCTCCAAGGAGATTCATAAATGCAAGTGATTAATAAACTACATAGATCTGTGATAAATAAAGAGGTCTCCCAAACCTGTAAATCAACCGCTGAATTCCGCTATAGAGCCTTCAAGGGGCCTCCAAACTAGTGTGGGCCGAGGGCTTCACTTTTATTTAATCGGGCCCTGCGTTCATTGCACTCCGTACAAGTCGCCTATGCTAAACCTAGAAAGTGAGTTAACTGCAAAAGGGACAAAAGGAAGGTTGTGTATTGAAACTGAACTGATGTTTGTATATTTAAACTCTTGAAAAACAAGTTCTTAGTTTGAATTGAATACTCTTTAGAATCTTCTATGTTCAAAGAGCGTTTTTATTAGTACCATGCCATGTCCATTAATAGTACATTTGTATTCGTCATAGTTCTTACATAAAGCTTACCGCTTGGAACACGCTTTATGGTTGTGGGTTGGAAATATCACAAAATTGACGCTGCCCGAATACTGATATTAGTGTTTGTATATTTAACCCTTAATTGCTCAGGTGGCATGTCTTAGGGAACGGTCATTTATTATGGCTAGGGGTGTCAGAAGAAGAGCTTCATTTGAGGAAAACATCACGTGACCTCTCATCAAGATTTTGTATAATTTTCATGACCCCTCTATAAAAGCTTCAATGTTTTCATGACCTCTCCCCCCCCCCCCATTGTAAGGTACTGACAATTCAAACTGTTTCAAACCAGCCTACAACTGATGCTGAAGTAAATATTACTGTCTTTCTTACAAATTTAGGCATTATAGTAAGGTTTCTTAAAAGGAAGGCTGCATGCGACTTCAAGCCCTTATGTTCCCCATCACTGCTATGTACAAATGCATAAATAGGATTATTTTCAACATTATATTCATAAACGTGATAATGCAGTGGGGTTTATTTTTACGTTTCAAGAACTACTGCTTGATTATTTTATTCTAAATTTCTAAATAAAGCCTTTGAAAACATATTTTTCTGTTACTTAAAGCAGAAATTCTCAAATTAAACTCATTCTGAAGTGTACAATTCGAGCTCAAAATACTTCCTCGCAAAAATTGCAGTTCATTAAAATTTAATCGTGAGCAAAAAAACGGAACATATAGCTGTGCGAATACATTTCTCAAACGATAAAAAAAAAAAGCAATTTCGGTAAATTTTGTGAAAGAGTTTCCGAAATTTTCAAGTTTTATAAATTTTATGCCAAATTTAATTACTAGAAATTTCTCAACATGTCTGGAAGTTTATAAAGAACTCACATTTGATTTTAAAGGAAAGCTTCAACTTACGGAACTTTGCAACATCTAATCCTTTTAGCTCATTTTTCACTGACGACAGAATTTCGTTTAGAAGAAAGAAGGAAAGACTGAAATAAGGTGGAGGGAACGAATGATTTGCACTTCTGAAATTTTACGAAAGGGAATTTCAAATCAGAGTTTGCCCTTTTCGTGTACCAGTCTTGTCAAAATTATTTTCCAACTTTTTTGCTCTAAAAATTGTTTTATTTAATCCCTTATTTTTGACGGAAAATCTAATTCATGTCTACTTTTTCGTTCTTAAAATATCTTTGAAGCAAGTGAGACTTTGCAGTCTAGTTCTTTGCAGTTCATTCAATTGTTGCATGGTAATTATTCCTTTGAAAGGTTTCTGAAGAAATGAGACGATACAACTGTAAAGGTTCAATAAATTAATAGTTAATATTTTTACTACTAGTATATTTTTAGTAGAAATGGCAGTAACTTTTGTATTCAAACACAAAACGAATTCAAGTTAAAACAAATCCAATGTAATCAAAAACAACTGTCTTTATCTACCAGCAACATCGTTCACACAACTGCGTGAATCATATCCTCTCCTCCTACTTTAGATGGCCAAAGGAAAAGCGAAAACCTGTATTTGAGGGGGGTTTATGTTTCGAAAAATTTGCCCCCAAGCCCCAATTTATACCAAAAAATTGCACTTATGGGCCCTTTTCCGGAAATGACCCCATTCAAAACCAAAAGTTGCATCCACAGTTGATCGCACCATGTTTTTTCCCTTCTCTTCTCATTGCTGGTTATGTACTATTTGAGGCTTATTTTCATTTAGATATAAATTTTAAAGCGAAATTTTGAACTATTTTTTTTTATCCTCCCAAACAAATTCTCATCCTTCTTTATTTGTGCACAAAATTTCGTTAATATCTGAGCAATAATTTCTTCGCTAGGCAACTTTAAAGTAGAGTCGTTTAGTTATGGATACCCTGCACTATGAAATATTGCCTCCTTTAGTCGAAATGTGGAATTCTTTTGGTGGAAAATAGCTACTATACAATTGTAGCGCACTAAGATCACGGGACGCGGCAGCGTCCCGGCTACCAAGAAAACCAAACGTCAGCAGCCAACAAAAGCAAATCCACCGCCAAGAAAGACGAAAGAAAATAAAATCGACTAAGAAGAATTTACACGACAGAACAAGTTGGGGTTTTCTGGGTTTTTCACCCGTCTGTATCTTAGCCCCATGAAGACCCCCGGAGTTTATTTTTGGTATACTCAATCTCTAGTGGCCCCTGAAAACATAAACCAAAATACAATCCCCAGGACCATCAGGGGGAGGAGGAGTTTAAGTTAGAAAATCGCTGTTCAAAAAAGTTTTCGCTTTCTTTGATAGGGCTACAGCCCAGACGAAAAGAGGAATCGAGCTGAAATTTCGCACACATATCCCTTGTGCCCTACTGATGTGTCTTTTGTGCCGTTTGACTCCCTCCCCCCTTGTTTTTATCCCCTAAATCGTACCTTTCCGGGGTTCTGTAGCAGCCTCCGGGGGGCTGTGGTAATGATTTTTTGTATACATATTCTTGGTGGGCCATTGAGAACATATACAAAAATTCAAACCCCAGGGACATCATGGGCCGTAGCAATTAAAATTTGAAAATCACCAATTTCCCCTAAATTTACATGTACTTACTCTCAGCTTATGGGGATTGTTAATCTCTGACTGCAATTGCAAGGCTAGAACAGATCTATAAATCGACATTAAATCGCGGATATCACAAATTTTCCACAGCGACTGCGCATGCTAACAGTCCATTACAAAGGATACAAATAATGTTTCTGCTTCAAAGTCATCCGCCATCTCTCTGTTGTTAAGCTTTAGTTGTAGCTTTTCACCTCATGACATCATACAACCATTTCAGTAACGTGTATCTCAGCAAAAACAACCCTGTTGTAAAAATTTCCCCGCCAAGAAAACCTTTAACTCTTCCCAACAAAAAAGAAAGTCTTCATCTCAAACCCAAAAACCCTCAGCCTTTAAAAAGTAATGACATCTAGTTTGCCTGCCAAGTATCTGCTAAACTATCATCCTCCCTGTTCTCATCTTTCATTACACCTACTTCCGTTAGAACCTCCTCTCACCTTCAACTCCTCAGAAATATGGATAGATCCTTTAAATTGATTATCCTGTTTGGCGGGAAGCTTTTTGCTCACCAAGCCAACCACCTAAATTAGGAAAGCTTCCCGCCAAACTAGATAAACAATTTAAAGGATCTATCCATATTTCTGAGGAGTTGAAGGTGGGAGGAGGTTCTAACGGAAGTAGGTGTAATGAAAGAGGAGAACAGGGAGGATGATAATTTGGCAGATACTCGGCGGGCAAACTAGATATCATGACTTTTTAAAGCTGAGGGTTTTTGGGTTTAAGATGATGGCTTTCTTTTTTGTGGGGAATATTTAATGATTTTCCTGGCGGGGAAATTTTTGCAACAGGGTTGTTTTTGCTGAGATTGAATATCCAGTTTTGAAAGAGAAAAAAAATGGACTGAGAGGAAAAAGCTAATGTATATTATGGTTCTCTGAATGTTTGCCTAAGGAATGTGTAAGAAATGAAATTTGAATTCTTAGCCGTACTCCTTGATATTCGAAAGAACTTCAATGTCAACTCTGTGGTTCCCAAAACAACATTGCGGTGCAGAAACAAATGGAAGAGAAAAATCGCAGCATCACGTGACAGCCGCATTGTACGTGAATATTTTTCGAACACATTCGTTCTAGTGCGACAAGAATTCTTGATTGCATTCTGCGCCTTACTCCTCCCTTCCGCCCATCTCATTTGGATTTTTATCGGGAGTAATAAAAGTAAAAGTAGAAAAACGAAGTAAGCCAGAAAATCGCGATTCTGCATTTTCGCAGTTCCATATTTTTCAGGGCCCAACGGCGTTTTTGAGGTGATGTTGGGAAAAGCGCTCCGTTTTTTATTATTTCTTTTACGAGAATATAATAACGAGTTTTGCAGATTGTCGTGTCCTCAGCTTTAAAGCAAGCAAAGCACTGTATTTCTTAAACGTAATTTTCTAAATCATTACGCAACTCGAATTTAGTGACATACCAAGGTCTTATAAAAGGTATAGTGACTTTTAGCAGTAAGTTACGGCCCCTAAGCCTGGACTAAGACTACATGCAGTATAACAGAAAGCCCGGCATCACATCCAGAGGCTGCAGGTTATTAGAACTCTTCAGTCTGGATTAGTGAATAACTGAGCTGGAGGCAGATGTCATCCCATTGAAGTTGAGAATGCCTACAAACTGGTAGATAAAGTGATTTTACCTCACCAGCGAGTGTCCGCTTAGAGGCGGTAACTTACTAGGGGCGATACTTTTCTGTGACTCCAAAATACTTGTTTGTTCTGCAATTAAAGTTACTATTTTGTGTTTCAAACGGCGATTTAGATTTTAAGCGTTTACTTTATTTGCAACCAGTACTAGACGGGCGGTCTTAAAAATAAGGTTAAATTCGCAAATAAAAAAAAAATTGTGCGTCGTGAACACACGCGATAGAAGTGAAATTGTATCTGGTTTTTATTTTTATTTATTTATTTATTTATTTATTTATTTTATTTTATTTTTTTTTTGGCATTCTAAACTGTCACTTCACCCTCACGTTTTCTCTCACAACACGCTCTTGTTATTTCTTCGACAGCCTCAGGCATTTTCACAACAAAACTGTATATTTTATGAAGTAAATCTTTACAATATTATAAAGAGAGAGGACGAATTTTTGTGTGTTTATATGTTCTCCAGAACCACCGCACCTATTTGAAAAATTCTTTCACTGTATGAAAGGTGCCTTCTCACTGAGTAACATCTCTACATAGTATAAAATGAAGTCCCCAAAAAGCGTCTGTTTGTTTGAACTCGCAAAACTCGAGAACTACCCGGCCGATTGCGCTGAAATTTTCACAGTTTGTTCCTTTGAGTCCTGGGAAGGTTTGCAGAACAGTTCGAAAACAACTCCATGAATAGTTCTTTTTTTATTCCAATTTATTTCCAATTTTCACATAAATTCCCGAATATGGGGGTGAAAAATTACTCGCAAATAGTAATATTACATATCGTTAGAAAGGGTTGAATTTTCCGCGTTCTACGCAATTTGTTTCAATGCTCTAACTTTATTATGGCGGGAGTTATTTGCGTTTTTAGTTCGAATTTTTTAGGCTTAGCTGAAATTTAGGCACTTCTTTCTTTATTAAATAAATCAATAAAAAGTGAAGGAATTGTCCCACAGCTTTCTTTTCGACGCCATTGGAAAAAACGACCTTTTTTACTCCAGATCTAACTCGACCTATGGTCGAAAAAATAAGCTTTTATCTCGAAAGGAAAAAAAGTTACAAGCCTTTTTAAATCAAGTTTAAGAAATCTCGATTCCATTCAAATTGTGAACCATTTTCTTTCGCATTTTAATTCCTTAAACTTATTTCATTTTGTGTTTAAATGGTTACGTATTTTAAATCCTTCTTTCTGGATTTAATTTCTTAAAAGTATTTTAATATTGTCGTCATTGTTTGGAAAGGAAATCATGATGTTTTTTTAATTTATTTTATACGCCTGATTGTTGAATATACGTCACTTGACACAATTTTTATTTTCAAGGTGGACCGGGCAAAGCCGGGCAACGCAGCTAGTAGGCTATAATTCGAAAAAAAATCCGATAAATAGTTCTTTTTTTATTCCAGTTTAGGCCCAAGTTTTACGTAAATTGCCTATTATTGGTTATTAAAGGGGTGAAAAATTACTTGCACATATTAATATTATATATCGTTGAAAAAGGTAGAATTTTCCTTGTTCTAAGCAATTTGTTTCGATGCTCTAACTTCATTATGACGGGAGTAATTTGCGTTTTTAGCTCGAACTTTTTTAGGCTTAGCTGAAATTTAGGCACTACTTTCTTCATTAAATCTATCAATAAAAAGTGAAGGAATTGTCCCACAGTTTTCTTTTTGACACCATTGAAAAAAGCGACATTTTTTACTCCAGAAATATCTCGACCTTTGGTCGCAAACATTAGCTTCTATCTTCAAAGGAAAAATAGTTACAAGCGTTTTAAAATCAATTTCGAAATACAGTATGTCATTTTGATTCAGGTTGTCAACTAGTTAACCGATTTCAGAAAGAAGGCGGTTATCAGTTCATACCGTATGTATGGTTTTTTTTTTTTTTTTTTTTTTTTTTTTTTTTTTGTCCACTCACAGCGTCTCACCTAGTGAACCGATTTTGATGATTCTTTTATTAATGGATAGGGGATGGCTCAACTTAGGTCCCATTACTTTGTTTGACCATATTTGTCCTTTAGAAAAAAGAAAAGTTATGGGCAAAAAACAATAAATTTCATGCAATTTCCCTATTAAATGATTAAATTTAAAACACATTGTTATGAAAGTTTGGTGCCATACGACAGTAACATTAATAGCAATTGTAATGATAATTTTGAATGAAGGCTTCTCTGAAGCAAGCATTAAGTTTCTTCAGGGGGGATATTACGATAATAATCGGAAATCTGGCGCTGTCGTCTCATTTTTGGCGTAAATAATTTTATTTTGGTAACCTTGTTTATTTATAGAACCCTATGTGAATTATCGAAATCTTCCCTTTTTCAGTGCTATTGCTCCATAGTGGGGTAAACCTAACCTGGAAACGAGGTGATGCAGTGATTAGGATCTGCTTAGCCTTCGCAATGCTACCATTAGGTTTGCCTCAACTACAGTAGTATTTTTTTCGTTATCATCTATGCCAATAACAAATGATGGGTGCTAAGTAAGAAAATACAGAATTGCACCATGAGCAACTTAAATGTTGTGAAATGTAAATTAGTTAGGAAAAACGCAATACTTAAATGGTTATAATTAAATTAACTACACATTAATTCCAAAGAGGAACAAAGGTAAGTTTTTAGTGCCTATCGCTTAAAGTTTAAGGCGTGCTTATATATATATATATATATATATATATTTTTTTAGTATGGAGCATTTTTATAAAAAAAATAAGGTGAAGTTTCGTGATGGTAACTTGTTACTATTTCTGAAATACCTACATTTACACTAAAAAGAATGAAATAAAAAAATTTTGAAAAAAAAAATAGAACCGACTTCAAAATTGCTCTAAAAAGTGAAAAATAATTTTATTCTTTAAACACCATCAATAATGCTTTTAAACATCATTTTTGAAGTTGGCGCAAAAACGATAGATAAAATCATTCACAGCCATAACTCAACTACAACTTTAAATTTAACCAGGTCTAGTTTCTTCACTATCACATAAATTATGCATTGATGACAGCATATTTGAATAACGATATAAAGATTTCGTTCGTAACTTTGGATGCTTTTTTGAAAAAAAATATGAACGAAGCATGGTTACACTGGATTTTACGTTTTGTTTTTGCGCCAACTTCAAAAATTATGTTTAAAAGCATTATCGATGGTGTTTAAAGAATAAAATTATTTTTCACTTTTTAGAGCAATTTTGAAGTCGGTTCTTTTTTTTTTTTTTTTTTTTTCAAAATTGTTTTATTTATTTTCACGTTTCCACGGTTACGCTTTTTGAATCCATTGTTTATTTCCTCAGTATGCATTTAATAGCTTAAACTTATTTTATTTCATGTTTCCATGGTTACACTTTCAAAATTCATTCTTTCGCATTTTAATTTCTTAAAAGTATTTTAATATCTGTCGTCAATGTTTGGAAGGGTAATTTTGCATGGTGTTTTTTGAGCAATCACGATTGCTTATTGCTTTCATTTGACTGTTTTGATGTCCTATCATTTTATTTTCTCACCGTCACCCTCCGCACCATCACCGTGGACCGGCCGCCTCACGATGCTGCTCCTATAGCGAAAGTCGTCTCCAGGTTGCGTCAATTTCCTACACTTACACGCATACATACACGCACGTGCAAACAAACACATACACACGCATACATACACCTACACACATACACAAACTCGTACATACACCTACACACATACATAAACACATACATACACCTACACACATACACAAACACATACATACACCTGCACACATACACAAACACATACACACACGCATACATACAGACACCTACACACACAACTACCCACACACTCATGCCTACACACACACATACACATCCCTCCCCCTCCACCACAAACACTCATACACACAACTGCCCACACACTCATACCTGCACACAGGCACAAACACACACGCCTACATACACACACACACACACACACACTCGTGATTGCGAAAAACATAATTTGAATTTGAGATGTCAAAATTCAAATTAATTTTTAATTTATTTTTTTTTCCTTTTATTTAAGCCTGATTGTTGAATATGTATGTCACTCGACACAATTTTTATCCTCAAGGTACACCGGGCAAAGCCGGGAAACGCAGATCTTAATATATAAAGATGTGAAAGCTACTGTTAATGTGATCATATACCTTTTTGTTTGTTTGGCGAAACATTTATTATTGCCAAAGAAAAAACATCCGCTTCACTCGCAAAAGGACTGGCTTTCGGTAGCGTGGTCGCTTGGCGCGTTAGGCCCTGAGCAGTTCAGTCTAGGATTATTGTTTTAAGGTAACCGTTAATGAAATTCATTGTTTTGGCGATTTATTTTGAAATAAAAGAAACTTTTGATTTGTTTCTATCCGAGTGAAATGTACGACATTTTCTTTTTTTCTGACAATGATTTTTGAATGGTTCACGGCATGTTTTTTTTTTTTTTTTTTTCGTTAGACGGATGGATTATGAAAGCGTGGTTGCTGGGCAAGTTTGGCGATAAGCAATAGAGTTATGGAATTATTTTACATTTGAAAGATATTATTTGATGTCTTTTTTTTTGTTTATTTGGTGAAATATTTTATATTGCAGTAGAAACACCTTCACTCGCTAAATAGAGTTTTAAAGCAAATGTGAATCTAATTTAATCATTTGACGAAAAGTTTTAAGTTCCAAAGAAACTTAAATAGGTTTTTTTTCTTGAAAATGTGAGTACGCATTTTATACAAAGAAAAATGATAATTTCGCATCAGAGGGTTTAATAATATTTTTTTTTATTCAACGGACCTCCATTAAATTTTTAGCACGGGCATCGCTGTGCGGGTACTGCTAGTAGATTATAAAAGACGAGAAAACTAAACAATATCCAAAATCCACGTTTTAATTGTTGCCAAAAACTATGAAAATATTAGTAAGAAAAAAGTTAAAAACTTTATTTAAATCTGCACTACTATTGCGTATTGAAAAAGGAAAGTATAAATGTACTTTGGTTTCGGAGTTATCTTCCGAAAGTTTATAATTCGCAACTCCAACGAACTATAGGGGGCACTGTAGCCACTTTCTAATGGCGGACGAAAAAGGTAAAACAAACGCACGTGGTAACGAAGAAAATGCTAATAAGCATTGAGAAGGAATTTAGTATTCCTTCTCAATGCTAATAAGCCCAGTAAATTTCGATCGTATGCATGATTTTTTCGCTTTATTATTTTTGAATTAATTTTCAAAGTCTTGTTGATATTCTGGCCCACGTAGAAAGAAATGAGAATTCAAGAAGCATTACTAAACGTTAGAAATTAATGCAAATTACGCAGTTCGTAGTTCTAAGCAGCCATTTTCACGATGTTGAATTCGATATTTATCAATTCTTGATAAAACTAAATAATAATTGTGACTTGACAAGAATAACAATTAATTCTAGATAATTTAATTATATGACATTACGAAGTATTATCAAAAGAAGTTGATACTTCTCTGTCTTGCTTGGCTAGCGCTAATTGTTTTGCATTTGTAGCTGAGTTATTTTTCTCAGATTGCCGAATCAGTTAATTTTAAATTTTTCTGTTTCGTAATTTTCTAATTTCTGCGTTATGATTTAATTATGTCATGCCATGCAAATCATCAACAAAATTCTCACGGCTATATGGTGGTTTTCTTTTCAATTGATCTAACATTATTTCCTCAAAAAGGTGCTGTAATGCATAGATATTTTTGGCTCTGTAGTTTTCTTGTAATTTTGGTGAAATAAATGTCTTTTTATGAAGAAAAGGTGATTTTATTGTATTCTAGCACCCCGCATTGATTAATGCAGTCCTGATAAAGTAATTCATCGTTGGAATTTCAGTTTGTATTCAACAATTTCTTTAAACTTATCCAATTCTGTAATCTTTCAACCATTTTATTCCACTCATGATAAAAAATAAATATGGTTTAACTGACATGCGAAATCTCTCGCCAAATGTTCTTTGCTCGCACAATACTAAAACTATAACCCTAAACTATAATCCCACTATTTTGGCGAGGAAAATTCTCAGCGTTAAACATTTTTCATTTCGTTCTACGATAATATATTCAAGAAAATATTTTGCATACTGCCCATTCCAACTAAATGCTGCAGTAAATTAGGTTGGTTTGATTAATCATTTTTAAACTAGGAAAAGCGATGAAAGCCTAATTCTTCAGCTAATGTTCTCAAATCCTTCTTTCGAACTTAGGATTAAAAAACCCCCATATTCTTACAAATTCACACAAAACAATTTAAAAAAAAAACTTACCTGGTATACCGTTATCCTCTTTCAAAAAAAGAGAAAAATGCATCGAACAGAACAAATGCGAAGTTTGTTAACCCAGAGTTTTCTTGTTTTACCCTTTCGCCATTTACGACAATCATCACACTTTTTAGAGGGAAATAATGAAAACTAACATTATTTTGAGAAGCTCGAGAATACCACTGAAGGAGGAAACGATTTCTCTTGCTAAAAGCAATGTAAGACACATCGAATGCATTAATAAATACTCATAACAAACTGCCAGTGTTTACGTCAACAGACTAACATGGAACGCAATGTGGCAATGTTTTAGTTTTTTCGACAGTTTTGTAAACCACCGCAAGGTAGCGTATTCGAGCGCTGGAGTTGCGAATAATCTTTGTGTCTGTTTTTTTTTTTTTTTTTTTTTCGGAACAAAAAGTTATAAAGTAACGCAAAAACATTCTGCAAACTTTGTCTTGTTGAAACAAAGGAAAATTTTGCTGACACTGATTAAATGACTAATTTTGTTTCTTATTCGTAGTGAATTTTTTTCTTTTCTTAAGATTTAATAATTTCTTAAGTAATTTTTATGTATACGGAGACTCCGAAAGAGTACGTTAAACAAGTCGGAAACTAGGGACCTGACTCGAAATTGGAATAGTGTAGACTGAAGAGGGTAAAATTTTTGGGTTGGGGGAGGGGGGCCGAAAAAACTGACATGGAGTCCGCCTTTGCTCTTGGCTTTACCGCGAGTCACTTTCGATAGTGAGCCCCTAGTTATAATAAAGATTTTAAATGTGAAGATTTTTAGAAAAACTTTGGAAAATTATGGGTTCTTTATCTTTTTTGCTCAGTTGTCACGCTGCTCGCTTAATATGTTCCACTTCAGGAATTATTTTCCATTTGTTTTTTCTGCTCAAAGTTCCTTATTTTTTGCAATCCTTAATTTTTCAAGGCAAAAAAGTCTTAAACTAATATTTTACAAAATGATTTATCTTATTTACGAAAGTATCAAATAATTTAAATTTTCTGATTAAAACATTCAGGCATGATGCATAATTTTAAGAAAAACAGAACTTTAAACGAAATATTATTCAGTCTTCAAATAAAAGCGAAGATGAGAATAATTAAAGAAACTTTAAATGTAGTAATTCTTCTAAGAAAATGTTTTCAAAATAACAGAAACATTAAAGAAAAAGAAAAGAAAAATGTTAATAATGTGAAATATGATCAAGTGGCATTCTAAAAAACTGCTTTTCTGAGAAATTTCCAAAAATTAAGAAGCGAAAACAGTGTAAAAGAACACTGTAGGCTTAGCCTGTTTTCAATTCAAAATAATGCCATGCGTAAATTAAGAAAAACAGGCACGAATTGTGAAATTTTTAGATTTCCGTTTTTATGCAGCACAGAAAAACAAAACCGGTGATTTTTTGCTTAATTTAGTACATTTTTCAAAAGTGAATGACGGAAAGTTCATAATAGTAATTGCGAAGCTTGCGTGATAATGTTTAACAAGCTAAATAATTGTTCATCACGAAAATTGCACTGGAAAATCATACTAAGCGAAATGTAGTTAAGTCTAATATATATGTTTACCTTTTATAATATATCCTAATTCCTTTTTTTTTATCTTGTTATTCGCAACTCCAATAAACTATAGGGGACGCTGAAACCACTGTCTAATGGCGGATGAAAAAGGTAAAACAAACACACGCCGTAGCTTATAACTTGCTTTGACGCTTAGTGAATGACAGTAATTTTTCATCGTGTTTGTGGGAAGGTTTCTTTTCTATTCTTCTGAAATTACATTACATTATAAATTGTCTGAAGCCTGTACTTTACCCCAAAGGAAACACGTGGAATGGAATATTTTACCTTTTTCTTTAGTGTTGTTCATCACCGCAAGGTAGTGTATTCGAGCTCTGGAATTGCGAATGACTTTGTGTTCTTTTTTTCCTCTCCAAAATTTATTTTCTAGCATCTTTTGTAGTTGAGATTGCGCACAATAGGGTTCGGGGAGTAATAGTTGAGAAAGCGCGCTGAGATTTAACGTAGTTGTACAAGATCACAGGATTCGAGTGTGCAGATGAAAGTGCATGCTGGTTGTTCAGAGCGTTTGCAACTTTTCCGATATAAAATATCGCAACTTTGCACTGTTTAACCAAGCTGAGAGCAAAAATTATTATACCTTTTTCTCTAAATTTTATAGAACGGCAGTAAAGTGGAATAATTTTGATCTAAACGATTTCTCGAGAAGCTACTTTCCTGTAGCCTAGATGAACATTGTTAGCACCAATAGCTCCTTCTAGCAGCAGCCTTGTTTAAATAAAAGACTGCGCAATCTCTCCTACCAAAATAGAAGTTTTCGCGCATCTGCTACTTAGCGGAGATGGTGCGCTGTTCTCATTCGTTTACAGGGTAAGAGAGATTGAGCGGCTTATATAGTATATATTGGTGATGTCGTATTGTAAAACGAAAATGGGCAAATTTTGAGTTAAATGAGTTCCGAAGTAACTTTATGTGAAGTTTGTAAATTTTCTGATGCTACTTGTTTAGTTTCTTTAATTTATTTCTTAAATTACAATTTCAGCTTCATTTTAAAGAATTCTTTATTTTCTGATTAGTTAACGATTAAATTGAAATATTTACTCCCTCCATAAAAATAGTTATGTGTAAAAACCCTACCCATGTGCGCAATCTCTTCGTCTTTATCAGGGCAGATTGTGCAAAAACACCCTCTGGGTTTTGTTACAACTGCAACATTACATTAAAGCGTTATAGCAAATTAACAATAAAAGCATTACTAACAAATTATCTTACATTTTATGCATGAGCAAAACATTAATAACTAAAGCGAATTTTAACTATTCTGGTGAATTGTACACAAAGTCGCCTTGGTTTACCTTACTAACTTTAAAACAAATTTAGAGGGATCATTATGCTGAACTGTTTAGCCACTCTGGTAGCTTATTGTGTTCAATTAGAAGTTAGCTGATTTTAAGATTTTTCTCTTATTCCTTTGGAAAAAAAAAAAAAAAAACTATGCAAGTATGGCTATCGAACATGAAAAAAGAAACTATATAACCTTTAGGATGTCAAATATTTAGTGTGTTTACTTGTACCTATCAAGAGAACATAAAAAACGAAACTTACAGAGGCTTTTAGCTTCAGATTTCGATTTGTTGGATTTTTTTAAAAGGGGGAAATTTAAATAAAAACATTTTTGCACAAAAACTTCAACTAAATATCATACTCTTCCGCTTTTTCTGAAATTAAAACTGATTTATAGCACAACTGTACCGTTCAAAGAGTTAATTTAAAAAAAAATATATAAATTTTCAAATTTTTAAAATTTTATCCCTATTTGAGAAATTAAGATTGCTTTTTTTGATCAACTTCGCCCGATTAACGTAATTTAATTTCCCTTCTTTGTGTTTTTTAGATATGGGTCGCGTGATCATTTTTAATTTCATGGGTTTATTTGTAAAAGAAGAATCAAACAACCTTGAGTTACATGTTAAAATTCATCGGAGATTCAGTCATATTTTTGTGACATGAAAATTCGAAGAAAGTGTAAAACAGTCCTGATCCATTTTGTTACGTGTGCGGTGATTTAACGATAACAAAGCATCAACGAAACATAACAGTATTTATCAAGAGAGCTTATCACGCTTACTTCGGTGTAAAGCTTGGTGATCAGGACAAACGTTGGGCTTCACACAAAGTGTACCTAGCTACTGAGAAAATGAACAAAAGGTATACGTAGCTCTTTTACCCTTTGTCATTTCTATAGTATATTGGGAGCCAAAAAACGTGGAAACGACTGTTTTATTTTTGCTCATGCTATGTCAAGGTGTCTCAATTCGAAAAATAAACATACGATTCAGTAGCCTGATTTACCGTCTGCTCACGACTTGTACCTCATGGACCAGGAATTGCCATTCCTCTACCTTTTCGAACCATCCAACAGCAATCATCAGATGAAAGTTCAAATGACAAAACCGATGAAGAAAAAGCGAAAAAACCGATTTTATTTAAAAAAAAAAAAAAACAATGACTGTCTAACGTAGATAAAACTGCATTGTTTTTTTTTTTTAATGAAAAACTCAATTTTGTAGGAATTTTCTATTAAATATAGTTTTAATAAAGATTCTGTCAGTATTTATGGCAGCTTCTATGAAAAGTTTCAAACAAACTGTTCTCGAAAACCTGACGTGTTAGAAAAAAACTAATTTCAAATTCGTGAACAGCACAACCTATTTACTATAGGTCACCTATTAAACTTGAAACACTTTTTCACGAAGAAAAAAACGTAGGCCTCAAATACCGAAAACCTATAAAAATGTAACTTTCTCATTATTTTTGGAAAATTTTGGGGCCCATGCGCGACCGAAAGATATTAGCTGATCGAAACCAAATTTAAACACAATGTTTTGAAGCTCTGTTTAAAGACGTTACATTAAGAAAGCATCTGATTTAAAGAAATCTCAAAAATGGTGTTTTTTTTTTTCATATTTTGTCAAACTTTAGGCCCCATGCGCGAACGGAAGATGTCAATCAATTTCCATAATTCTCTTTTCCTTTGTTTGTCTTTATAATTCGCAACTTTTTCGCGCTATTACAACTTCGAAATTTAAAAAAAATGAGCTTTTTCGGCCCACGCTACTGACCACTCAAGAGTCCCAAAACTATTGCAAGGTCCCTAACTGAGTAAAGGTTATTTATATGCAGCCGGTGACTTGTTAATTAGCTGTCTTTCCCTCCACAATTATACTCCAGTGAGATATGGTTTGTTGATCGTGTTGTAAATTAAAATAGAAGAGGAAAATAGTTGTTGTGAAAAAGCCATAGCAACAATCTATCAAGTAACTGCGGCATCAACGAGTTTTACCGTTATCGTCGATGATCTAAATCCCGCTCAAGTAGCCAGTTTAGCCAAATTAGACCGCATAGATGTCATTTTTAATATTCCAAGTACTACTAGGAATTTCCTAATGCAAAATTAGAAACATGTTACATACTAGTTACAATATTGACAAAGGACTCTTTAAGAAATCATGATAATAGTATTATAAGTTTAGAGATGGTTAATTGTTGCTGAAACAAAGGTAATATTGGTATTAAATAGTTGAAAATAGTGAAGCGATTTACAATTTTTCTGCGGATTTTTTAATGAATAATAAAATGTTATAGTATTTGATAGTGTTGAAACTGCGTTCTGGAATTGATAAAGAATTTAAAAAAAAATAATAATAAATGTAAGTAAAGTTTCAACTAAATTCAAAACCCGGTCCAGTTGCTTTTCCTAAGTTACAACAAGACTTAATATTTTATCTTTCAAATAAAAATATTTATCAAATTTATTCAAAGCATAGGAGTGCCAATAATTTTAATTGCAATTTAATACTTTGAATAATTTTAAAAAATAATCATAAAATACAATGTTTTTAATTTATATATATATTTATATATATTTTCTCTTTCTAGATCACCAGAGCCACCGGATTTTGTCACGTAAGTATAACCTTTCACAATTTATTGCTCCAAACTGTCTGACATTACTTTATTCATTTTAAATTTCCTTTCAATGATTAGACATAGCATATCAATTGTGAATTTTGTTCAAGTTTTGTCTAAGCTAACTATTCGTCGTTTCATTAAATTCAGCTAAAACTATCTGAAAGATATATTTATAGTTATACTATAGTTATAGTGTTATATTATGTTATAGGAAAAGTTATTTCTAACTATTAAAAAAATATCTAGGTCAGACAACCTTTGTGTTAGGCTCCTAGGACATAATATTGTCAGGATTTTGGAGAATCACCCACACCTTCTTTGACTCAACACGGGTTGGCGAAGATAGAGAAGAGTCATTTAAACCTAACCCACGTATTAAAATGAGATCAAAAGATCGGTAAAGATTCATCGACGACGTTGAAGTTCGCTCTGTTTATTTTCCCCAGAGGAATTTATTCTCATTAATTATAATTAGAACCAAGTCAGAAGATAATTTGTTAAGGAAATTGAAACAAAGTTTTCGTTAAAAAAAACAATGTTTATCGTCATGAACATCATATTTATATCTGTTAACCGATACGTAGATAGAAATACACTGTAAATTCATACACATAAATTAATGTTTTTATAGAAAATGCTTCACTTAAAGGAAGGCAAACGATGTATGTTGGTCTGAGATGCAAGATTAAAAGCTTTTCGTTATACATTGAGGTTTTTAAAACATATGCATGAACTTAAATGCAGTGAACTATTATAAGGTCTTTTACATTTTCCATCCAATTAAAAGAGTTAAAAGACGGCTTTAGAGAGCATACCGTTGCTGCTTCTTATGAACATTTTTTTGTCTCGAATTTAGCACATCCATCGGGTGTTTTTTTTTTTTTTTTTAAATTTACAGTCAAACTTAATGGCAGTATTTAAACTGAAACATCATCTTAGAAGCAAAAACCAACAATATGTATTTAACTTAAGCACGCTCTGAATGTATTAGTGTTTGCCATTGAAGTCGATCCGTTTCTATACCCTGGTAATATTTTCTTCTTAGACTGCAAGAATTAAATGGATTTAGAACGTTCTATTTTTTTATGCAGGTGTCAGTGACAGTCGATGGCGTCTACACGGAAAAAGGTTCTACAGCAGGTGCCTTCAGTTTGCTGTCAAGTAGCGTGATATATGTAGGTGGAGCCGCCCCCACTGCTGCTGCGTCCCTCCTACCAGCTTCAAGGGTCAGGAACAATTTCGTAGGTTGCGTGCGGAAGGTAAGAACCTACGACAAATTCATCCATAATGATTTAGCACCTCATGGAAAAATCATACAACATATTCAGTGAATCTTATAAACTATTGCAATTTTTGTCAAGTCATGATGGTGTTAATCTTTCGCCCATTCGGGTAGTTTTCAGCGTACTTAAACTCATCTAATTTCGAATTGAAAAATGCATCAACCCTTAGACATAACTTTTCACCAAGTTCAACGAATGTTGATGCAACGTAAAGTATACATAAGCAACGTAGTGCATTGTAAAGTAAAACGGCTTAATATGTAACTGAGCGATATTTTTAGATTTCAAGCTCCAAATTACTGTGCGCTGCCATTCGGCACAATGCATCATGTCACGGAAGTAACCATTGCAACGCGCAGAGTGTTGCAGTTAGAGCTCGTTCACATTGACCAAAAAGCCAGCTTTACATACTTTAATGACACGTTTACGAAGGAAACGCAATCAGGGCTGAGACAGAATTACATGCAATGTACCGACAACCAGGTTATCCCATCCAAAGACTGCAGTTTCGACCTCGTTTGGGTTCTAATAAGAGATGACATCTGCCTCCAGCTCGGTTATTCTGTATTCCAGAGCACAAACAAGGACGAAACTACAGTCTCTGGATGGGATAACCGTGCTGTTGGTATATTGCATGACCTAGTTTATTACCTGGAATAGGGATTCTCAGTTGAACATGAACAATATCCGCTTGCTTTCCCTTTTGGGGGGAATTTTCTTATCGTGATTGATTCGGCTTTTTTGTCAAAGCAAATGAACTCTAAAACAGCTGTAAGAAAATTCTCTAAAAAAAACAGGAAAACAAATGGATTGCTTCATTTAAAAATTTCCGCCTACCTGTAAAGCGGAAGCCTACCTAAGTGGTTCAGAGGAGGAGGTATTAGTCAATTGTGGGGTTTAATGTAAACGACTGTCATCTAAAATCCCTACTCCCGGTAATAAACCGGGTTAATCCATTTCCTTTGTATAAGCGCCCTTAAAACCGGTCAAGAAAACTGCCTCATCTCGTAACTTCAAGATCTCGACGGTGTTAAAAAACACAGAAAAATATTCTCAACAGAAAAACTGCTTAACCCACTCTGCAAATAATTACTTCATATTTGTTTTGACGTAGGGAATGTGTATGCCGTCATTTACACGGGAGTTTCGCTTAAATTCATTAGCCCGAAACGAAAGCACGCTTTTGCATTCGTACCCGTTCAACGATGCTCTTGTCCCAATCTAATTCTCGTGGTGTAAAGATAATGCAATATTTATTTGACATGATGTCTTCACTGGTATCTCTGTCAATCTCATTACAGCGCGAGCGAAGTGTATGATTACTATTAATTGGTTTCTAGAGTTCCTTGGCGATCCACTCTCCTTGCCAAAGCGCTGTTTATCGAAAGATTCGAAGTATCGTCTGCCCATCCATAATTTCCTCCCGCGAGAAGTGTCAGGCCCCCGACTTCCTCTCCCGATCCATAACGCCGTCCCGCCCCGCGTTTAAAACCCATTCCCGGCGCACGCAAATTAGCGAACAATCTTCATTACATCGCCGGCCTGATTAAACAGGATCTATGTTTTAATAGGGTGTGCTGCTAATCTTGAAGGGGAGGTCGAAAAAAATGTGTCCTCACTTATCGATTCGAGTGGCCAAATAATAATGAAATCGCTGTGCCTCTCTCTCACTCTCTCGCTAACGTGGGGACTAACGCTAACGTTCGGAATAAATTGGGGATGTTGGGTTTAATGGTTTGTTGGCCGAGATATTTTTGCAGATAGCTTTCGTTGCCTAATTTATAACACGGAGTGAGGCAAGTTATTTTTTTTTCTGCTTGTTTTCAAACGATACGGAGCGTAATGGCACTGCCCCTTTAAAGAGATACTGTTTCTAATAACCATTAAAAAGAATTTAAACTTACTTGCACCTTCTGTCTGTTCCTCTGCTGGCATTCAATTTAATAACTCATCCGCTCCTCTTTCATATCTGATGAGCCTCTGATCATTGTCTCTTCAACTAAGTTAAGAGCCAATTTCAGATTGCGTCTTCTATCTGGATACATCAAGAAATAAATCTTTAAATGTAAAATGTGTAACATTAACTTTTACATATACGAGTCATTGGAATGGAGAACAAAGTATTAAAAGGCGTAATTTTGAATTGTAATAAAAAGCGGAAAATGGCTTTTGCATGCTAAATTCTTTCAAAACGTCATAAAATTCCATTAATATGTGTAAAAATAAGTGAGGAAATTTATTTCCTTTACTTGAATGAACAGTGATCTGGCAAGTTTTGACTTGTCTTTCCTGGTGCATGAGAAAAATATTGTATTTCGGATGTTCTCAAAAAACAAATAATGACCTTGTCTTAACGGTCTAAGCCCTATGCGTGTCAGAAGAGATTATCAATCAATATTACGTAAATTTTACGAATTATATGAATGGTGGGGGGAAAAATTTCAAATTTACAATATGCACAATTCGTGTTTTTAGTACAGTTCATTATTTCCAATTTTTATATGACCATTGTAATCAGTTTAAGTTTTTTCCTACCATTATTTTTTATTGAATGCAGTCGTAAGGAATTTGGATTTAAAAACTTTATTGTATCAGATTGACCAAGCGAATAGATTTTTTCAAATTAAAGATGCTATAATACCAAAATGTTTTACAGTACTTAACTAGAAACATTCATGTTTTGCTCATCTTTAAAGAAACTGATATTAATTAAGGTAGTACTTGATTTATATTTATTCAAGTACGAATATCCTAACATTTTACTATTTCGTTTAGGTGGAATTTGTGGCAGACAGCGTTTCCTTGGATTTACTCTCCCTTGCAAAGTCTCAGAGTAATCTTCTTCGTTACCATGGAGACGTCCAATTTTTCTGTCAAGAAATGGAAGCTGCGGATCCAATCACCTTCACCACAAGGGAATCATTTTTGGTACGCTTTTGTTCTCAGTTTTATATTTCCCATTTGTCTGGTTATATATTGTTTATAATTCAATAAAATGGTAAAATTTTAAAGTGGAGAAAAGAGAAAAAAAAAAGGTTTCATATCGCAAACTTTAATTTCGGGTCATTCCATCCAGATTCAACGGATGAGTGCGCTCGACCATTTTTAATTTTTTTGAAACTCATATCCCAAAAAGATGCATATGAATTATGTTTAAAACCACTTTCATTTTTTCTCTAACCTTAACCCTTGATTTTTTAGAGGTCATCAAAAGTCATTTTCGCAGTCAAAAATGGGACTTTTAGACCTTTGCATTTTGGCCAAAATCAATTTGAATTACATTTATGACAGTTAATTTTACGCTTTGATGTTAAAGTGCATAAGATGATAGTCTTACATGCTGAGTTACGTGGCCGTAACTTAATAATTAAAATAATGGCAACAGGTTAAAGTTCAAGGTCAAATGTAAAATTTTTACTCATTTCAAAGGGTTATAACTCGCTTAGGGGATAAAAACACAAAGTGAAATATGGCAAAAACTAATCACTGAAGTCACACTAATGAGAAAATATAGCTGTAATTGTGTGTTTGTTTACCCTTTATAAATTACAGCCCTTCAAAGATCAGAAAATTGAGAAAAATGACATTTTTAGACCCCTGTAAACCAAAAGGGGATGGAATTAAAATTAAAATTTCTTGACCAATTGAATATTCCATTCAAGTGCTATGCATGTTATCTATTGTTTTGTGTATTTGGTTTGTAAAAAAGATACAGGTCTTTGAAATTGAGCAATTTTGCTAGTTAATTTACTCACTAAAACAGAAATAAAAAGTGTGAAAACTTTATTGCATTTTCTTAAATGGCCTATCTATATATATAAAAATGGAGTTTGGTAAATTTGTTCCCTAAGATCTCAGAAACTACCCGGCAGATTTGACTGAAACTTTCACCGTTTGTTCAGTTTGGTACTGGGAAGGTTTATAGACCAGTTCGAAAAAAATCCGATTGATAGTTCCCTTTTTATTCCAATTTTAGGCCCAATTTTCGCATAAATGCCCCAATATGGGGGTGGAAAAAAACGTGCACATATTAACATTATATGTCCATCGAAAGCGCCAATTTTTCTGCTGAAGATAGCATCTGTTCGAAGTTTCTAAGGGTTATAAAAAACGAGTTATGAGCTTTTTTGTTCCCTGTTCGAAGGCTTTCATCAACCCAAGTCATTATTTAGTGTGTCATCTCATCTCCCAAGAATTGTTGTATTGTTGAATATTTTTGAGTTTCGTCTGACTTTTTGAGGCTTTTCTCAAGTCAAATCTTAAAGTAACGTTTTTCCACAAGATTGGCTAAAAATGAATGGATTTGGCTGATCATTTTACTTTTAAACGGAACTTATGTAATTAATGGTTTATTATTATTATTTATGCTGATTGGACACTTGCTCACTATATCCAACCAACCAGCAGAAATATCGCCAGAATTTTTTCAGAAAGATTTCAGTTGCTGATGCATCTGGCAGTTTTTTCCACTGTCGCTGTTTTTGAGCCCAAAGACTACGTAATAATGTTTCTCAGCTTTCACCATGTAAACAAAATATCGCCAATCAAAGATACTTTTAAAAAAAAACAAATACTGTGTAAAATAATTCAACAACTAAATTAGGCAAATCCATAAACCGCACAAAAACTTCCATTAAATTTTCTTTTTGTACGATTTCAAACAATCGCCAAATTTTTTCTACTTATTTTTGGAAACATTTCGGATGAAACCGTTTAGCGCCATTTTTTTTTTTTTTTTAATTTTTTTTAATTTTTATTTATTTATTTATTTATTTTTTTTTTGACCAAAAGTATCTCAGCATCTTGCGACAATATTTCTATAATAAAAATTAGTAAGGAGGGAGAGTATTATCGAAAGTGTCCCAAAATGATTCTTGCAAATTCGGTAAGATTTTAAACCGCACCAAGTGCCCACAAAAATTGAAATTTCCCAAAATAACTAAAGCAAGTGTAAGGGGAACACGGGCGGTTACAGTTTTTAAAACAGTTCGTACATCAATAGCCATACAGAGAAGGTTTTAGATTAAAAAAAAAAAGTACTAACAGATAAATCTTTTTAAACATGTAAAGTTTAATTTCATATTTCGGTAATTCTTCAAATTTGTATATGCTTAAATGTCGTGCTTTCGTTTCTAATTGAATACTATTCCGTTCTTTATACTTATTGCTATTTTAGTTTAATGAGTAAGGAAGAAGCTCGATTTTTAATCACGTCAAAAAAGGTTTGTTTTAAATTCTTTCGCTTAAAACAGAAAACAAGGGCAAGTAACGATTGTTTATCATAACTATTACTGACCCAGGCAACGCCGAGTATTTTTGCTAGTATAATATATTATACTGGAAAAACGTATTTTAAGTATAAAAAAAACTATTTTAATTTGATAACTTAGAAATATTTGGACATGAATGAGTAGTTCATACTTGATTGCCAGCTTAAGTAGTTAATTTATAGACTATCTACGCACACAAATTTTCAATACACATTAACATATCTAAATTGCCTTAAAAATATGCAAAAACATTATATATATACAAAATTTAAAGTTTAAAAAGCCCGTTTTTTATTTCTTGTTTGAGTGTAGTTTTGAAAAAATGAACTCACCTAGTAGTCCTATAGTTGGAATGGTGACTCAAGTATATGGCGTTTTGGAATGCTTTACCAAGGCACATTCATAATTTGATACTTTGAAAATGTACTAGGAGCATGACAATGACTGGTGTTCTAAATTTAGTGATCAACACAAGCTGTGTAATAACTTTTTTGACAATAATGGGCATTTTCTTTTGATAATTTTTTTAGTAACACACTATTCTTCATACCTATTGCTAGGGGACAATAATTTTACAGAGATAATATGTAAATACGATGGCATAAAGCAGTGATTAAATGTTGTATTGGAAATTTTATTTGCAGAGTCAAACCTTTCTTGTAGCATTTTTTCAGCTAGTTTAATATACTGAATGCTCACAAAGATACATGCAATGTTGAGTAGCAAAAATGCAGAAGGTATGCATTTCTGTAGGAATTAAAATGTGACTTCTAATAGTTCTTTGCAAGCTAGTCCTAGTAGTTTCAATTCTTTTTACGGTTCTTCTGATTCTGTTACAATGCCCATTACCGTGTGATATTGCATAGAAATGCCATTCAGCTCTCAAGTTGGCATCCGTTTCATGATTACATAAATTAAGAAAGTTCTTTCTATTCTTGTTGTGTGTTTGAGTAAAGTATTTCAGTACGCCACATGCTGTGTCACCACCAGAACTATAGTACCAAAGATAATAGAACTAGTGAAGATTGGACACTCGACGACCGGTTTTTACGCATGGCAAGGAAAACAAGCGTAAGTAGAATGAAAACTGGTGCTTGAAAAAAACTGACATTCAGAGCTATAGCCGCCAAGTTGAACTGGAGATTCTTGGAATTGGCGCAAAGGTTACAACACTAAGAATTCTTAGAAAAAGTGGGGAGAAAGGACGGGGATATTAACCACCGGTTTCAGTTCCCGCGACAATGATAACAAAACCTAATTGATTCCAGATTTCCTACGGAATCTTGAAACTCAATTTACATCCTCTTCCCATTCTTTTGAAAATCTATTTAACGGGACGCTGATTAAGCGGCGATGTGTTCTTCATAATGCCATAGAAAGTCTAAAGTACAAATACGTTTGGAGTGGGCTGTCAAAAACTAAAACTAAACAAAATAATTTTTCTACACGCCCCTTTAATTCCAACGCTTTTTCTTATTAATGCTTTAAGTTTTTGCGAACAAACAAAAAAAAAAAGAAAAAAATATGATGTTGTGAACTACTAAGAATTTTTTAATTTTAAGTTCAAATTTTTTCTTCTTGATCAAATCAAACTGTGCCAAAAAAAAGATGCAGTAATAGATCAAATATCAAAATATATTTTAAACAAAAATCTTTACTCACGTGTATTGGCAACGATATGGTTGATGGCAAGCATAGAGCGCAATTTTAATTCGCTTCTTGATTATCACAACGTGGAAACGTTGTGAAAGATGCGGCAAACTGCATCATTTGTGACGCCATTAAAACCACGCCTTGTTTGAAAAATCGGACATTTAAAAAAAATAATTAAAAAATAAGTGTTGGGAAAATGAAAGTATTTTTTGGGTCCAAGTTATAGTTTTTGCTTATTCTATCGATTTCAGTGACTACAAGTACTACTTTTGACTGAAGGAAACCACCCCATTTGTTTGTGAAAATTAAATAACCACGTCAAACAGACTGAATTGCAGATTACTGCAGACTCGTGTTTCGGTGTTACAATGGACGGCTTTCTCAATGCAAAAGAAATGAGCTTTTGGTTGAAAAGACACCCGACAAAAGAAACCTAACCATTTCTCCGATGTTTTTTCAAACATAAGCTCATTTCTTTTGCATTGAAAAGGACATTCATTTGTAACGCAGAAACACGTATCTGCAGTAATCTGCAAAGTGTGCTATTTGGCGTTGTTATTTCTCATTTTACTTTTTGCACATAAGTATTTATTTTGACTTATAGTTCGTTTTTTTTAACCCAATTAATATACAAAGTAAAAGAAAAATAAATTGAAATAGAAGAGATCGAAAAATTCAAGAAAGTTACATTAAGATTTAAAATGAATCAGTTTTGTAGACATTTTTTTTTTAACGAGAAATAAATTTTTAGGTAAACACGCATTTGTCTGTGTGTCTTTTAACCCAATCTCCTCTGGATTAGGAATGTCTCAGGTCGAAACTGGTCTCGTTGGATATCGAACATCCAGAGAAAGCCATTCCGCTTTGGGCTTTCAACATCCAGTCTTGAGAATATCATGAACCCTGTATGTCCCGAGGACACCAAGGAGTAAGCATTAAAATTACCAATCGTTACGCGCCACAAGTGGCGAGCGGAGGTTGGCGAACAAAACGAGCAGGGAGTGGAGCCCCCTAGTACAAAATTAACAGGAGTGAGAATTTAAAAAATAATTGTAAATTCATTCAATCTGACGAATTTGTCGCCCATTTCACAGTGAAAATTGAAGGGAAATCTTGCGAGATAAAAAAATTTTAAGTAATGTAGTCGATGACTGAGAAGTTTTTTAAACCTTATCAACTTCTGCAAAATAGTGCAGCGAAGAGGAGAGCAAGCGGGGGGATCATCCCGGGCGCCAAAATATGAGACGGCTCCATAAATTATGGGTTTCCTGATATAATAATGGTATACCTGTGTATAATAATATAGTTTACATTTGAGAAATTTGTGAAAGTAATCTTTGTAAACAGTGGCGTAAATAGGGATTGGCCGGAGTAACTCTCTCCAGGGGCGCAACAGCGAACGGGATGGAAATTTCAAAACGTTATTCCCAAAAAAATTTTGATTTTTTAAAACTATTTCATAGACTTTTTTTTAGAAAAAATAGTAAAAATAGAACTAAGGGAGTGTGGGGGTTAGTTTGAGACCCTGCTCATTGGATTTCTTGTTTCTACTAATGGTTTTTATCGCGGCCGTAATTTGAATTCAAGACCGCAAAATTCAAATGAATGCCAGGAAGAGTGTTTCGAATTTCTATACTTTGTTACAAAAGATGGCTTGCTTTGGCATTTTTCGCACTTTACGACTTCAATTTGAAAAATTTCCTTCGCTTAGAATTACGATTTCGTGAAATTTGAAAGGAAAACACACGCACACGTATGTACATGAATTGCGTAAATGTTAATTAATTTGTTGATAAATCTAATTTGGAAAAACATATTTTTAAGTTTAAAATTTCAGTTAACATTTTGAAAAATTTCATGTCACGCAACCCCGTAATTGTGGATGAAACCTACTTTTTTTTTTGTTCTTTTTAATCACAAGACTTTCAAAACTATTTTCATAATTCTATACTTACGCTTGCTAACATTAACTCCATACCGAACTGCCTTGCATTCAAATTTCAAAGGATTGAGTTCATCTTCAGGGTGTAAATCAGTATTTCAAAGTGCAGTAGCCGTTTGCGTGAAATCTTCCCGCGTTTGTCCACAGCTGTGCTTATCTGCCTCATTGTCACCAATTTTTCTTTGTTATCTCCTATTATTGTCCTTTCTCCTTCGCAGCCGAAGACAGCGCAGAAGCAGGGGCAGAAGAGTTTTTCCTACCCTGGGCTTCACACAAAAGAATCTATAAACTCTTATCGTCGACCGCACTAATTTACTTCCTTCACAAAAAAACTTCTTAGGTGTTCTCATCTCATAAGAACATTGTCAAGTTAAGAGCCTGTGTCGAATTGAAATCCCATGTGGTGGAATAGCAGAGGAACTTCCAAACTACTGAATCCGATATTAAAAAAATAGCAACACATCAGTCACAAAAAATCATCTTGGAAAAATGTGCTGCAAAAACGCGAGAATCATGTTTTTTACATTTTTTACTCAGAATGTATCAAGGAGCTGAATTTGGCACATCTTGGTAACCAGATAATAGCCTAATCAGAAACTTGGGGCCCGGTCCTTGGAGAGTCCCCGGCTCGAAATCGGTGCAGTGTAAGTTTTATAAGAGTTTGGGGGGGGGAGGCAGGGGCGTTCACAGGGGGGAGAAGGAACACCTGTTGGTCCGAGCCTGAAGAGGGCCCAATATTTTTATGACTAGGGGTGAAAATACGGGTAAACAATATGGAGAGGGGCCCGAAAAAGTCATTTGTGACGGGCCCCGAAATTTCTGTGCACGCTCCTGGAGGAGGGAAAGTCTACCAAACTGATAAGGGACCTACCTGCCTTGACCCTGGACGACCCAAAATTGAATTTGGAAAGATAGCAGAAAGTCCTATTTAAGGGTCTAAATTTCAAATATGCTTTGTAGTTAATGAGAACTAGAATTGCTTTTTCTGTGTTTCTTCAAATTTTCACTCGTTTCATAGTTTCAAAATTCAGAATTAAAAAAAATTGTTTCTTTTCCTTTACTGACATGAGAAATTAAAAAAAAAGAAAAACTTTCTTCTGTTTTACGCTACAAAACGTTCCGGATTTCTAGAGGGGGGGGGGGTTGATGGTCAAATTCTTTTAGGAGTGAGCGAAATACATAAAGTTCGGAATAACACATTTGAATACTGATAATCCGGTAAATATAGAATTTATAGTCCCCTTGAATAAGCAGTAGTCACCGTTTTAAATAATTTATCTTTGTATAATATAAAAAATTGAAACATTTAAGTACTCGCTCACGTTCTTTTTGAATCATTTATTCCTATAACATATGCTTTATTTATTTATTATTTTGTTTTTTATCATTTTATCCTGAAAATGAAATTTTTTTCTTCGAAATTAATTCAAATATTAAAATGCTGAAATACCTGTTGTAACAAGATTAGTTCGTTAAAAACGCATTCCTGTGAGATTCGTTTCATACTTTTCAGCAGTATAAGTGTTGCATTTGTCCCAAAGAGCCGATGAACAAAGTTTCTTAACTGTACAGTTGCAAATAAAAATAACTCATGAAAGGTAGGCTAAATAAAGGGAGGAATTATATCTACGTTTACTGTTACAGTAGAATGCAACATTTCTACGGCTCAGATACCAACGCTTGGGCGCTGGGATGGATGGAGAATGAGAAAAAAATCTATTTCTATTGCTTTATGTATCCTAATTTAATGAGATTTATAACAACAGCAGTTTGATAATTTTAATGATTATTATTAGTATTTTGTTTCACTTTTTATTTATTTTTTGAAAAACCTTCGCCAAGTCATAGGACATAACATGAAAGAACGAAATTAGGTTACTAAACTTTATAATGAAGGTATCCTTGAATTCTATGCCATGAAAGGAGGAATAAGAAAAAAAATCAATTGGTTGTCGATTAAAGATCCGATTCGACTGAATGTAAGAAATTAAACATAAATAGAAGGAAAATAAAGAACCATATGTAACTGCGGATTTCAGAAATAATTATTATTTAAAACATCGTTTTTTCCAGTTGTACTTAGAAACCTGTTGGAAAGATAAAGCACGCAATAGAACACGATTTCTTAATAGTAAGCACAAGAATCCTACGAAGTAAGTCGTGTTATATGCATTAAAAAAATCATTAACATATTCTAACAAATATGCATCAAAAATACCTAAAATATTAGCGAAAAATTAAAAAATATGCATTAATAATACTTTAGTTTCGTCGATAATTTTATCTGAACTGAATACAAAATACTTAGCCATTCTATTTTTAAATTATTTGTTATTCACGCGATCCAGGGCCGGATTTGGAAGTGTGGAGGCCCCGGGACAACGAAGGAGTGGAGCCCCCCCCTTTCTGATATATCCATAATAATATTATCTTGTGCAATCATTCTTTGTAGGAATACCAAAAAAAAAAAGAGGATATTTTGTAAAAAATTTATTGTGGGGGCCCCTTTGCTGTGGAGGCCCCGGGGCAGTTGCCCCTCCTTCCCTCTTCTAAATCCGGCCCTGACGCGATCAATATTCGGTATTAAACAGGGGGATACGAGGGGAGAGTCATGGGGATCATAACCCTTTTCTAACCGTCCGCAGATTATAAGCCCACGTTGTGTTCAAACACTTTTTCCTTAACTTAAATACATTATATTTTCATCTTTTTCTTTCTGCTAGTTTGACATCTTGAACTTAATTGTAATGTAATACAAGATTTGTTGACATGAAAAAAATAAAAATTATAATGTGAATAGAGAAATTATAAAATTTATAAGTTAAAAAATTGTGACAAAAATGAAAATACATCTCTGCATTCGCTTCACAAAGTAAATAAATACAAAGTCAATGAATTAAATAGAAATAAATAGGCAGTAAAAAAGGAAAATAAAAGTAAATAAAACAGCAAAAAAAGAAATGAGAAAGATCTTTGCATCTTCGTAAACAGTCTGTTATTGATACAACACACTTCTGTGTTCCTTTTGCTTATTTATTTGCTTTCATTTTTCTTAATGACCCTCTCTGAGGCTTAAATGCCCATATAATTACCACCCTTCGCCAGAGGGAGGGGAGAAGAACTGATTCAAACACGGCACACGGCGCACGACGCACAGTGGCTGAACTTGGCGATTAATCGCTGCACACAGTATAAAACATTTTTTCCTCCAAAATTCAATCGCCAACACGCCTGTGAAGTTTTTTTTATGTGCTCAACGACTTTCATTGAAGTGGGAGAAAACGCGAAAGCATTGATTTCTACCGGAGTGTCCAGTCTTATGCGAAGCTATATGGTCTTTGATAGTACTACTGTGTGAGTTCATTTTCTCAAAACTACACTGAAGCAAGAAATGAAAAACGCACCTTTTTTTTTTCCTTTCAACTATGTAGTTAATGCTTTTGCACGTTAGGGAAGTTTCATAAGTTAATGTACAGAGCGTATGCTTGTATGAATTGAAAATTTGTGTGTGTAGATAGTCTATAAATGAACTACTTAAGCTGTCAATCATGTATAAACTACTCATTTATGTCAAGTTATCAAATTAAAATAATTATTTTTATACTTAAAATATCGTTTTCCAGTATAATATATTATATAGGCCATTTAAGAAAGTGCAATAAAGTTTTCACATTTTTAATTTCTGTTTTAGTGCGTAAATTAACTAGCAAAATTGCTCAATTTCAAAGACCTGTATCTTTTTTACAAACCAAATACACAAAACAATATATATATATAACATGTATAGTACTTGAATGGAATATTCGATTGGCCAAGAAATTTTAATTCCATCCCCTTTTGGTTTACAGGGGTCTAAAAATGTCATTTTTCTCAATTTTCTGATCTTTGAAGGGCTGTAATTTATAAAGGGTAAACAAACACACAATTACAGCTATATTTTCTCATTAGTGTGACTTCAGTGATTAGTTTTTGCCATATTTCACTTTGTGTTTTTATCCCCTAAGCGAGTTATGACCCTTTGAAATGGGTAAAAATTTTACATTTGACCTTGAACTTTAACCTGTTGCCATTATTTTAATTATTAAGTTACAGTCACGTAACTCAGCATGTAAGACTATCATCTTATGCACTTTAACATCAAAGCGTATAATTAGCTGCCATAAATGTAATTCAAATAGATTTTGGCCAAAATGCAAAGGTCTAAAAGTCCCATTTTTGACTGCGAAAATGACTTTTGATGACCTCTAAAAAATCAAGGGTTAAGGTTAGAGAAAAAATAAAAGTGGTGTTAAACATCATTCATATGCACCTTTTTGGGATATGAGTTTCAAAAAAATTAAAAATGGTCGAGCGCACTCATCCGTTGAATCTGTATGGAATGACCCTTTCGGGAAAATGTAATTTCGAAACACCAACGATAATAGTTTTCTAATTCTTAATGGTAATGTTCTTTGGTTTAAACAGTTTTTTTTCCATCGTAAATTAAAAGATGTCAATTTTTGAATGTTTCAGTAAACCATGAATGTATATTTTGTGTTGTGACTGTTTTGACGCAGTTGATATCAGTTGACAAACACTGCAGCAGGTACTGATGAAAGCATAAACAATATGAAGAAAGATTAACCCTTTAGGCTAAAAAATGCCAATTGAATGCTGTCGCCTTCGTTCTGTACATTCCAGCCCCAATGCACCCCTGATGCTATCCAATCCTGAGTACAGAGCTTTGAGAAACGGGTGTTGCTAACATTCCAAGAGTCCAAGCAACATGCCTCACAAATTTCAAGCATCGTAAATTCATGTTGTATTTCTTTTACATCGTTATAAATAGATTTGAATTATTGGCGGAGGCTTCTAAATCTCACACTTCACTGCCGCACACGGAATAAATACAAATTTCAGGTATTTCATGGATTTAAAATTAATAAAAGTTGCAGACGGTGTGTCAGAACAGGGTATTTTAATTTTTGCCTTTATAATTACTTTTAACATTTTTAATTTGAAAAAAAACTTTTTTAACTCTATTTTTAAGGAATGTCGCATCACAATATTCGTTTTATTATTATTAAGGTTATTTTTTCTTTATAATTTTGAAACATGACAAAATTAAGTCTTAATTTTTCGTTTCCTTAATATAATAAGCTATAATTTCTCGCTTTGTTTTGAACTGCATAAAACAATATTACTTTGTTGCAACTTCTCAAATGCTACGCAACATTTTTTTTCCCATGAAACTTTGTGGAAAGGTTTTTGCAAAAATATCTCCATTATAAGCGCACAAAAGTTTTCTTCTTTTACAGAAAAGATATCTTAGCTCAAAAGTTTTGGTCACCTAAACTAATAGAGTTCCAGAGTTCATTATTGTGAAAGATACCTAAGTGCCAAAAAGTCAAGAAGTTTCTCACACATTTCGATAACTGAAAGCTTCAATCGAGATAAACGGCCTCCGGGGATTTTAGGAAGGGATAAAAAAATTAATAAGAAAGACTTGAGCTCAAATAAACTTAGAGCTTTTTTCGGAAGGCTGCTTCGTTCTAATCTTGCCTCATTCTTCAATCCTCGCAAACGTTGCCCGCGGGAATCTCAGTTGACAAATGGCCCTGTAAATCGCCATATGCTATGCAAATATATTTTCTCTTTTGATTTAAAAGGAAAATGTTTTCGTATAAGGAAAACTGGATCACGCGAAAGAAAAAAGTTTTATTAAATTCCATTCATATGACATGGAGGGCACTGAACAAATTTCTTCGGGCTTAGGATACCAAACATGCTTTCCATGATGACAGTAGCTATTTTTAAATTCTATTGATTTAGGAAAAGGTTTTTTAAAAGATATTATATTCAGAGCCCAGGGTATTGTAAGCATAGGGCCGGGCGGTTCTCCTTGGGGAACACATTCTTTCTTTCTTTTTCGTAATTTTCTTTATATTGATCAATTATTGTCAATATTGTACGTGGTATTATTTTAACCTTTACTTGTACAATTAAACATATTTAAATCTTGCATGCATTATATGTATGAAAAAAAGATAATTTTTAAACTTTTATTCTTTTCTAATGTGTAACACATGGTGCCTGATGGGGGCACCTTACCTTGAAACAGTTGAAAACAGACAGTGAGATGTTCAATAATTGAATTACAATATGCATGGAACTGTTTATCTAGGAAAAATTGTAAGTTTTGATATTATGATTCACTAAGTGGTTGAGATAAATTATAAATACTGACTGAGATCAACCACGTGGATTTGCAGCCAAATATATATACAATCCTCTGGATCTTTTTCTTTTATTAATGATAAAGCCGAAAGTCTCTCTGTCTGGATCTCTCTCTCTCTCTGTCTGGATGTCAGGATCTCTGTGACGCGCATAGCGCCTAGACCGTTCGACCAATTTTCATGAAAATTGGCACAAAATTATTTTCTAGCATATGGGTGTGCACCTTGAGGCGATTTTTCGAAAATCGATTTTTTTTTTCTATTGCAATTTTAAGCCACCGTCAGTGGAATTAATTCCTCTAGCAGTACCGAGCGAATTACCGTAACATGGACGAGTGAATTAACATAGCATATTGGCGAGAAATTTATCATCCATTATTTGTAAATAAACAGGCGAATCAAATGACCTTTTAATTTTCTGCTACGGGCATAGCCGTACGGGTACCGCGCGCTACTACATATAAAAAATGCTTTGATCACAATATCTTTCTGTTTCAATAGTTTACATAATAGGAGGATCCGCTCCCTGCTCATTAACGCTCACCAATCCCTGAAAATTGCTTCAAAATCTCATTTCGTTTGTGAAGATTTGAATCTGTTACTTTTAGCAGTAAAATTATAAAACTCAGTGGCTCACACAAAGAGAGGGTCCAAAGGGTTTGGACCATCACCTTTTTCTTTTATTGATTATAATCCTATGTATGTGGTACGTAAAGTATTTCCAAGCAAAGGTAACAATAATTTCAGATTCAATAAATAAAAATAATAAAATTTATTTTCTCTCTTTTTTCCCACTATAAAATTGAACTGCATGTGAACACAAAATGTTCCATAATGATGATTTCGCTTCGCTGTTTTTATTTAAAGTATGAGAAAAATAAATACATTCATTCTTGTGCTTTTTGGTACTTTAATTAAGTATTTGTTTTTCATAAATTAATTTTATTAACTGATGCAAAGTAATTATTCAATATATTTTTTTTAATGTTTTTTGTTCCCGGCAGTTGATAAAAGGAAAAGAATATGTTTGTATGTGGATCGGAGTATGTTATGAGAAAGATAGACCTTAGATCCTGCACCCCCTCCCCTTCTTAGAAATTCCTGTGTGCGCCACTGATGTAACTAAATCAACTTTAGAAAGGGAAGCTTTTAAGTTCATTGCATTACCTTTCAGTTCGACATATTTTCATTGAAACTTTCCTGCACCATGACCAAACTTTTACATTAACCAGCAAGTAAATTGGAGAAATGACCATACCATTTGAGGCATGAAATTTTTTTTACAAAAATGTTTAGATCATTATAAAAGTTCCTGGTCAATGTTCAAAATAAGAAAATTCTTACGCGTTACTTCAACTGAGATACATGGGTGTGGCAGGGTCGTTACTGAGGAATTATTACGAAGGATAAATGAAGTGAAAGTTTAATAACTCGTCGTCAAAACTTATATTTGGAAGCAAAATGTCAAGAAGAAATGAATGAATAATTCAGTTCTAAATTCATAAAAGGGAATTTCTACCATACAGAATTGTCTGACTCAACAACTTAATTGAACATTCGCTTGCAATGGCCGAAAATTTTAAGGAATTTTAAGGCGCTGAATTATTTAGTGACCGAGCAGAAATTATGTACAATACACAATGTGTGAAAGCTAAAATTCAGTTTATGATTCATTTAATGCTTGAAAGTAAGAAATGGGAAAATAGCTTTCAGTTTCACCTTAAGCAAAGGTGGTCGCGTATACTAATTGATAGCAAAAAACCTTTTACCGCATGGGTTACGGATTCAAGTTTCAATATTTAATAGCATTAGAAATGCTCAAACTTTTCCACCCTCAGATAAGATGAATCTCGTGGCAAAAGACATATAAAATTTCTGCCGAAGTTCGTTATCCCGTCCTTTAGGGGCTGTCTGCAAAGTGCCATCATAGCCGGAGGGACATCCTAACTGGAACAGTTTACAAAATTATGATTAAGTTCTAGTTTGTATTAAAATTACAGAGTTAATAAAGTAATTAATAATTTGATGTTATAAATCAGATCCAATTAATGTAGGTTTGAATTATTGATGAAGAAGGCAATAGTCATAAAAAAAAAGTTCTGCCTTTTTTTTTTTTTAATTTTATTCTAAATACTTTCCAAAAGGTTGTGCTTACTTTTTTAATAGTACTTTTAACAATCTTACTGCATGCAAAGTTGATTTTTAAATGAAAAAAAAAAGGGTTTCCTGTAGATATCATTGAGAAAGAAACCTATTGAAGAACTAGTTACTTTGGACCACAACCTGATTAGATTCTGACCATTAATCCCCACCTTTCAAACACTGAAAAACGCTTTTTAATTCTTATAAAAACTTTAAAGTTGTGCGTTCCTTGTCAATCTAATAAGGGGTTCTTATCTCTTTCTCTCATGATCTTATGGAAGACGCTTGCAATGACCTACTGCAACTGAACTTTGATCTTTCTCTTCTCCTTCCTAGTACTTCCTTTGTCCAGTTTTAAAATCCATCTGCCATACATTCTTTTCTTTTGTCCCTCATGTCAAAGGTAAAAATCTCTCGCTTTCTGATCCTACGCACACGTCCTACCATTCTCGACGTGGCATGCATGGGCTATGAAAACACAATTCTCTTACTGCTTGTCAGAAACTCGTACAATTAACTTTTCAAGATGTTTTAATTGTTTCACTGAAAATATTTTAAATATGAAGAAAAATTCTATCCTAAGCAACCTGCAGTGTCGCGATAACCGGAGTTTCACAAAAAACACTACTAATATCAGATGCAACTTAACATTAAGATCATATGCCATATATTCAGGACTTTGAAAAAGGGACGTGGCATCCGGAGTGTCGCGAAATCCGGGTATTGCGGTAACGAGGTTTGACTGTTTGAGTTTTCTAGATAAAACCTGAAAATTTCGCTTGCAAAGACAGCTTGCCCGAATATGTAAATGATAAATTGTACAATCATTAATCAGAGTCCAGTGACAGAATAGCTGAAGCAAAAGAAGATTCGGAACTGCGCAATGTAACAATCAATCTTTCCGTTCCATTGCGACTGAAGATATCAATATCTACATAAAAATGGCTCACGTAAAGATTCTTACCCATTGTAAAAATACCTTAGAATTTGAACGAGGGTCATACGATATTGGATTGAAAGAGAATGGTTTCTGGAATTGAACAATTGTTCGACATCCATGCCACAGCCATCAGACGTTGCTGGCAAATAAAAGATCAGCAATGAAATATATCATAGTCGGAACTGCAGCTGTCGACCTAGAGCCACAACAGAACGGAACACAGAGCAATGGTCAAAACAGCTTTCACAGCTCCAGATCCATCGTTATCGACCATCCAACCTTTAGACTAACACTCGTGCCCAAATAACAATCAACAGACGACTGATAAAGAGACATTTTACGGCTGCACCGACTGTGGTGCCACTTGCCTCTCACATCTATGCTCTGTCAAATCTTTTATTACAATATTTCCTGTCTCCATTAACTTGAAACTACGCTACCAGGAGACGCGCAGGAGTAGTCTTAGTGACGAGAGCCGCTTCCAACTCGGTTTTGACGACAACAGCTGACGTCTATGAGATGGCAGGCATACTGCTTTATTATCGCACGCCACGCAGGCTCACAAAAAGAGGTTATGATTTGTGGTACCCTCTCCTTTGATAAATGATCGGATCCCTTTACTAGTCATTACTGACAAACTTACAGCACAACGAAAGTAGACGAAATTCTGCAACCGGTGAGTCTCCGCCTTTATTGCGGCACCCCTGACGTATAGATAAGATAATGTCCACTCGCTCGTGGCATTGTTGCTGAGGATTGTCATCAATCTTGCCTTTTAACAAGACACCTGGGTCACCTGATATCTCCTCCAGAGAGGTGCATCATTGGAAGGTAATCGTAACCATTCCGAAATGTTGATGATTCATCCCGACGTTTGAGAGCAATTTGTCAAAGAATTCCGAACATTAGTCTGAAAGATCTGAAGTAGGTTCCAAAGCATTATTAGTCCGTGACACATAGAATAGCAGCTTACATCTGGGCCAGAAAAGAGTGAACGTCTACGGATTTCCTCCCTTCGTAACGTCCAAACACTGTACTAAATAAATCTGTTATAATTGAAATCGTTTGCCTTTCGATGCATACTAGTTGAGAGAAATCTAACTTGGCAGCTTACATATTGGTGTGAAGAGACTTTTAACAATGTTTCCAAGCTAACTTTGCCCTAACTATATCTTCTTCGTTTCCACCAGTTTTTGCCTGAATCAAACAGCTTCTTCTTGGTTTGTAAATTTTTTAAATAGAGTGTGTATTGGTATTTGCTATATTTCAATAAGATCTTGTCATTACAAAAGCACCACCAGCAATTACGATTCTGATTTGCCTTCCTTTCTGGGTTTCAGGCTCTGTCGAGCTGGTCGGGGAGTCAGACCGGAAGCGTGGCCTTCCGCTTCCGGACCAACGAAGCCACGGGCCTTCTTCTCTACAACGGCGGGCAGGGCGGTGACGTGTTCGCTATAGAACTGCTGGACGGGCATGTGCACCTCACCCTGGGACTAGGCTCCGGCGCAGCCAAGGTCCGGGCCTCGGCGCGTCGCTGCGATGACGGCGCCTGGCACTCCGTCACGCTGCGCCGCGAAGGCAGACAGGGCAGAATCGCCGTGGACGAGGCAGCCTACGATTTCACTACCCCAGGTGAGTTGCCTTTCTTTGAACACAGCCAAACTGCATCATTTTCTTAATAAATGATTGAAAACAAATGTGCTAAATTAAATTCAAGCATTGACAATTGCACGAAACACAGATTTCTTGTTTTTAAGCAAACAAAAAGGGTGTTTTCATCAAAATTTCTGCAATTGATCGTTGAACTAGATGTTAGACTAGGTAATCAAAAATGTAAGTTCCGTTTTCCACTTTCGCTGAGAAATAATTGCGCTATTTAATTCAAAGACATGCGTTCTTTCAGCTGAGTCATCAATAAGCGAAGAAAGGTACTTTCAGATCGCTAACTTCTGCTCGGCTTGTTTAGTGTACATTTTAAGTGATTAAAACACTTAACAATTCCGCTGCATGTGAAATACAATTCCGTTTTTTCAACGCTCTTCGCAACCAAAACTTGTGAAATCTAAAGACAAATTCATAAAGTTTTCGAAACAGTCCCGTTTTCAGGAAGCTTGTCCCATTTTCCCCGCACATAGCTGCGGGACGCTGAATTGTTCCGTTTTCTGAAGAGACAGAAAAGATCATTGGGAATGTGTTTCAACAGAAAGTCCATTAGACAGTGGTTGCAGCGCTCCCTATAGTTTATTGGAGTTGCGAATTGTTTTGGTTCCTTCGTTTTCCTAAAATGAGTCTTGCCAGTAAAACTGTCAAGTCGCCTGATCGAGTTAAGTCTTGTCACAATAAAATTTTTCCCTGCATGTTGAACATTACCATAACATGTTATTCGCAACTCCAGAGCTCGAATACGCTACCTTGCTGTGATTTACAATACTACCAAAAGAGGTAAAACATTTCTTTCCACGTGTTTCCTTTGGGGTAAATTACAGGCTTCAGACAGTTTATGGTGTAATGTAATTTCAGAACAATGGAAAAGAAAGCTCCCTACAATCACTATGATGAATTACTGTCATTCATTAATCTTCAAAACAAGTTATAAGTTACGGCAGTTGTTTGTTTCTATGATGACGAATGTACGAATTATGATGAATTACTGTCATTCATTAATCTTCAAAACAAGTTATAAGTTACGGCAGTTGTTTGTTTTACCTTTTTCTTCCGCCATTGGACAGTCACTGCAGCACCCCCTATAGTTTATTGGAATTACGAATAGCTTAAATCATGCGAACTTACATACATGAGTTTCATGTTCACTCGAGACTAATGGCTCGGCAGAATGGGCATTTTTGCTTGTGAATAACTTGTGAGATGGCGAAAAAGAACAGTTGAAAATCACAGTTCTCAACGCGATGTGGATTGTAAAAGCAAGAATTGCATTCTTATTTAAAATCAATGTTCAATCAATCAAACCAAATGTTCTCGAACCATTTGAACATCAAATGTAGCACAATTGTTTCTAAACAAGTTCGTGTGCATTAAGAGTTGAACAGACAAATTTACAATGCTGCACATCTTCTTTTTCAAGTATTAAATTTCTGTTATTTTCTCTAATAAGCGCAAACTGAAAAAAAATATCTTTTTTAAATAGACATGTAATTGCCTAAAATTGGGAAATGGCCGTCTCGTTTTCGAGAAAAAAAATTTGATCACTTCTTATCCATGGTCTGAAGAAGTAGTCTGTGGACGCAATGATATGAATGGTTTTATGGTGAGACGGGATGTCCTGAGAGAGCAAGTATTGATCCAGCAATCTTTACGGCCCGTGTTCTACGCCAAGTTGCTTTCATCTTCTTAAACACATGAAGTCCTTTCTTGCAAACAATTCCTGAGCAATAACGAGGTCAGATCTGTCGTCACCTAATTGTGGCAATCACAGGCGACATCGAGCTTCAACAAGGGCAAGCAAACATTCAAGCCACGATAAGAAAAACGATTAAACAAGGGTGGTTGGGACCTATGTCAAAAAAAAAATAGTCTGACCTTTGTGATGTATTTAATAAAGGTTAGTCCCAAATGATTGTTTACTTTTTCTTTGTTACTAATCGGAACTCGCTTTCCTGGTTACCAGATACAACCATTTTCATGCCATCATTTTCAAAGTGAAGTGCTTTTAGTTTCTTGTAGTGGGTTATACACTATACAGGATAGAGTAAATGATGCTTGTAGTGAGAAAGTGTTTTTTTCTTCTTTCTGGTCTCAAAATAATGAACTTATCTGTTCGCTTAATAATTTCTATGCATTTTTTTAACAAGTCAAAGTTACTACAGATCAATTTAAATATCCTTTCCTGATGACCTAATTTTTTTCTAAAAATAGGGCCTGCCAGCCAACTGGACCTGGAGGGGCCCCTGTTCGTCGGAGGCCTCCCGCCTTCAGACCAGGGCCCGGGCGTACCCCCCGAAGTGTGGACAGCTAAGCTGAACTACGGCTACGTTGGCTGCCTGCGCCAGCTGGTGGTGGACGGACGAACCGTGGATTTGTCCGCGCAAGCTCGCGAGCAGGACTCTGGCAGCCTGCGACCTTCTTGCCACACGAGTCCTTCTCAATGCGACTCCAATCCTTGCTTGAACGGCGGCATATGCTCTGAGGGATGGAACAGATTTATTTGCGACTGTACACGTACAGGGTTCACAGGACCTGTATGCGCAAAAGGTAGAAACATTTTCCTTCACTTTATTTTAATGTCCTGAACAATTTGGCCGAACTTACACTGATGTCGTGTTCTACCATTCACGTGGGCAAAATCGACTTTCCCAAACTGTGGTACGCGGATCCGCGGTGCTATCCTGCTAAAAAGTTAAATATAATTGAGATTTAAGGACCAGTAACGATATTTTAATTCAAAAAGAAAATATATTTATCTTCTTTCTCTTTACCAATAATAAAGCTGAAAGTCTCTCTGTCTGGATGTCCGGAGGATGTCTGGATGTCTGTAGGATGTGTGGATCTCCTTGACGCGCATAGTGCCTAACCCGTTCGGTCGATTTTCATGAAATTTGGCACCAAGTTAGTTTGTAGCATGGGGGTGTGCACCTCGAAACGATTTTTCGAAAATTCGATGCGGTTCTTTTTTTATTCCAATTTTAAGAACAAAACTATCATAAGATGGACGAGTAAATTACGAAATTATCATAACGTGGAACCGTAACATGGGCACAAGCCAATTGGCGAGATACGAAATTATCATAACGTGAAACCGTAACATAAGTACAAGCCAATTGGCGAGAAAATTCACCATACATTATAACAGTAACGTAATAACAGTAACGTATAACGTAAATATGCAGGCGAACCAAAAGACCTTTTAATTTTTCTATTACTGGCAAAGCCGTGCGGGTACCACTAGTTAGTAATAATGAAGCTCAAAATCTCACTATCTGATGGATATCGGGATCTCTCTCAAAGTCTCACTGTCTGAATATCTTGATCTCTCTCTGTCTGGATCTCTGTGACGCGCGCAGCGCCTAAACCATTCCGCCGATTTTCATAAAATTTGACACAAAATTAGTTTGTAGCATGGGGTGTGCACCTAGAAGCGATTTTTTGAAAATTCGCTTTTATTTATTTTTATGTTCTAATTTTAAGAACATTTTACGGAGGAAATTATAATTACGTGGACGAGTAAATTACCAAATTATCATAACGATTTTAAGATATCTCATGAAAAGAGATACAAACTTTATGCAGAGTTAGATCACTCTAAAAAACTCAAAATTGTTTTGGGACCAATGGCTAGGAGCATCATGGGAGACTGATAGTGGAAAAGAAAGATCTGAAAGCGTCAGAACAATAAATTGGGGAAGCACTTGCTGAACCTTATTTATAAAAATAGTAAATAGTGCTCCACTTGTACGATGTAACAGCAAATACTTGCAATTTTTCCAAAACAAAAATGGATTCTAGAAATCCCCTTGCAGCTAATTTATTAACAGCGCCGTTTATGCTAGTCATTCCCAATGTTTCGAATTATGCGTTCCAATATGATTTTTATCCCTTTAGATATTTTCTACGTCCCCCAATTTTTCCCTTCAATTATGAGACAATCGACGAAATTCACATTTGACTGTAACCAGCTGCGAATCCATAATCTTAACTAGGAGGAGCTGAGGTTATAAACCTTTTATATTTTCACTATCAAAAATACCCGGCGTTGCCTGGGTTAGCAATAATTATGCGAAACAATCGTTACTTGCATTTGTTTTCTGTTTTAAGTGAAAGAACTTAAAACACACCTTTTTGACATGATTTAAAATCTAGCTTCTTCCTTACTCATAAAACTAAAGTAAAAGTAAGTAAAAAGAGCAAAATAGTATTCATTTAGAAACGAAAACACGAAATTTAAGCGTATACAAATTTGAAGAATTTCCGAAATATGAAATTAAACTTCACATGTTTAAAAAGATTTATCAGTTAATACTTATTTTTTTCTTACATGGAATCTTACCTTCTCTGTATGTCTATTGAAGAACGAACTGTTTAAAAAAATGTAGCCGCGCGCCCGTGATCCCCCTTAAACTTGCTTTAGTTATTTTGAAAAATTTCAATTATTGTGGGTTCTTGGTGCCATTTAAAATGTTACCGAATTTGCGGGAATCGTTGTGGGATACCTTGGATAATGCTCCCTTTTCTTACTTTGTAAAACGGTGTGTTACTAACTTTTGTTAAAGAGATATTGTCGCCATATGCTAAGATACTTTTCGGTCACCATAAAATGGCGCTAAACAATTTCATCCGAAATGTTTCCAAAATAAGTAGTAAAATTTGGCGATGGTTTGAATTTGTGCAAAGTCACATTAATGGAAGTTTTTGCGCTGTTTATGGATTTGCCTAATTTAGTTCCTGGATTATTTTACAGTAAAAAAAGTTTTTAAAGATTCTTTGATTGACGATATTTTGTTTACATGGTGTGAAATCTGACAAACATTATTACGTAGTCTTTGACTTCAAAAACCGTGACAGTTGAAAAAACTGCCAAATTCATCCGCTACTGAAATTTTCTGCATAAATTTTGGCGAGGTTTCTGCTGTTGGATTGGATAATCATTAAAAAACCAATCAGCACAAATGATTAAAACACCCCATTAATTACACTAAAGTTCCGTTTAAATGGAATATAATCAACCAAATCTAGTTATTATTAGCCAATCTTGGGAAAAAAACGTTACTTTAAGATTTGACTTGAGAAAAGCCTCAAACAGTCAGACAAAACACAAAAACATTCAACAATTCTAACTATGAACTGGGAGTTGAGTTAAAACACTAAATAATGAATTGGGTTGAGGAAAGCCTTCGAACATGGAACAAAAAAAGCTCATAACTCGTTTTTCATACACCTTAGAACTTTCTAACAGATGCCATCTTCAGTAGAAAAATAAGCGCTTTCAATGGACACATAATTTTAATATGTGCACGTATTTTTTCACCGTCATTCTGGGGCATTTATGCGAAAATTTGGAAAAATTAGGATAAAAAAGGAACTATCAATCGGATTTTTTTTGAACTGGTCTACAAACCTCACCAGTACCAAAAGGAACAAACGGTGAAAGTTTCAGCCAAATCTGTCGGATAGTTTCTGAGATCTTAGGGAACAAATTTACCAAACTCCATTTATATATATATAGATGACACATCAAAATTTTCTGAACTTCAAAGTGTTTTCTTAATAAATTTTCAGAAAATCATGCATATAAATATGTGATGAAAAGCACATTTGAAATTAAGATACAATCCGTTAAGATTGCATTCAAATTTCTGAGTTAAATATAGCAATTATGTCCATTAACTCCTCCTCTTTGCTAAGAGATGCTGCTGAAATAGGACTTAATTTGTGACAGAGCAGGGGAGAACAAAATAGGAATTTAACTTGCTTTCAGAAAATCGTACAAACGCATTTAGTATAATAAGTAACATATTTCAAAAACTATTAAAAAAATTTGAACTGTCTACGCTTTTTTCCTTTCCTTACGTAAAACAAATCCTGCGACTTCCTGTAAACTATGACTACGTTGGATTATATTCAGTCAGTATTTTAATATTATTAGTATTGGGGCTGTTTCAAAATAGAACTGTAATTAAATATAGCCCTTGAATATGAGAAGGGCAACATTACTTTTAATCGAAAAGTGCTGAAGAAAAAGTGTGAGATTCATTTATTGAAGTTATTGCTTACACTCTTAAAGCTTTTACGAAACATATGCAATATTTAAAATATTTTTAGTATTATTATAAAAAATAAATAAAATGTTTTAAACCAAATAGTTTTCTTATCAAAATATCTAAAAATATCATACGCTTGTTCACCAAAATCAGTATATACTTTATGGTTACTTATTTTAATTAGCTTATAAAAAAGTTTATAGAACCTCATAGCAAAATCTTATATGAATTGTATGAAACAAATCGAATTTAGTCGATTAATTAGCTATTTTGTCGCATAATCTTCTATCAGATGCCAGCGAACTGAGTTTCGACGGGGGTCAGTATCTGAAGATCGAAATCAGCGAAGGATCGAGAACGCAGGCGGAGGACGTACAACTGCGATTTCGGACACCAAGACCAGGAGGTCTACTGATGGCCACTACCTCTGACAAATCTTCCACATTTTTAGCTCTTGGACTAGAAGGAGGGAAATTGAGAATCATCATCAACCTTGGCAATAAAAACAAGGTGTTTATCTTTTTTTTTTCTCTCTTTCTTCTTTTCCTTTAGATACTTTAACGTTTTACATGAACTCAAGTTAAGTTTTTCAATTTCGGGTAAATTTAGAAGACATCTCTTTTTCCCGATACCCATGCGCAACCCCTGACAATCGAGTTCAGTGAATGAAGTCAGAATGTTCGAACTGGTAACACTGGGGAAAAACAAAACACTGAAGCTGAGTAGCGGAAGGTATTGACCACCTGATCGTTGTTCAGTTGAGCGTCATTTGTGTTCCGTGGAAGATTTGTTTTACAAAGTACTTGTTTAATGCGTTGGTTCTTAACTGAGAACAAGAAAATGAATGAACAAAAGATCAATTTAAAGTCTGTATAAACAGTTCCCGGCAAAAAGAGGGTATTGCAAATTGAACACCCACCATTCTCGCCAAATTAAATCCTCCAGAATTCTTCCGATTTCCACAATTCAAACTCGCTTTGAAAAGAAAGAGATTTGGTGATATTCCTGGCATCCACCGAAACGTAACGAGGCTTCTGAACTCGATATCAAAAGTTGGCTTCTTGAAAAGTTTCCAAAACACATATAACAGATCTCTGCGGTGCATAGTTATGGGAGGTGACTATTTGGAAGGACAGTCGTAACTTTCGTAAATATTTCATCTATGTCAATGTTACAGGAATATTCACCGAACCTTATTGTCAGAGGTTGTATTTTGCATATCCGTCATGTTTTGGGCGTGAAGACTTGTTGACCCTGAAATAAAGGGAAGAATCAGTATAGCTATCAATCATTTTCTATGGATTAAAGGATCTCAATTAAATCTCTCCTTATAAAAAGAGAAATTTAAGTCCTGCAGCACAAAATTGTCATAAAACCAATGATGACTCGCCAAACCATTTTTCTGAAGTGTGGTAATTGACAGTGGGCAAAGAAGGAAGTTTAAGAATTTCTTGAAAAGAGAGTGAGATTGAAATATTTAGATGCGATATTTAGAACCATCTTTGGATTATGTGTTTAATAATGGAATCTGAATGCAGAGATATAACTTTGAATTATGTAAACTTTTTTTAAATGATGACATGGTAAAATGCACAAGTTTAAACAGAATGAGCTAAAAGAGGCATTGGGCTTATGACTGTAAAAAACCATCAATGGGTCATTGTCAATGGGGATATAAAGATAAATTCAATTATTTTTTCTTTCATCTCGAGCCCAACTGAATTACTGAACTGTAGCGTAAGTAGAAGCTCTACCTCCTCCCATGTGGGGCCATAAAATTAAGTCAATGAAATCATGAAATACAATGCTTCATACGCATTAGTTTTAAAACTTGAAAAAACAGCAATTCATTTTCTAAATCTTTCTTCCCTAGGTTATTGATTTAGGACAAAACTTGAACGACGACACCTGGCACACTGTACATCTCCGTCGGAGAGGACACAAAATGGACGTCCACCTGGACTCGGATTCCAAGAGCTATGGTCAATATTTACCTTTCCATATTTGCCTTTTTTTTGCATGTATCAGTATAATACGGTTGAGTCAAACAAATTAATTTTGATACTAATAAGTAACAAGTTCAATACGGAAACTTTTTGAACTATTTTTAAGAATAAACTATTTCTTAAATTCTTAAAACTATTTTTAAGAATGAATTAACCAGACAAAAAGTTCTCACTAAAGATCAGATTTAAAATTTTCTTACTTTTGAAACATATAATTAATAATCAATCAATAGAAATTAGTGCATTAAAACGTAAGATATAGTTCACACGATAATAATAATGAATGCTCCCACTTTTTAATTAGTTTAATTTTCTGACTACTGTAATTTTGTATTTTTTTTTACTTTATAAACACTACTTAGATTATAAAACTAATTTAGCGTGAAGAAATACATTTTTTTCAATCTTCTACTGCAACTTCAACTTTATTGTAAAAGTTTACTTGTTTCATTTCTGCTGAAAATAAAGCAGGAAAAACCGTCATATTCCAACACTTCCCAAGAATCCAAAACGCATTTCTCAAAATATCTCAAAAACTCATTTTTGCAGATACTACTCTTTATCTTCCCCGGCACTGTGTTACTTTATTCTTTTTCATTATCCACTAGCTTACTACCCGGCGTTGCCCGGGTGCTTCTCAATGCAACATATCTTTTAGATAATTAAATAGAGGAATTCTATCTAAATGACAGAAAAAACTGCATCCACATCACTCTCTAGGCTCAAATCTTCAAAAGACTGTAAATAGCACAGAAAGTCGAGCATTCGCAAAAAAAATAGCATCAAGTAAAAAGGAAAAAGCATGAGGCATATTATCGGGGTTCTGTCATGTCTACGGGCACATTGTCTGCGGTTGAATCAGACGGGCGGTACATCCAATGTTTTAATGCAAAGACAAATGATTGTCTTTTGCACATCTTGTGGGACAACCTTTTACGTGATGCTTCGAATACGAAAACCGTAGTGCTGCCTTTGAAGATTTTGTTTACCCCAAGACATTAAAGCATGCTATAGTCATGGCTATAGTACTCTTCATATATTTTATTCTGGAAAAAAAAATCATTTAATGTCTTCCTAGAAAGAGCCGTGAGTAAAATTCAATGGCTTTTATCGATTGCAAATATATGCAAAATATGACACCGTTACAATATTTTCAGATATGAAAATCATCCTCAATGGCCCAAAAGCTAAACAGATAGTCCACTGTACAGAAAATAATTAATTCAGTGATTGTTATTAATAGCCGTTAACATTGTTTTACGGATTTTCTGGCGGTGTTTTTACTTTCGAGGTTTCACGTGTTAGGTAGACTCATTTTATAAGTTTTTGTAAGTGTTCATGCATGCAAGCACATTCCGTAGAAAACGTTCAATTAGTATAAATAACTTCACAAAATGTGTCTATTTGCCCTTTCCATGGCGATTTAGTGGCATGTCATGGAGTAAAATTAGATAAGTGTAAGTTGCATAAAAAGACGTACGTCAGCCACATTTTATTTCCTTATATTTATGTCAAATTTTTATTTTCGTAGGTAAAAATGATAGTTAGACATTAATATTGGTGTCTTGCAACGATTTAAAATTTGTCTAGATTAAAATTTTATTTCAAATTTTTAAAACCTCACACTTTTGCCTTAAATTTTGTACATGATAACTCCAACTGATGCAGGTAGTAAGAGCACTTATTTAAGTTTGCTGCTCTAGAGTATTCCTTTGAGAATATCGAAATTTTAGTTTGCAGAGGCACTGTCGTCATGAGGGGTAGGAATGGTTCCACTGAAGAGCAGTTGCCCTATAAATATTTACAGTTATTATTTTAAGTCACATAAAGCATTAAAAATGGAGTACGTGGACGCGAACTTATGAAACGAACTATGTAAAACCCGTCAATTGAACTGCCTTATATAAAAAGAAACAGGCGTAAGAAACAGGCGTGCACATTTTGGTCACTATCTGCGTCATTTTTTTTTTTTTTTTTTTTTTACTTTAAATTATTTGCAAGTCATGAAATTAAAAGAAAGAAAAAACACCGTCTTGTTTATACTTACAACTGTATAATAGACAATTATTTTCTTTATGTTTTACAAAAGCTTGTTGCACAATTCTGTTCCACTAATCCGCAACTTCAAAACGAAGGAAATGTATTTCCACGTTTAGAAAGGTTATCCAAATACTGAAAAGATAAATTATTCAAAATTTTCTAATTCGTAAATTTAGCTCAAATCTTGTTCCTAAATACAATTCTTAGTCTTCAACTTCCAGCAGCGAAATGAAATACATTTTTGAGTGAACCCAACCTTAATCATGCAACATAAAGCTATCTATATGAGAAATAGGTAAATTTCACATGCATTTAAAGTATTTAATCGCCTGCCCTTCTGACTTATTGATCGTGATAAAGAACTTAAGTCTTACTGGAGATTTTAATTTCCTGATGTTTAAAGAATGATGTATTGCGATTAACGTGTGATACAAATTGCTTCACCTTATTCCTCCATTGTGAACAGAGTTGTTTCTATTACACTGATACGTAACCATTTTTATCTTACAGCATTTTTTAAATGACAGTTGAATTACTTAGTGGTAGTTACAAACTTCCAATATTTTTCGATTGTTTACAATAAAAGTTATCGAACTGAAAGTATTGTAACCGGGAAAGGAGCTTTGCTAAACTAATTTCACAATGAAGACTAAAAAGAAAAAAATTTTATAATGTGGCGTAGTATTTCATCATTCCCTTTTCAGTAGCAATCTCTTCGTGTCAAAAGTTGTCTCATACCCGCTAACTGGTTTAAAATTATTGCTAGTTAGCGAAGATGCTCCATCAGGTGTACTATTGCTTCGAGCTTTAAGTAATATAAAATTTTAAACGATCAAGAAATTTGATTACATAAAATATGGAGACATTTTATGCATTTTAAAAGTTTAAATTTAAATTAATATTTCTTTGTGCTTTTTTTTAAACTTTAAACTTTTACCCTTCCAAAAACTATATGAATTCCGCCGTATAAAATTTCCGTGTGGATTTGCAGGTCTAAGGTGCACAACCTTTGATTTTACCACACATTAGCAATCCTAGTATGGTAGTTTATGTACATGTAATGAACCCCGTGACAACGCCCCCCACCCCCTTGAAAGATAAATTCAATCCACGCTATCATGCACAAAATTGATCATTTTGCAATTCATTAGCCATATTAGTATTTTTACCCCTGATCTTTGATAACCTGGAGCGATTTCTGTTAAAGTTAGGTGAACCGAATTCGGTAAATCATGGAATAGTATAAATAACATATACATATTGATTTGTTTAAGGATAATACAATATTAAATTAATTTTCCGTTGTAAGAATGTTGTTTTAATATAAGTTTAGTATTCTAATGCTAAAACTGTTGAAGATTGCACTTCGATAATGAATGCATTTTTACTACCTATCTAATTTTGGTATTTTCTGTGCTGTTTATGTAGAAAATACAGATCAAAATTTCGTTTATTGTTACGGTATTAGTACTTGAAAACTTGTTCGCGAAATGCGCAAGCAAATTGACGAAGGACCGACGGTGATTTCAACGCATCCCTGTGTTTTTGCAGAGCGTAATTTAAGAACTACTGCAAGACAGCGTGTCATTTTCATTCGGCTTTCTTGCCAAACATGCTCTACGCTTATCGCTAATCGACATTAACGGCCATTGATGAGGATACTTTTTGTGTTGATTGCATTTAAGATATCTCCTGGTGGTTATATGCTGCTAACCATTTTCATTTGCTTTCAACCAAGCTTCACGAATATAACGATTACAGTTAAACTTTGAAGAAAATTCATCTAGAGTAGTTTTTTACGGGCTTTTCATTTAGACTAAATTCATAACTATACAAAAGTTCGTTCATTCAGAAAAGAGCAATTTTATGACTCAAAAATTAGACATCTTTGGGTCTTTTTAAATTTCCAAAAATCCGCCTATATGAATTCCTGAGCAACAATTTACCTTTGTGCCAAAGTTGGATGAAATCCGACGAAAACTGTAGATTTGTATAAGGAACATACACACATACCCACAAACATTCATCCATTTTTATATACATAGATTTCTTACTTATTATTTTGTAACCTAATACAATTCGAAATTTGATAATGTGGAAATTTTTTGCTGTAATTTAATTCGAATAATTTGTTTCCCTTACTTTTGTACGCTTGCATTTTGAAAAAAAAATGTGCTTGAACTTAAAATGTTCCCACAAAGTTGAAGTTTATTGAAAAGTAGTTCCGAACCGTTTAAGGGAATGAATTTTCTGAACTGCAGGTACGGCACTTTCTTGCTTTCTTTAATCGCTCATTAACAGTTTTGTATTTGTTTTTTAGATCTAGGAGAAGTGGACTCATTAACTTTAGATGTGCAACTGCTGCATATAGGGTCTGTACATCCAGAGCATTTGAAGCCAATTCAAGAGATGTCCAATTTCGTGGGACATTTACAACACCTGGTTTTTAACAGGAAGCACTACCTAGATATGGTCCACAGTGGTCAAATTGCACACTTCAAAGTAAGAACGATAAGCAAATATATTTTATATTGTGCAAAGTGACAAGTCATTTTCGTTTCCTGTTCAAACAAACAGTTGATTGCGGTATGATAGTTTATTTGGATGTATGTCAAAAACTAGTTTCTTAGTCTCAATATTTCTCTCTTCTTTTCTTTCTTTTAATTACTCGCACTAAAGCAAATTTCCATGAGTTGTGAAATGTTGTTAAATTGTGAGCATGGTTGTGTGTCACGAAATCATTTAACATATTAATCATGAATTAGTCAAAGATCCAGACCTAAGATAAAACTCATCTCGGGTTGTTTTACGTAATATTGAAGAACAATATATATTGTTCATATTCATAAGCAACAACATTATTTCTACATTTTTACAATCACCGTGGAATTAAATGCTACATTTGACTTACTAAACTGTGCTTAAAATATTTTATACAGTGTGAGGACCGAGGAAACTCAATCACTTTGGCACTGGACTCGAAGCCGAAGTGTCGCAGGTTCGATACTGACTGGTGGAAGACCTTCGGTGTACGCTAATGATGACTGATGTGCGTTAAAATATTGTGGGAACTTAGTTCTTCAACCCATAAGTTTCCATTATGATTCCGCAAATCAATAGGTCTGTAAATGCTGGATCAAGGCTTGCTCGACTCCTGTTATAGATCCAGATGAATACCGCCTTCGTGGTGCTCGGGTTTCTACAGAAACCGCTTCTTTCTGTCTTAAATCAAGTAGTACTCTCACTGGAGCTCGCTCTTCTGAGAGGAAATGGAATAAGTCACCACCACGCAGTAGCATTGCACGCTCTGTTCCATCTCAGGGATATGCAGGTGTTCCGTTTTAACCTACAAGACCTTTATTTTCTCAACCGTTAGTCCTAGATACATACTTCCAGTTGCAAAAATGTTCAAAATCAGATGCAGGGTTAAGGTATTGAAAGTTTAAAGCAAAAATAAAAATGAGTCAAAAAATACAAAATTTAACTTTTTATGCGGGTTTCAGATCCTCTAGGTTATATTTAGGGAAATATTCTCCATTGAAAAATAAATGACACAAAAGTTTGAAATTAGTACGACCAATATTCACCGAGACATGGAACGCAGCGTTTTGAAACTTAAACCACTTTACACTCGCCGTCAATAACACCTTTTAGGGGGAAATATAGTGGTTAGCAATTGTTTAAAATTATGTGTGTGCATAGAGTGGGGTTTTTCAAATTACAGTAAAACCAGTAAAGTTAAATCAAATTACAGTAAAGTTAAATCAAATTACAGTAAATTACAGTAAACAGAGTTTGTACAGTTGTAAATTACTTTTACAACTGTACAAACTCTACAGTTGTAAAAGTTGTCTACAACGAAACTGTTGGGACCTAAAAAATATCGTAATAGACAGGTTATCGTTATAGACAGTTTGATTACTCATGCTGATATTTTGCTTGGGCCAAAAAAAAAAGTATTGTTATAGACAGGTTATCGTTATAGATAGTATAGTTATACTCAGATTTCACTGTATTCGAGGTTTAGTGGCGTGTTTTTGCGTATCACGGCATAACATTTACATTTATTTTTGCATTGCAATGAAAAATATAAATTCTTTCTTATATTAAAGTATATTTTTTTCTTTTTTACTTTGACAACCTGTCATTCCTCTGAAAGGGCGATAAGTTCCTATTTCACCTTTTTTATGGTCCCTTAAAACATTAAAATGGAATATCTCCTTGAATTTTGGTTGCACAAATGTCAAGTTTTTTGTGTCAGTAATAGTTTTCAATGGAGAATATTTCCCTAGATATAACTTAGGGGACCTGGGGACCGTATAAAAAGTTACATTTCGTATTTTTGACTTATTTTTATTTTCACTTCAAACTTTCATTATCTTAACTCCACGTCTGATTTTGGAACATTTTTGCAGTTGGAAGTATACATCTCGGGACTAATGGTTGCGAAAATAAAGGCCTTGCAGGTTAAAACGGAACACCCTGTATATTATTACATTCTTTAAAACAGGGCTTTTCAACCTAGAGGGTGTAGAGGAATTTCAACCCGTGAATGCTTGAAAATATTAAAGTAAAAAGTAAAGCAATTTTGCTTAATTTTATGACGACATGTAAATATTTTCGGTAATATTCCTTTTTTTCTTGAGATTTTTATAACAGTTTCCATCCACATATCTCTCTGAATTTGGATTTTCAGGATTAGCATATGCGTATGAAGTCAAACTATCGAGAAAGTCTGAACATTGATAGAAACCTTAGATGGTTACAACCAAATGTTCAAGAACTTGTCAATGACAAACAACGGCAGCCCTCCCATTAATGAAGAGAAGGTGACTATTACACTGGTGGACAATAGTTAAGGACAGATCTCAACGGCTAAGTAGCGCGTAAAAAAGTAAGTGTAATTCGATGCCAAGTGAAATAAACTAATGCCAGAACTTTAGAACATTGTAATGACGATAATTTATTATGTTCTGAAACCCAGAAGGAGTTGAAAAGTGTTCAGAGGAGAAAACGGTCGTTTGGGGTTGAATACGTAAAGATGAAAAAATGTAATTACCGTCCCCTGGCGTTCCGGCCTAAGATGTCAATATGGGATATGGCTACCATGAAGAGCGAAGTAAGCTTCCACACGTCATATGAGACGCTTTACACAATATTATCCAACAGCTGTTGGGGTAGTTTATCCCATTCTTCTGTCAGTCACGGATAAGGGTGTCCTTGCGCCACGGGGATTGTTAGATGACATGTTGCGTCGCCATCCATGAAAGCGAATTTATCGCCCACAGCACAACGGAACACGTGAACATGAGGCAACAGAACAACATTTAATGTGTCGCTAGCCGTAACAGTCTTGTTTAGAAGCACATGAGCGACGCACGGCCATTGATCCTAATCCTACCCACCCCATAACATAACTTGTAGGATAATAGTACTTTTCTTTTATGTTTGCCGGCTAGTATGTAGTACCATTTTATGCCAGGTTATCGTTGCCCTGAATTAGACGACTGACTAAACCTGCTTTCACCTGATAACAGTACACAAGCCCAGTCGACTTCTCTTTCATTGCAATGCTGATGACATCGTTACAAACTAGCAAAACACTGACTTGTAGACAATGGAATGTATAAAACAAGCCGGGAGTATAGTCTTGCTGCATGCAAACCCCTGGCTACTGCTTTTCGAGATACTTGCTTGCTAGTAGTATCAAGAAACTGCTTTGCTACCTCAGCAGCTGTGTTGCACTGGTTCCTTTTCGCTGCTAGACCTTTGTACCAATCTTCTGCTGACGTCGTATTGCGTACACGACCTCCCCTGTGACATTTGCTACACATTCCATTTGTTCAAGGACGGATCTAGAAATTGTTCAAGCAGGGGACGATCGTTTTTTTTTTCCCTTTACCTCACATGATACTACATACACTGATTTACACCTGCCGGGGGGGGAGCATAATTTTTATTTAAAACAACTAAAATATAGAGATTTCGCCAAGGAGGTATTCTAAAATTGCGTTTTAGAAATTTAATTTCGTAATATTTTCGGAGAAATGTTTCAAAGACCGCTTCCCTTAAGTTTCCAAAAACTAACAGAGGAAAGTCAATGAACCCACTCTTACCCCTAACATTACCTGAGGTGTCTACAACCAAGTCTTTAAAACTTAAATTTTGAAAAATGCCCGGGCCCAAACTACTTCTAACATCAGCAAAGGCGATGGGGGCGATCGCCCTTCCCTTGTATCTGTCCTTGCATTTGTTTGAAATTATTTCCAATCCCTCGAAACAACCCTGTGGCTGACGTCGAACACCCTGGCAACATCTGATTTTTCTGCAATTCTTCAATGTTGCCAACCCCGCGGTCACCCGTAAAATCATCTGAGGGATGTCGGAAAGACATACCGAAAAATGCAAGTTCGTCAATTAATTCTGTCCCGTCAAACTTTACCTATGAACAACAATGGTCATCACGCGCCAAATCCTTCAGATCGCTTATCAGAATTATCACGTGACCAGCAACGTCGTGAATCTAAAACTTGCACACGCACAACACGTCTTACTTTGTCCCGAGCTTATAATAATTTCCATAATTCCTAGCCTTCTATTTTGTAGCTGCTAACGCTGACATTACCATCCGTCCTTGGCAATTGTCCACCAGTGTATTACATGCCAACCTCACCTATACCTAATTTTTTGATTCCTCAAAAAATATGTTTAAAATTTTTAAGTTATGAGTAATAATATTCAATTTTTCATACAAACTTATCATTTAATAAACAACTTCAAACTCTGATTTTCTATTGCACTACTTGTATTGATCATACATGGTAATGGAGGGGATGGGGCGTGACCTCACATCAGTGTTCAAAGGCGGGTTCAGAGCCGGAAAGTTTGAGAACCACTGCTTTAAAATGTCTGAACCTTTAGTGGTACGAAAGATACCATATAGACTCGGAAGTAATATGTTTCTAGTCCGCGAAAATACTTTTATCATGAATCTTTGAGTTTATTTCCTGAAATGTGTTTTGTTTCTGATCCCTTTGAAAAGCTTTTTGGCTCAAAACAAAGCGTTAAAGCTAAAATCATCTTAAGTTCCAAAAACTTTTAAGTTATACTCTAAACTGTTTTAGTAAGCTATATCAGGAGACGCTTAATAAGTTGTTCTTCAGCTGTGCTACGAGCTTATGACTTAATTTTACTTCCATTTTGTCACTGAGCTATGCTAAAAAGATCGGGCTTAAGTCATACTTCAAAACTGAGTTCTTTCGCCTGCGTATTTCAATTCATTCCAACTTTCGTATCATTTGCATGATTGAAACAACCGACTACTTTTTATCGTACCATATTTTATTTAAAAAAACAACATGGAAATCCACCAAATTCATGTACTTTACAGCTAACAGCAAAATTTGGGAAGAAGGACCATATAGTTCACCATCCAGTGACGTTCAAATCCAAGTTTACTTTCCTTGGCCTTCCTCAATTACGAGCTTACTCCACCCTCAACTTGTATTTCCAATTTAAGACGATGGAGCCCAATGGACTTCTGCTGTACAACGGTGGCAAGGGACAAGATTTCTTGGCTGTGGAACTTGTCGATGGGCATCTTCATTATGTCTTCAACTTGGGCGATGGACCAAGGGGTGTCCGCTCGAATACACGCAGCACCCTTAATGATAACCAATGGCATGCTGTAACAATTGGAAGGCCATCTGCACATCAACATACTTTGATGGTGGACGACACAATCACCAAAGTAAACTCCTTTTTATACACATATAATATTATACTATATAGTGAAAGCTTTTCATTGCAATTTGTGTTGATTTATTATATAGCTTTAGTATAGTTTTAATTTCACTCTACATAATCCTTTAGATTGAATTTAAAAATAAAATTTTCGCTTGTTTTCTGATATTCAGATTTTATCGCCCATAAGTTTACTCTGTGATTAAAAAAATAAAACGGGCTTTTCGCATCTTATTTATACACAAAAATTTGTTCCGTTAAATTTCCCTGTAGATGTATTTTTTTTTATACTCGGTGTGGGCTTAATTTCTACTAAAATAAGTCCGGGAATCCTACAGTCTTCAGCACTTATTTTAATGCGTAAATAGATCTCAGTTCCGTCTAATGACTATAATCTCAACTAAATAATAAAGCAGAAAGTTTAGATGTGCCTGTTTGTCAGTGCTGAGCATAATTCCTAGGCTGTTCGGTCGATTTTCATGAAATTTGACAAAAAATTAATTTGTAGCATAGGTATATTAACCTAGAGACTTTTTTTTTTGGAAATTCAATTTTGTTCTTTTTTTTTCTTCCAATTTTAAGTTTATTTTTCACATAAGTTTCAAAATATAAAAACCAGTTGAAAACAAAAGAAAAATCGGTCTCTGTAATCCATACGCTGGAAATACAAGTTTTCTTCTGTAAAGCGGAGCTTTTGGTTTACAATAAGAGATAAATTTTAATTGAAAATTGGCTCTTTACTACCAGATGAGGTGCACACTGTGGAAGTCTTCATTTGCTTATCGTGCTTACTGCCTTTTACAATTCCATAGAATTCGATTCTTTTGACACTTCCTCCGACCGCCAACAATATTGAACCACACTTTACTTGAAACCATGCTTTTGTTTTCTTTTGCCTTTTCTCGCAAGAAATACCTTTTTTGACGCAAAAGAGGGTAATCACTGGTAGTCATGAGAGGAAATTTTTCAGATCTACCGTATATATAGAGATCTTGAAAAACAAAATTACTATAATTTCCTACCCCGAGCGGTAATGCGGGTACCGTTTGTAGTTTATATAAAACTGACAGAAAATACCTGAGCTCAGCTCTCGTAAGTTCCAATGCAAGTTAAACCCATTGCCTGCTTCTTATTTTCATCCCGTTTACATTGCGCTTAGTACTGCAGAATTTCTCAAGGCCTTTACAAAATTCTTCTTAACCGACAACAATTAACATTTAATAATTGACTCTCATGCTGGCTGCCCATTTATTAGATTGCATCGATCATGCATTTTGGGAAAATATGGAATTCAAAACAAAAAAGGAGAATACTTATCCCCCCAAAAAAATTAAGTTTCAAACTCAAAATGTTTACGACTTAAAAAAAAAATAAATAACATTACATATTCACAAAAATCTGAAAAAAAGTCTTAATCATTGAATAAAGTTGTTTCTGTATTTGTATGTTTGAAAAAATATTTTCGCTTTTTTGTTCCCCATAGGTCACAAGTCAAGGTCCAAATACGCATCTGGATCTCCAGGGTCTGCTCTACGTGGGAGGCGTGCGTCGCTCCATGTATTCCTCCTTGCCCAGGTTATTGCATTCTAGGCAGGGTTTCCAAGGATGCCTAGCCTCTTTGGATTTGAACGGAGAGACGGGAGATTTGGTCCGTGACGCTCTAATTCCTTCAACACTAGTTTCTAGAGGTTGTGCAGGTGAGCAATCTCTAATGAGGGTTGTTGGTGTTGTTTTCAATCCCACCTAGACTAACTCTTGGCTTAACCAGGGCCATAAGCTCAGAAGTCCTCAGAAAATCAACAGAAACAAGAGGAAATTCAAAAGATCTTCTAAACCCAGGCAAGCTAAAGCATTATTTGGTGAGGCCTACTCGATGTTACATTTAGTACAAGTAGATTATACCTTGAGAGAAACCAAGTTTATATCTAAGACATTTCAAGTGGTCAATGAGAAGCCTGGAAATGGTAGTTTGCAGAATCCTGTCTTTACCAAAGGCAAGAACACTACCAGGGCGGTCTATGCTATGCCATTTATGTGCCGGAGGAGTCCTCCAAGTCTGGAGATTTAAAACCTTTATTTTTGGGCAATGCTGAAGAAAGGATAACAAGGTATTACTTTTCGAAAGATCATTAGCACTCCTCTTTGCTAGAACGTCGGCAATTTCGTCTCACGTAGTAAGGAAACTTTTGTAAATAAATTTAAGGATGCTGGGAAGAGTATTTTAGTCTGGTCAGAATCGCTTGTGCAGTTCTGTCACCCACGTCCCTCGCTATTCCATTTGCCGAGATACTGGCCAGCGCATTGAAGGAACTTTGATAAATATTTAATGTAATGTTAGAATTTTGGTGATCTTGACTGAAAATGAAAAAAAAAAAAAAAAAAATCCACAACAACATTGTTGCGTGAAAGTTTTTGCATGAGATCTGACATTGTGAGTGCACACAGAATCTCTGTGGAATCTCTAGCTTAGTACAGAATAACTACTTTGTTTCTTGTAATCCAAACCTTCCTGTAGTTCTTTACGTTCTATTCCATGTTGGAACGTTGAGAATAAATTCCAGCATCGCGTTACCTTCTGATTTAACCTTACCTCAATAAGATATACTATATAGGTTTATATGTATATGTCTACAACATTATTTGATGTTAAATCAATCATTGTTATCATAACATTTCAAGGTTTCATCGCATTGAAAAACGCTTCGTGAAGGAAAAGTAAAATATTTCACCATTCAACATAAATGTTCACAATCGTAGAGCGTAAAAATCTTATTAGTTTCATCAACATTGGGTTGTTAGCTTTAGGAATGTCAGGTGTTATTATAATGAACTCTGTTTAAAGAATAATTGGTTCGATACACCCCCCCCCCCCTCTTTTTTTTTTTTTTTTTTGACTATCTGTAATGTGGTATTCGATTGCGAGAGATTCAAAGTCTAAACTATATTTGAATGTAACATTTTTGGGCGTTCTTATCTACAATATATGTCCAAAAGTATTGGGACACTTTCAAAAATTCACATTTTAAAAGATTCCTCAAGAAATAGAAGATTAATTGCTTTGTAACTTTTGACAAATAAAAGGTGTGTTTTAACTGTCATTTTCCATGGAAAGTTATATCACCCATGCATTTAGGGGACCAGCAAGAAGTTGAGGAAAACAAAAATGTTTTATTATCATCGTTTATCGTAAATAACTGAGAATAAGCTGTAAATTTCAGAAATTAGGAACCTTACTATGTACGATAATTTTACGTACTTTCTAGAAAATATCACTGATATTCATGAAGATATATTCATTTCTTTAAGAACTAGGAATTTTATTTGACGGTTTTTGCTCATAACGCGTAAAGTTTTCCATCAAAGCTTACCAAACCTTCAGAAAACTTGACAACAAACAAGAGAAGTATAATATTAAAATTTGAAATTAAAATGTTGAAAATTTGATGAAATATGAACGTTTAAAGCAATTAATTTTTCTCTGCGCATGCGCGAGAGATAGCAATTTATAACTTTCATAACCTAAACCCCAACTAGGTTCTCCAACGCATAATAAAATTTCAGTTCAATATCTTAAAGATTCAAAATGTTATCATCGTTCTAATAAACTGAATTTGATTAGCTCTTGGGCAGACTATGAATCATGAGGGATCATTCGCAAAAAATCGGTTCTTATCATGAATCACACGAGCGATTGCAAGCAAATGCTGCAAACTTGCGATCGATCCCTAACGAGTCGTCGCCTCTCCAAGATCTATTCAAATTCGGCTCATTATATAGGTGATAACTTTCTGAATTTTTAAGATATTGAACTGAAGTTTTATTATGAGTTGGAGGATCTAATTCAGGTTTGGATAATGAAAGTTATAAACTGCTATTTTTCGCGCATGTGCAGACAAAAGTTAATTCTTTAAATGTCCATATTTTATCAAATTTTCCATATTTTAATTTCAAATTTTAATATTATACTTCTCTTGTTTGTTATCAAGTTTTCTGAAGGTTTGGTAAGCTTTGATGGAAAACTTTACGCTTTATGAGCAAAAACCTTCAAATAAAATTCCTAGTTCTTAAAGAAGTGATTATATACATGAATATCAGTGATATTTTCTCGAAAGTTCGTAAAATAATAGTACTTAGTAAGGTTACTAATTTCTGAAATTTACAGCTTATTCTCAGCTATTTACGATGAACCATGATCAAAAACATTTTTGTTTTTCTCAATTTGTTGCTGGTCTAATTGCATGGGTGATATATCTTTCAATGGAAAATGACAGCTAAAACATACCTTTTATGCTACTAAAGTTACCAAACAATTGGTCATTTTTTCTCGAGAAATACTTAAAAATGTGTATTTTTAAAAGTGTCCCAACACTTTTGGTCATATAGTGTATATTATACATACTCAATTATTAAATGTGTACTTAATTTCTTACAGCAATTTCAAAAATAAGAAACTCACACGCATTCTACGCTTTATATTCTAGGTCCAATAACAAAATGTAGCCACACAGCTTGTGCTAACCACGGGGTCTGCGTTCAGATGTGGAATAGCTACGCCTGTGATTGTGATATGACCTCCTTTTCGGGACCAATTTGTGCCGATGGTAAGCTTCTTTTGGGAAAATCTGCTTCACTTTCAGCTTCATTTTGGATTGGGCTGGTAAGTAACAGCATAGGAAGTGATAGATTTTTCAATGGTCAACAGCAAGTCATTTCAACAGAATCCAACAGTGAAAAAATTCGTCGATTCATAAAGGAGGTATATTTTCAGAGTGGACTCTCTTTGACTGGATTCTAAATGAGACTTCTGAATTCTAAATAAGACTAAATAAGATAATTGAGTAGGAAAACTGCTGGAACGATTACAGAACATAGCACCTGACGTTTGAAATAGACTCCAAGATAGACCCAATAAGAGGCAATGAATGGACTAGTCTTTCTACACGCAATTATTCTTGTAAATTAACTCCATGTTTTTCTATTTATAACCACTAGAACTTTTATGAACGCTTTTAATCATCAAGTCAAGTAATTAATTTAAGAATCATGATCAACCATCCTTGAACAATTAAGCTGAAATAGTCTGCGCACATTTAGCAGCTTTTAAAGATTTAATGTATTGGTTAATTAACTGAATGAAAGAACATAACGCGCTTAGATTGCTGTGATGAATAATTTATTAGACTCTAATTTTAAAAAGGTAATATTTCTATTGTTTCCGAAATCTAAAAATTCTTCATATTTTGGACTTGTTCTTCAAAGAAAAAAAGAAACTCTTAAAATAAATTCTAAACTATTTTCAATATAGGATCCACTTATTTCGCCGCATTGTAGCATTTTCTCAATATCTCTTGAACTCAAGCAACTACTGGTCTTATTTACCAACCGATATGATTCGAAACTTCCGTGAAACACCTGAACCGCCATCGAACCTTCTGATTGGTTGACAAGGGCTTCAAACGGAGTCTGACTGAGGTTTGAATCAGCTGGTGAATACAATCATCAGTGCTGCAGCTTCCATTCAAAGCGAAACACGTCGAAAATCAATTATTAAGCAAGAACAAAAACGAGCAGAAGCTGCTAACTAACAGTACTTGTTAGAAGAGATCTAAGGATAATATTTTTTTAAACACCTGATGTTTTTTAAAGAATCAAAAAAAAAAAAAAAAAACAAGCCTTGCACAGGTTTTTTTTTTTTTTTTTTTTTTTTTTTTTTTTTTTTTTTTTTTTTAAGTGTAGTTTAAAACGCGCTTGAAAAACACCAAAGCTCAACTTTATTGCTGATTATGTATCAATTTTGTCTGCAGTATTTTTTAATTCATTATGAAAACATTCACGATAATTTCTCACAGCAATGCGTACTGTCGTTTATCTTTTGAGTAGTGAACGAAATAGTAATTCTCAACACCTAACCAACTTTGGGATTTCCGAACATATACGAGTACTATTACGAAGAGAGTCAAAGCTATATATTAAATTTTAATAATTGTGTATCAAAGTAAATAATTCAATGTGAAAAGATCGTTTCTTTCGTGCAGAGAGTATATCTTACGAGTTCGGTCCAGGCACAGGATTGATCACCTTCACCTTTCCCCCGGACAAGATGCCGGACACCAAGTCCGATTTGGTGGCGTTGGGATTCATCACGATGGCCGATAATGGCGTCCTGGTTCGCATTGACAGCGGAACATCCAACGACTACATGGAACTCGAGATCGTAAGCATTTAATACAGTTCTAAAATCTATTTTTGAAAAGAAACTTGTGGAAGAGTGGTTACTTAGCTTTATTACTTCGTTCTATGAAGTAAGGATATTATTGCTTCCTTCTACGAAAGAAATTCTCATTTTAATTTAAATCCATCCATTTTGGTTAACCATGAATCAATTTTAGATTACGTTCAAGGCATTACTCAATCTTTCCTGGCAGTCAAGTGAATATTTCACGCTACTTGGTTAGTAATGACCAAGCATACTTCCCACTTTTTCTTTTTTTTTCCTTGCACGAAGTTAAAGTTTTTAAATTCAAAAAAAAAAAAATCCGTTTTCAAATTTCTACGGAAGTCACTTTTTAATCCTAAAAGAAATGAATTATGTTTCAAATATACAAGGAAATAACGTGATGTCCACCCAAAGCAGATATTGTTTTACTCGTCCAAATTTGTCGTTAAATGGGTTGGTGTCAAATGTCAAATCTCCCCTCCCCCCCCCCCCGCACCACATATATAATACAAACAGTGAAAAGTGACATTTTTAACCCATTATTTGGAAAAGTAAGAAAATGATCCGTTTGGAATAATCGCGATTACCTAATCGTAATCGACCGTAATTGATTACCTTTTTGCGTAATCATAATCTTAATATTTAAAATTCCTGTAATCATAATCAAAATCAGTTAATATGAATGTAATTGAAATCACAATCAGTTAAATTGTTATCTAAATTGTGTTCCGTAATCACAATTACAAAAAGTCATTTTTCAATGTTACATACTCAAACTCTGATTAAAATTTACACATGATGCTTGACCATTTGTTCAGTGTAAGACTCCTACATTTAGCGGCTTTAGTTCAGAAATCAGAATTTTATCTCCCTTCTCAAATGTCAGACATAAGTCTTTGTCGTCCCTTTGAATTTTATTTGCAACAACTTTCGATCCATCTCTTGAATTGTGGACCGTTTTGCCCACACACTATCCCAATACCATTTTATTACTTCATCGTACGTATTTCAGAAAGAAATTTTATACTGGCGAAAGGTTTCAGATTTCAAAGGCAAACATTTTTTAGTTATTAAAATACATGTATATATGAAATGTAGGGTCTGGTGGGGTAAAGTGGTCATAAAATCAAGGTTTTTTAACTTAAGTAGATAACAAATAAAAGAAATTTTTTAAACATTTAAACTTTTTTTGTTGTTATTTTAACATTACGTTAATGAAGAACACGGTACAATGAATTTAGAAAGAAAAATATTTATTTAAGTAGTTTTATACCACTTTCTTTTCCCTATGTATTTATGACCACTTTACCCCATGGGGTGGGGGAAAGTGGTCATAGCATGGCAGAGGCGGATCTAGAGGGGGGCCATGGGGGCCATGGCCCCTCCCAAAGCCTTGTGATGGGATTTTTTTTTAAGAAAAAAAACCGAAAATATGAGAAAATAACAAAATTTAACACATGTTTTTTACATTAAAAGAAAATTAAGGCCTTAATTGGGAGAGAAATTATCTCTCTCCTAGAAAAAAAACTATTATTTCCAAAATTTTACTCCTTCGTTTACATTATATCTAGATTCCAACTTTAGACACTTGGACGTTCTCTAAATGCTGTTGTCCTCAGAGTCACCTATTGCTCACGAGACCAACGAGAGCTTAAATTTGCGTATTTATGGCTTTAATTTCGAAATTTTTCGGAGGGAGTGCTCACAAATCCTCCATCGCTTTCTCTAATATGTGCAAAAATAGCTTAAAATTAGATTTTTAGAGCGTCTAAGGTAACATATTAAGGAAGGGGGGATTCCAAACACCCTCACTCTTCCTTTAGTATCATTAATTTTAATCATGTTTCTCGAGAGTTTGTTCAAAATTTTTGGATGGCCCCTCCCAAAATGATCGGCTAGATCCGCCACTGTAGCATGGGGTAAAGTGGTCATACTTAAAAAAGATGCAAAACCAGTATGAATAACCATATTATTTATATATTTTGGTTATTTATAATGATTACACTTATAAACACGATAATATGCATGTATACACGAGTATATACGTGCACACATGAGTACACAAGTATATACATGAGTATATGCATCTATGCATCAGACGCGAGTTATGTACATGTCTAGTCGAGTAGATACGTGCATACCCGAGCATATACGTGCGTACACGAGTCTTCACGAGTATATATGTGTATTGTGGAAATGTGTTTGGTAGAGTATTAACGAGTATTTACGCGTATAGACGTATATATACCTGTATAGACGAACATCATGTGCATAAATGAATATCTCTCGAGAATATACGTATGTACACGAATATATACGAGTATACACGTACATATAAGTGTACACACGTACATATACGGGTATACACGAGTATGCATGAATATACGTTTATATGTCTAATGCGTATATGTACTTGTATACACCAGTATGGAGGTATATAAGTACATATAGTTGTATATACGTAAATTAGGTGCATACACCAGTATATGCGCGTCATCAAATGCTTGTATCTAGGTGTCAACTAGTGTATGTATTCACGATTATATATTCATGGATTTTTCAGATGCTTTTATGCACGTGTATACTCGAGTATATAGGTATGTGTCCAAGTATTTACTTGTTACGCATTTCAGGAGGCTCCAGCTCTTGCTCGCTCTGCTCGACAACCCCGTTCCCCACCAGCGGCGGGTGACAATTGATGCCTTTAATGTTTTTGATGATTTAATAACCGGACCCTTATCTCCGATTACTTAAGTATAAGAGGAGTGAGTCAGGGCGAAATGACTTCCCCTGAATCTCCTACCCATTCAACAGAACCAGTATTGACCTGGAAGACGTTGCTAGTCCGGAGGAAATTGGGTTACAGCCACAGACAGAAGCGCTCAGAAATTAATGCTATAGAGTAGGGAGCTCTGCCCCTGCTCACTTCGCTCGCAACCACGTTCGTCCCCTGCGGTGACTCGAAACAGACTGCGTTTGACAATTGTTAATTTAAAGTTTTTTCACCCGGATATCCGCCTCCTTAAGGTTTAGAGGGGTGAAACAGAGCGGAATGGCTTAATCTGGACGTCCTGCATCCAATGGTTCTAGCATTGACTAGGACTCGACCGATGCATCGGCGCCGATGGTTCAACAATTTAGCCATCGGCATCGGCATCGGCGGCCGATGCTAACTTGCAGGAAACATCGGCCCATCGGCCTTAAAAAACATCGAAAAGCCGATGGAATTGGCCGATGTTTTTGAAAAAAAAAAGGACCTTTGTTGTTTTACTTTTTAATACAAAGTAAAGGGAGTTATTGTTTTCATATAAAATTGTTTACTTAAATTTCAGTATGAATTTCTATTTTAGTCACCCCTGAAAGAGTTTTTTATACAGCATTCAGGTACCAAATAAGTTAATTGTTGCGTTGTTTCTTGCGGCTGGATGTACGTATGTATCTCTCATAATTCATAACTCAAAAATGGTAAACTGTAGAAGGCTAAATTTTCGCATGTGGGGTGTGCGTACGTTCCAGTTGTGCACTTCACTTTTTGTTTTCGATCGGGGGTTCTAAAAAGCCTATTTACTCATTTTTTGTGGCTACCAATTACTTATTTCAATGCAAAACTAATATAGCGTCTCAGACTGACAATCATTCGGCGATATATTGCCGAATTGGAGACCATGGAAACAAATATGAGATGGCGAAACCGGTTTTGTTTCATTTTGTTAGATTCCACTTGAAACGACGGTAATTTTTAATTTTTTCGATATTTGTAATATGAATCACAGTAATGCAGTCTTTTCTGTATTGCTTCGGCGGAGCTACACGTTTGAGGCCCGTCGAAATACATTTTGGGGCCCTATTTCTCTAGCACAGAAGTTGTAAAACATTTATCATAAGCATTTTTGTAACTCCTACGGTTCCCTTATGGTTATGGGGCCTCTCGCGCAATCGCAACATTTGCTATATTTTAAATCCGCCACTGCACGTCAAAACATACTCGGATGCAAGTTTTAACAGGGTTTTTCTGCTCAATGTTTATTATTATTTTGAACTTTATTTTTTACGATTATTTTTTGTATTTCCGAGAACACTTGCGTGCCCCTCCTCCAAATCGAACAATTTCTGAAATTAAACTCTAGTTGTACTTCTGAGTTGTTTAAAACTAACACCATTCATAAAATTGGAGATCTTTTTTTCAAGCTTTTTCTATTGTTGTCAGAAATTGATTAAAGACGTTTTGAATGGAAACATAATTCGGAAGCCAAAGGGACTTTTGAATTTTTTCTTCGAAAGTGCTGAAGTAGATTCAGAAACTCTTCCGAGGCGTTGGTGGCAGCGGTTCTGTACTAAAAAAATGAGGCCGAAGTTTAATGTTGTGAGTCACTCCAAAATCAGAGGGTGACTTCCCCTAACCCACCCTCGTCGTTTCAAGCACTTCTTAAATATTTAGCTATTATTTATTTTGGTCAAGAAATATCATTTTGCGTATTTCTTATACTTGTTTCACCTATATTTCTTAATGCGCCATCTTTTTTGCATCATTAATAGCGATCGATTTTTTTTTCTGTTGTAAGTAACTATTTTTTTATATAAATATATAAAATAAATGAATAAGTTACTTTCGTTTTCATCATATTTTTAATAATATGTTATAGAAAAGTTTCAAGGATTTTCTATTATGCAATTTTTTAAATTTCAGAAAATTATTGTTAAATTTCAAAATTTAATTTGAACTTGTTTGTAGTGCTTCATAAAAGATTAAACAATCAAATTGTTCAATATTACGTGTGAAAACATCAGATCAAGTAGTATATGTGTTCAGTTATTAACTTGATGTAAATATTGAGTTTGTTTATTGTGGCTGCGTTTTAAGAACCTCGCTCTTTTCATGGCTATTTCTTTTTTTTTTCGCAAAATTTATGTCACGGTTATAGCTTTTATGAAAAATGCAAATTTTTCCTTTCATAAATTTTAAATAAGTATAAAAATATTCTTATTATGATTTAATATTATAATTTATCTGTTCCCTTTTTTGTTTAATTTGATGACTAAAAATGTCTACGTGCAATCTTTCCACTTTAATTGCGTAATTTGTTGACGGTTTCATAGTTTTATTCTTAATTTTTTTTAAAATGATTAAACAACATAATTTAATGTTTTTAACGATGTTTAGTGTACCTAAATCCTTACATTATTACAATATTACTGAAATCTTAGTTATACGTTCAATTTTTAAAAAAAAGCCAATTGGTTATTAAACAGTCTCTTTGTTTTTCTTCCCTTATTTTTATTTTGTTTTATTATATTAATTAATTTATTTATTTATTTATTTTTGATGTTGTTTTTTCTCTTCCATCATACAGCAGTCAAAAAAGGAGAAGCACAACTACACCCTATACAGATTGTACGTAGTACGATCCAAAAGTTCGGGGGACAAGCTGTATAAAACCTTACCCAAAATAGTTCACATTACCTAAGCACATCCATCTTCAAATGGGCACCTTGAGAGACTATGTACTTCTGCCAGTTTTCATATAACTCTTGGAAACACTCCTGGAAGCCATTTTTCGCTACCTTCTGTGATGCAGCTTTATCTTCTCCTGATGGAAGAAGCGGCGTCCATGCAACTTTTTTTTTTTTTTTTTGCTGGGAACAGGTAAAAGTCACACGGAGCTAAGTCCGACGAAACGTTATGTTATTTGTTTGTCACGTCAACGTTGGTAGAAGTGCATAGTCGTTCAAGGTGAGTATTTTGTAGATAGATGTACTTCGGTAATGTGAACTATTCAGGGTAAGGTTTTAAACAACTTGTCCTCGAACTTTTAGATGATACTACGTACGTATGAGTTTTCAACTTACTATTTCATAACGTTTTTGAGTGACGCAAGTTTACGCGCATGAAGCCATCACAAGAGAATTTGCGATAATTAACTAAGGAGGCGTTCAAAATAGATATTTCGGTCATCTATATGTTCTTAGGTATATATGCATGCCGAAAAAACTTTTGAAGTTTAAATTGGGTGATCGTAAAATAAAAATTTAGGTCGAAATCTGATTTTTTCTTCTTCTTTTTTTTGTGATTACAAATCCTTATTCGTAGAAAGAAAGTAAAGTGAAATGAATCAATGATCCTTTAAATCTCTGACCATCTTATCAATTTATTTCTGTTAGATTTTTTTTTTGCCATCGGCCATCGGCAATCGGCCATTTGGAGGAAAACAATCGGCCATCGGCCATCGGCCATCTTTGAACAATCGGCCAACAATCGGCATCGGCCCATCGGCCAAAAAATGCCATCGGTCGAGCCCTAGCATTGACATGGAAGACATTGCCGTTGCGGAGAAAATAGGTTTAGAGACGCACAGACAGACGCGCAAAGAAAATAATTGTAAAGATAAGCGAGTATATACGTGTATAGACAAATATATACCTATATAGAAATATTCTTGTAGACACCCATGTAGGTATTTATTGGTACAAGTATGTAAATGCATTTTTTTAGTATACTTGAAACTTTAAAAACCGGTGTATAATCGTTTATATGCAGGTAAAAGCATGTATTTACACTCGTGTTTACAAGTTCATACTCGTATACACACGCATATACGAGTATATACTCGGGCCGACATGTATACCCACATACATACTTATGTATGCATGTAGTTACATTTATGCTTCTCCATACCCGTATATACTTCTGTATACAAATATATATTATACGTATATACAAGTATATACACGTGTCGGCGCGCTCATATACGTATTTACGTAAAGCAACGTATTTATTCGGACATGTGCATCTATATACTATTATACGTGTTTACGTACAGATATAGTAGTATCACACGTATATGTTTATAAATTAAACTTTATTTTATACCATTTACTGTAAAAACAATACATGTTTAGTGAAATGAATAATTAAATTAATATTTGCCTTGTACGTTAAGATTGAGTGACAGTAGAGCAACAATTTACGTTAAGTCTAATTATATGACCACTTTACCCCATCTTACTTGCATTGCTCTAAAATATTATGTAAAATAAATACAGATAGCTGCTAAAGAGTAAGTGCTCTTGAGATATGTAGGAAGCCTCCCGGGCCGTCAGTTTGTTCGAAATTCACTTAAACAAAATTTCCCTGAGAAGTTAGAAGAGCTGTTTAGATTTTTTAAGTTTTTCATATGCACACAAAATAATTTTTTTTACTAAATATAATATTGGCAGTTGTAAAATTTTGTATTCAAAATGTAGTTTCTAACTTCCCTGCTCTGAAATAAAAATTTATACTTATTCGAGCATTTATTTCCAAGTTACAGTCATTTATTTGATGTATGACCACTTTACCCCATTGACCACTTTCCCCCACCAGACACTAATAAACGCAAGAAGGTAATGTATCATCCACATCAGATTTTTTAATTATATTTAATTGTGTGTAGGTGGATGGTAATGTATTTATGGTGTACAACATGGGCACAGAAGATCATCCCATTGGTGAGCACAGCGTCCATGTTAATGACGGACAGTACCACGTAGTTCGCTTCACGCGGTCCGGACCTAACTCCACGATCCAGGTAGACGACCACAACGTCCGAGTCAAGCAGCCACCTGGTAAGTGCAACTCCTGGTTTCATAGACAACTGGTGCCCCAAAAAGTGGGGGTCAAAAAGGCTGTGGGTTACAATTTTCTTTTTTTTTTTTTTTTTTTTTTTTGAGCAATCACGATTGCTTATTGTTCTCATTTGACCGTTTTTGGTGTCCGTGCCTTTTTCAACTTGGACCAGGGACACCAGCACCACCGTCCACCGTCCTCTGCTGGCGGCGCGGCGCGGCTGCTCCGGTTTTGAGCTATCCGATCTCCTGGTCGGAGGCGTCCATGTCCTACACACACGCACGTTCACACACACACATATACACACACGACTTCACACACTACACTCACACACGCCTACGTGCATACACACAGGTCTACGCGCACACACAACTATGCACACGTAGGAGGAGAGGCAGGCTTGGGGGGGGGGGACAGGAGCTGTTTCTAGAAACAATAATTCCAATGAGTAGGGTCCTGTCTCAGTTCGTGATTGCGAAAAACATAATTTGGATTCAAAATTTCAGAATTCAATTTTTTTTTTTTTTTTTCTGCCACAAATGGTTTTTAAAATGATGATTGATTGAAAGACCTCCACACAATTTGGCAAAACACCCCAAAAATCGGAATGGATGACCAACGTAGAGTATCCTGGAACAATTATTTGAAGTTCCATTTCAATTTCTATGAAAGAACGACTCGAAAAAGCCTGTCTATTTGAAATTTAGAAAATTTAATTTTTACTTTAGTGAAATAAATCAATGCAACCTGCAAAAAAAATCATTTTACAATCGATCGAAAATATTTGATTTTGAAAAGTGAAGAGGCTATTGCCCCTTTACTTTTAGAGGTGAAGTGCAGTTGCCCCCCCCCTCCCCCGAACGATCCGCCTATGCCTGGTTTTGTTAGTTTTGTAGAGCAATGCATGCAGAGAGAGAGAGAGAGAAGAGCATTGCTTTATACATAACATACTGTACTATCTCTGGTCTTACTCATCATCTTCAACATTTCAAAAAAAAATTAAGCTTTTGAGTCTGTGGAAGAAATCCAGACAATTTTATCCGAAAAAAAATCAAAAAACAATACATTAAAAATTTGAGAACATTACCGAGATCTGAATACATTTTGTTTTGTTTCAAGAAATAGAAAACGTGTTAGCAATAAAAATTAACTTTGACGAAGATATGAGATTGATGAATTGATTTTACTTTTCTTTTTTTTTTTTTTAACTGAAATAAAACAGATGCAAATGGGGTTATTCTATTTAATGTAAATGAAATAGATGATGTGTTTTTGGAAATAAATCAAAAAGTATTTGGTGCGTTCATTTGGCGCCTGATAATCAGACTCTGGATCGTAACCTTTCACTTCCTTCATGAATTAGATGTTTATGAGGAACATTAAGAAGAATTTAATTTGGAATTCAGAGGATTCACTGAGATTACGAACAATTGTAAACGGCAAAACCGGGCAAAACTCTAGCCACCAGTCGCTAGGAGTAACGATTTGACTTGTAGCTTTTTTTTTTTTTTTGAAATAATCGCCACTATTTTTTTCTCTGAAAACTGAATGATATTTTTTTTACTTGTTAAAACTAATAAATAATATTATAAACACATTAATTAACTTAAATAATAGATTGTCAACAAATAAATTAATAAAGTCAGTATGTCAATTCTGATATGGAAAATATTTTACCAACTACTTTTTGCCTTTTGCACACTTTGATGTCTTTTATTTACACCTGGAGGTAGGAGTGCGACATCGATGTAGGGTTTCCAATCCCGCGCCGAATTAAGTCCCGCGGGATTTCGGGATTGTAAGGAGCCAATCCTGCGGGATCCCGGGATCCCGCGGGATTGACTTTATTCTTCTAAAAAATTATTTTTTGGGTTAAATAAAAAAATTCTGCTTTTTAGGAAGGGCTGCTTTAGTGACTTGAATTAATACTCTTCTTGAATTCTGCACAGCAATTGTAATACACTACAATGTCAGATCCTAGTTAGCAATTTTCTTTTGGTAAGCAAAAAAGTGCCGCTCGTATGGGATGGTAAAGGATTTTTGCTCTAAAAATAATGATGAAAGCACGCTTGATGAAAACAAGTACTGTGGCTCCACTGCAATTGGTTTTACTAAAAGTAAATAATTGAAGACATTTAGAAAAAGATCCGCATTGACTTCATCACCTTTTGAAATAGATTTTTATTTTCTTTTGCTGGGTTTTTCCTCAAGAACTGCAAATTTCGGACAAAAACGATATCTGTTGGATATGTGTTTTGCTGTATCCAATTTAACTTGCATTGATATTACCCCGTTGTTGCTTCATTAACATTGGTCACTGTATATCAGTGAATTTGATTCATTGCAGCAAGGGGTGAATGAAGCTTGAATTCACCAAGTCCCAGTCTCAGTCAAAGTGTTTGGATAACTTCACTAACTGTACCTCTCACTTTAAAGATACAATAAAAAAAACTTGAGCAGCTTAATTTAACTGCCCCTTCATGCAAGTCATCCTGTGTTTCATGCAAGTTTCTGTCGCCCTTTTTAAAGTCGATCCAAATAATGTCGGATTGTTCATTGTTTTTTTTTTTTTTCCTTGTAGTGCACTTTTGGTAATTTAAAGGTTTTGAGTGCATTACTAAAACTTACAGAATGGCTCCAACATTGCATTTAGGCTACTCCAGCGGGTTTGGGAATATGTAATACACTTTCTCTATTTTTTTCTAAAGCGTAATTTACTAGTTTTTAAATTTTAGTATTGGTTTTCGAAAATACTAATAAGTTTCGCGCTTTTTCTCAAGAGCTGAAAGTATGAAAATTGAAATCTCGAATGAGAATAGCAATTCTTATCATGAGACAGTTTTTCTTACACTTCTTGCAGATTTCTTTTTTGCAGACGAGTAAGAAGATCCTAACTTCAGACAGTCGTTTTGAGCGGTAAAAGCTGGAAAACGCTTGAATGGAAAAAAAAATTGCGGGATTGGGAATCTCGCGGGATTGAGAGCAAATCCCGCTAAACATAATGCGGGATTCGTGATCGGGATTTCAGGATTGGAAACCCTACATCGATGTCGTTATTTTGGAAACTTCGATGTTTTACTTTCGATGTTTTTGGACCATCGATGTTTTGGTTTCGATATTTTTTTTTTTTGTTTTTTTTTTTTTTTGATGTTGATGGTTTTGCATTTTAATTGAAAATTATCATAAACTTTGCTCCAATTTTCTCGCTAGGTAATTAAGTTTACTTATGGAGTTGCCAAAAAAAGTCATTTTTTTTGCACCCATTTTATAAGATCAATTTTTCTGTGTAGAGGATGATTTTTGGGAAGATCACTACAAAATAGTAGAAGATTAACTAGAGAGTGAGGAAGAGGTCAAAGCTATTGGAAGAACCTGACACTGGTAGTCGGGTGCCAGAACTTGCAGTCTATTTCAAGGCTCCAGTTTTTAAACTAAAGGAAAATCCTATACGTTACTACGGTGAAAATTATAACTTTAAAAATTCATAGCTGGTAAAAGTTGCTATAAAGTATTTGCATATTAAATTTTAACATGCAAACGGGCAATTCCAAACTATTGTTACTTTTTGTCGTCTGTATCGAAACTTGGAGGGCCGCATCCATGTGTCGCAGGTTTAGCGTTGCTGCAAAAAGAACAAAGCTACATGTCCGTTTTATTTCACCATAGAGACGAACTCAAGCAATTATATATTTCAAATGAGGTTGCTGATTCGATGTTTGTTTGTAATGGATTAAATGTTAGTGCATGCAAATTGCTTTTACGTTATATTTACGGTATGGCACAAAACAAATTTTGTTACAGAATTACTTTTACACTCCTTTTGAATTAAATATATTGCTTTCACAAAGATGTATTATTTATTTTGTACGAAATAAGCATAAACTTAAAGGTACTTCGAAACAATGGTAATTTGTGTTAATTTGTTACAGCGACCTTTGGTAATTTAGGATACTTTTTTATAATTAAGGATATTAAATATTTTAAGAAAATAACTACCTTTAAATCAATCCTCCCATCATATGTAATGTATACCCATCATTTCAATGAATATTTAAAGCTTTTTTAAAGCAACAAGCTCATTTTCCCTTCTGCCATTAATAGTCTCTTACGATGGAATTGCCTAGATGCTATAAGGTACTAAAAACTCAAGGGTGCTCATCCGGCCCCTCTCCCAAGGGTAATGACGCATCCCATCAAATGCTGCTACTGACCCCCCTCTCTCCAAATGAGACCAAAAACCCTGTAAAATAACCCCCCACACTAAAAATTTCAATAGCAATCTGCGCCGTAATCCACCTTCCCCTCCTTGTTGGCACCCCTGAAAAATTCTTGGATGACATAAAGAAACTCTTTCAGGTCGACAATTGACAGTCTTCAACAGTCATTCGACAGTGCAGGTGGGAGGCAAGAGGAATCCTTTGCGAGGGACTGGGAGCATCGAAAGACCGTTCCAAGGAATCATTTCAGGCTTGGTGGTCAACGGAGATAGGATATTGGACATGGCAGCAGAAGATGACCCGCGAATATCGGTCAGTGGCGATGTTGAGCTGCTCATGTCCTTGCCTCTGTCCTTGCAGCAGAGATCTGTGCCCCAGCAGCATTCTCATCACCAACAAATGCAACAGGTGAGATAACCGACGACATTGTTGTTTGAAGAATGTGAGTTCTTTAAATAACTCGAAAATTATAGCGAGTAAGGTAAATGCACTAGTAGTGGCTACAGTTAAGCATATTTTGTGTCTTTTTTAAACTGTGGGTCTACAATATTAATTCTAATTTTAAAACTCAATGAGCGTATTATAGCCCAACTCATCCTTTAATCGTCCCATTTTCCCAAAATGCCAGTATTTCAATTTTTTCCCAAACTTCAAATTTAATCCATTAGTGGCCACTCCAAAATCTGAAATTTTCAGTAGTGGTCACATGCATTAGTCCGTAGTGGCCATTTGACAACCTTTTCCTAGAATTTACATTACTTACTTTAAATTTAAATAACTGATGAATAAAATTGATTCAATATGATAGTTACATTAAGTACCAATATATTAATCACATTTTTATTGCACATTTCTTTATTCAAAATACATAAGTGCTCAGGTTAAAATAAAAAGTTTTTAGTAGAAAACTGGTATTTGTATTTTTTGTACGCTAATATAAAGAAATAAAGTAAAAGACAATGCGTGTACTTATATAAGAATTATACATATAAACTTTGGTAAGTATATGTGTATAATACTTATATAAATACATTATATGAAAAAATGTATTACACAAATAGTAAGGTAAGCCCACCATTCAATGTAATCCTATGATATTTTGTTTCCTACAACTTACCAAGGCTCATCAATGGCTGTAGGGAATTGGTAGCGTAAGTTTTCAATACTACTAAAGGCAGGGTGTCCATGCACCTGGAAAGTCATGGAAAGCCATGCATTTTGGCTATGATCGAAAATGGTCATGGAAAATCATGATTTTCGGCAAAAATTGCTCAAAAATCATGGAAATGGACAATTGGATATGGATTTTGAGTTCAAGAACATGCATATTTATGGAATTCTACAGATTGGATTAAAATACACATCTTGGTCATTTTCTATGCTTTACGCGTCAATCCCGAGTTTTCACACATTTCGGAATCCGATTGCATTCGCTTCTTTAATATTCGTTCGTTTTTCTTTTCTATGTGATTTCACCATTTGGACATTTATAATTATGAATTTAGCATTATTTTTAATCCTCCTTATATGTCTGATTGCGTAGTTGAGGACTTTTAAACTTCTAATTTTGCCGATCTCATTCAACGCGAAAATTTTAAGTCATCTATATTACTTACCACTATCTCTTAAACGAACTCTTAAGATATAGAGGTTGTAAAGGGACTGCTAAAAGTAGACGATTTTAATCAGAATTAAAGTATACAGTGGTGGTAAAAAAATTGCATCACCCGCGCCGCAAAGGAGAGGAATATTATCCCGACTGCATTCAACACGCAGTCAAACATCCCGTGCTCCAGAGGATTTGGGAATGTATTTCTGATCAAGGAGTTGGTGGGCTTCACTTTGTGCAAGGAACAGTAAACGCTCGGGTGTACATTGGCATTTTGGTAGAGAAATTGCTTAATTTAACATGGACTTAAATTAACATGGGTTTAAGTAATTTTTTTTCTAAACTCACACGCAGATTCAGAAATGGAAAAATGAGCATGGGGTCAGCAGTTTTCCTTGGCCCAGAAACAGGCCCGATCTACGTAAACAATTATCGGATTCCTGCTGTTAAATGTTTATTTCATAAGTTTTGCAGAATTTCACATAAATTCATCGCTAATCGGTCGACCAAAACTTCTCACATAATCCCATTGTTGTGAAAATGCGAGGGTGATGCAATTTTTTTTACCAGCACTGTATCTGCACGCGTTCCTGTAGGGCATCACAGGAAAAGTTTGATTCAAGTCACCGTCAAATACGAAGGTGACACCTCTCATAATTTTGTCTGAACCTTCTTATTCATTTAGGGTTCTATCTACGCCTTCTATAACCAAACGGTGTCTCATTGAAAATTCGTCGTACATTATGAGACACTCTCTTGAAGAAGTTCTCATTGCCAGGTTTTTCTTGCGGAACATACGGAGTCTTTCTGGAAGAGATATTCAAAGTAGTTTTAATGTGGAATAGTTGGACCACTAAGTCAAGTCCCGACAGTTCCGTAAAAAGCCATCGCAAAAGCAAGTCTGCCTGTTGATCGATTTTTGGCTAGTGTTGAATTTATTAAATTTTCCCAGTTCCACTGGGTATGCCGAAAAACATTAATTTGCGTTTCTGGTTTTCATGGACTAATTTTGTTTTTATAGAATTGTTTTCGTTGGTTCTCAGCGGCGGTTGCAAACAAAGTCCACTATTAAATTTTCGCTTCATTGACAAATTTTGCCTTTTTTTTTAAAAAAATAAACTTTAGTTTATATCGTTTGACATTGAACGACAATCTCAGTTTTTCTGCTAACGCTCTCCTTGTAATATATCGTCACAGAGATTTTTTTTTAATATTTGAGCAATAGGATCTAAAAGTTCGCATGGACGTTAAAATAGTTGTAAACTAGTTTAACGTCTATGCTCCTTAACGTTAAAATAGCTGTAAACTATTTTAACGTTAAGGGGCGGAGTCAGAAAAATTTTAATGTATCAAATAAGGATAGTTTCTAAGGTTTGCCGTCCTCTATAAGACTGAGTTCTACACATGCTGCTTGATAGGTTGGCAAGACCTTTAACTGTCAAAAGACTTTGAATATATGTTGTACCATGAAACTGTTCTAAATGAATTCTTAAGTGACAAAATTCCGATTGGCTAGTAGGATGAATTTTGTATATTCTACTAAGAGATGGGTCTTTTTCAATCCCGGGATGAATTTAAACCTTTTTTATTCGTTTTCTTCGGAAAACGCCTTATCCTCTGCAGCTTCAAATACATGTAAAGCTTTTGGCGGGGTTCTTATGCTTACATCGTGAAATTTTTTTTCGCTCACTTGTTTCCATCCCTCAGCATTTACTTCAATAAGAGCCTCCATCCATTCTGTGTTTCAAAATGCAGGACAATCTTGTTTCCTTCCCTCAGCATTCAGCTCGAAGACTAACTTCATCCATTCTGCTACTGCAAACGCGGTACAATCGGTTCGTGTTTTTACGTTTATAAGAATTAAACTAAACGAAACATAAACTGGTAGCGAAGACATGTTAATGGTTTAAAAATTATTTTGAATACATATATTCCTGATTTATAGCCTTTGCCACTCAGTATGAATGCCCCTTCCATGTAGTGAAAGAATTTTTCAAATAGTTGCAATGGTTCCGGAGATTACCTAGAACATATAAACATACAAAAATCCATTCTCACTCTCTTTATAATATTAGTATAGATTTATCGGAGCCGAATTGCAACTGTTCTAATATTCCGAATTTTCTTTAATTAAATCATATATATTGACCTGTATATCTCTAATTTATTATCTAGTATTGAAACTCACTTTAAAATAAAAATCAAATACCAAAGCATCAATAATGGCCCCTTTCAGAAGCAGTTCCCAAATGTTGGGGAAAAGATATGGACGTGTTCGAATATCGTTAATCGAAAATTATATATGAGGCAATGAGAAGAAACGAGCAGTAAATGGACGCGTTAAAGTTTTGAGTAAAATGTGCTTTTAAGTAGCTCTTCATTGAAAAGTTTCTCCAATTCCTCCTCAATAGCAACGATTAACATTAGTACCATCTCTTGCCCCAAGTAGAGGTACAGTTCTCCTACGATTTGCGAGTTATCAAGAAATTTTTAATTTTAGCACTTACATCCCTTTGCTTCTCAGAGCCTTATATCTTGATATATGCTTGGAGCTTAAAATGCTTGCGTTATGAATAGCATCGTGGTAAAGACTGAAATGATCGGTGGCGAACCCGAATCTATAGTGACTTTAGTCACTTAAAGAAAATGCTAAGGCAACTATCTAAAAACATAAATTAACTTTATTTGGATTCTTCATACGAAAGGGCTTCCAAATTGCCCTTGCAATGCGAACTGCCACGAGACGACCAACATCAACAAAAATCGAGCTATCGAATGCCACGAATCCACGATCCATTAACAGAAAGACAGCTAACTAAATTGAACTGACAGGTGGGAAATTTACATATCGAAAAGCGCCCTCTTGCGCACAGGTATACTTTAGGATTTTATAGAGATTTTCCACATCACTAGCTGATTCGAATCCACGTCAGATACCCGAACAGTGGATTGAAGCTTTCTGATTGGCTGCTAAAGAGTTTAAACGGCAGTTCAGATAGACGGAGGTTCGAATGGGTTGGTGACTGCGGCCAATTAAGCGCATTTGATATGTAATTTATGTTTTTCCTCCCGAATTACAGCACGCTGGTGCTTCACCGAACTACGAAGGAGATGATTTGGTCTATTCTGGAGGTGGAGGGTCTGGTTGCTGGGATGACGAAGACGATTGTGGAGAAGTGGAATCAACCACAGGTGAGACAACGTTTTCTACCAGCATGATTTTTCAAACATGATGTAACATTGTTGTAATACCACTTATGCAAACGGAAGCAAAACAAAAACAGCAATTTAGAAATATTTGAGCAGTTCTTCATAATGTCTTTGAATAAAATGCATTTTCATCATTTCATCCCATCGAACACAGAGAGTAAAGCAACATTTATATTAATAGATGTTAAACACACAATATGAAATTCCGGATATTAAGTTCGTCAGTTGCAATTTTTGCTTTAATCATACGGTCGATACTAAAGGAATCTCAAGAAGAAAAGTGAGACCCTCGATTGTTTCTTCGATTTTTGCGCAGCATTAGAAAGCGTTAATTTAACAGTTCTGGAATTTCACAAAACGCACAAAACAAATCTTTGAAACAAAAAATGAAAATTGCTAAACAGCGTTAACTTGAGAAAATAAGTCTCAACAACGCTGCTTAGCTTATAAATTACCTGAATCGAGCTGAAAAATTTAAAGAGAAAATTTCAAATATAAATTTCACATAACTGTGTTTTATAAATTTTTCATAAATGATACATTACTGTAAACATAGTTGTAATGAATAAACACTCCCTGACATCAAGTGTCAATAATTATAGTAACGATACGTAGCACACAGATGAATTCTGTGATTACATTCAAAACAAATGAAGAATTCTGTGTAGTCTTTCTGAAGCAATCTTTATGATGAGAAGATTTATTTTCTCTTCATGTTTTACATCGTTTTTCCCAAGTTTTAAAATTTTGCGCTTTTTTTAGTTCTTTTCTTTGAATCTCAGAGCCACATTTGACACAGATATTCAATATCTAAAACAGAGAAAATTAGAGTTGTTTATTTAAATGTGAACACCATTTAAGATAATTTTATGCACAGTGGTATGAATTTCCAAAATTATTACACACATACACACTAGTATCTGCTTAATGTGATCGTTGTTGAGGTTATCAATCGTTTGTTGCTATCAAAATTACTCAGTCCCGATTTTCTCTAATAATTTGAATGTTACTATTGTCGCTTAAGAGCAAGAATCTGAGAGTGTCACGCTTGTGATTCATGCCATCTCAGATTTTCTCCAAAAAAAAAAACTACCAGTTATTACTTATCTTGTTAAAAGTCCAAATTCAGAATTTTTTGTTCTGAAGTTGAGTTGTCCACTTTTTATAGGCCCTTAAAAGTCAACGCACGGCAGCAAAAATTGAGCGGATTTATAAGACATGAAATTTGCTCTGAGTCACAATCATTGCCGAGAACAATTTGGCTCCAAATTCTTTTTATGTATGAATGATAGAAGGTTCAAACTTTATAAAATGAATGCTAAATTTTTGGCAAGTTATTGCCGCAAGGTCAATGAAGGTCACAAAAAAGTGGCATTTTTGACGTTTTTTAGCATTTTTAAGGTCGAAAAACAGATTGCACCTTTCAGTTGCCACAGCAAAAGTATTGTCGCTTGAAAGGTAAGTATGTGCACTTTGAAAAAATGCATAATTAACTGAGGCAAGTTTAATGTGCTTTTAGTTATACTAGACTTCGCCCAGTGATCGAAATTCGACCATATTCATAAATGAATATTTGAGAAAACTTGTATGAATTTAACTATCTCCAAAATTTTTATTTCTACTCTTACTCTTGTTTACTGCATATCTGGAAACATACAATTTTCATACGTACACATTCCATGTCTGTTTATCTCAAAATAAATGGATGAAAAGGGATGTTTCGGTGATGGGGCACCTGGGGTCCTTTCCGAAATTTTAAAAGAATTTTTTTTTCTGAAAGAGCATGCTTAATAATATAGGTTTTAATCGTTTTCTGATAATCTTCGGAACATTGAGGACCTTTCAAAAAAGATATATTGGTTATTCCATTGAAAGAGAATGCTCCCTACACCATGAGTGTACCTCTCCTTTGTTGTCAGCTGAAAAACGTTCGAGGTTCCTTGCGAATATCGTGCCAGTAATACACCCAACCATCAGGACCATCGAAATTGAATTTCTTTTCATCACTAAAAGGAATACTTTTAACCATTCATTTGTCCTATTCATGTGATTTAGAACCCATTGTACACGAGCATCTTTATGCCGTTATGTAAAATTCGGCGAACGACATACTTTGCGAAAAGGAAAAAATGCACTTGACTGAAGTCGTCGATGTACTGTTGATTTTGACACTGGAAAGCTTACTTCTTTACGAACTGACTGTGTTGATAGGTTCTAGGTTGAAACTAATCTCACCATCTCTCTGTCTTACCGTTCAGTTGTTTTCTTTGGTCTTCCAGAACGAAAGTTTGCTTCAAAACTATTATCTCTTGACAATATTTTGTAAATACCAGCTCTACTTCATCCAATTTTGCTTGCAATGTTCATCACTTTCTATCCACACCCTTTCAAACGATAGATTTGCAAAATTTCCTTTTTAGAGAACTGCACATTGCGAGGCATCTTGGCAATCAATCAGAAACGGAAACACGGGTTCATTTTGATGTCAGAAAACTTGCTCGTCATAAGTAAATGACTTTGTATCATGCAAATTTTGAGTATTAATACTGAAATCAGGTTTTAAAACATCGACTGTTTATATATTTTTGGGACAGCATTTTTAATTTATATTTTTTGAAATTTGATCTTATGATCGATGAAAGTTGTTTGAGCGTTTTATCATTTTTATGTCATCATTCGTTATTTGCATAGCTTATTTTGTCTGGCTTACTCGTATAATTAGCTCGTGATTTCAATAAAATGATGATTGTCTGTACTTTTGGGACGCAGTTTAGTACACAAGGTCGATTATACGACGCACAAGAACATCACTATTCCCCAATTCGGTTAATGTAGTCAATGACGTAGCCAGGATTTCATTTCGGAGGGGTTCCGATTGTTATATAATTTTTTTTAAAAAAGAGAAAAACCTATCCAATACCAGATGTCCTCAAATCCGATTTTGTTAGAAATCCGTTAAGAAACTAATATTTCTGATTTTTAAAATGTTTATCAGACGTTCTTGCTTTGGCTTAGAAGTCGCTTCTCACCAGAAAAAACAATTGTCTTTAGTCGTAACATCTTTTTTTTTTTTTTTTTTTTGAAATCCTTACGGTTTTTTATGAAAAAAGCAAGAAAAAGTGTGTTTTCAAATTCTATAGATCCTTGCAGTATATACAGTGGCTCCCAGAAGTCTTCGTACACCTACGACTTTCAACGAAATAGGCCCCAATCCATTGGTTAGAATTAATATTTCGGAATAGGTATTTAATTATAAGATCTATGATCAAATTTAACAATGAAAAGTTTTTAAAAAATATTAAAACTTAATTTTTTAAAAATGAAAAACCGAAAAGTGCCGGAAATTTTATCTCACAAAAGTCTTCGTACACTTTATAAAATGTCTATATATTATTGAATAATCTAATTTTTTATTAAGTTATTAATTAGTAGAATATTATACAGTATTCATAACACCTTTTAAACGTCTGGGAATAGATTTCATTCTTTTTCTTTCTTTTTTTTTGCGTAATTTCTGAGTAAGTGTTCTACCACACTTCGAGTCTTACTGTTTCTAGCTCTATTTTCGTTTTAAAGCCCTATTTTCGTAATCTAGCCTCCAGATATCTCTAAATACGTTACATTAAGTTAAAATCTGGAGATTTAGGGGGTATTTTCTAAACTTTAGGACAATTTTCGTGGCACTAGAAGCAAATGTTGAAAACCGTGTACCTCTTATCGTTCGTTATCTTGATAAAAAACGAAGTTGTTTCCAATAACCAAATTTTGGCTAAAAGTTCAAAATTGGTTTTTAAAATATTTAAAGGAACAGCATGATTCATTATTTCATTAAAAAATTGCAAACTACCAAGTCCTGATGCTGATATGCACCCTCACACTAGAACACCTCCACCGTCTTGATTTTAACTGATCCAAATAAGTTCTTAAGATTAAGTGCCTAATTTTTTCTTCTACTTACAGTTATACAACAATTTAACCAAAAATGTTGAATTAATTTTTTTATGTAAATAAGACGTGATTCTAAAACGTTTTTAGCTTATTTATAATTGATTTTGCGACGAAAAGCGTAAGCTTTCTGTTTTTCGCACGACCAAGAAAATTTTCTGCTGGAAGAGGTCCCATTTAATCCAGCTAATCAGAGAACTTGGCGAACAATTTTAAGTGAAAATTAAATGTAATATGTTTCATTTAACTTTGCAGAAACGTTTACAGCACTCAAATGTGTATTTTTCATAAATGTTTTAACTTTAAATCTCCGATCACGTTTTGTCAACTTTGCCGGTTGACTTTTTCTTACCTTGTTTTCGGTCAGATTCCTTTCTTTAAAGCATTTTAACAAGCACTTTACAATACAAACAAATAAATTAACTAATTTAGAGATATTTCAAAGCAATTTACCACTACTGTGGGAAAAAAATTCAAATTTTGAATGGTGTTTGCGGTTTTTTACGAATAGCAGCCATTTTACACTTATAAGCACAATATTAAGGAATAAATAAACAAAAAATTAAAGCCAAATGACTTAAAAGGGTCAACATGAATTTATTCGAAAATATTTGAGTGCACGATGACTTTTGTGGCGTGTTATTTCTCTGTATCTTCGTTTTCTGACCCATTTCAAAAAGATCCGTCAATATTTTGAAAAAACCAATAGGTTGTATTTAGAATGATATAGGAATGATGTGAAAAAATATTGGACTTCATATTCGAATTCAGTTTCGAGTAATTTTGGTTTTACTAAAAAATTTCAAAGTGTACGAACACTTTTGGGAGCCACTGTATAAGAAGTAGAAGAAATATACAGAATTCTATGCACTCAAATTCGAGGGCTTTTTTTTTTTTTTTACTATCTAGAAAAACTACGTGCAAAAAATTGATATTTTCCATTTTTGAAGCTTCTTACTCATTACGGGGAGGGTCCCGACTCCCTGGCTTCACTCTTAGCTACGCCACTGCTTAAGGTGAATATCTTGTATTATAATTTGTGAAATACGTACTTTTGGGATTTTTAGCTGTTGTTTGTGGTAATTCGACTGCTTCATGTTGTTATCATACATAAAAATATGGTAAGCACATTTGCATATTATTTACTTGTGCGTAAACTTTATATATTGTAGACAGTAACTTAGGTTAACATTTTAGTTCTGTAAAGTAACGACTTGACCATAATTACTCGATTCTCTCTTCCATCCTTTTCTTCAACCATTTGTGCATTAATAAACTAGTTTTGGACAAAGTATTAGTTTTCGAAATAAATTCAATTTCTTTTAAACTATTCCGTACTTTAGAATGTCTTTTTTTCTTTTTTTTGCAGAAAAAAGATTAAATTTCCGTTTTTAAGGTGGAATGTCTTCTATATTAGCGTGCTTCAATTTAGAAACATAATGAGTACCATGTTATTTTTTGACAGGCATAAAAGTTTGATTAACTATTCATCAATTACAGATTACAGAGATAATTAGAGCAGCGTTAACTCTAATATTAGAATCTTTTCTTTTCCCAAAACGCATTAACATATCAGATGAGCTACTGAGCTCGCAATGACTTAAAGATATAAAGTAAAAACGTACACTTTATTCAAATATTAAATATTTACACATTGCTTTTTTTAATAAATTAAATTTCAAACGCATTCTTTTCACACAGCGTTTGTCTACAAAATCTCCCTCCGGGTGATAACTAGATTTTCCCCGAACGTCACTGCATAAAGGCGCTCAAAAGGCATTTGCACGACGGCGCGGGCCTGATTTCACTCTTCCAACAATGAAAAAGAGTCAAAATTAAAATTTTTGAGTTTCGCTCTAACTAACAAGAAGTTCTGTCTAGAACTAGACGAACCTACTTTCCCGTATACCCATACTACTTTCTAGTACCTGATCAATAATCTCAAAAATAGCTAAAATCACAAATTTTTTCAAACATATTTTTAAAATACTTTAAGCTGATTTCTAGGAATAAAATATTCCTCACTCATGTAAAAAAATTAGATGCGTGAAAAAAAAAAAAAAAAAGCGAACAAATAAAATCGCAGCAACTTTTAAACAAAGCAGCTAATACACTTTTTTCCATTAAAAAAAATCTTTAACAGCTTTCAAAACGAAAGAATAATAATTAAAATTAATAAGTTCATTAAAATGAATACATGATATCAAAAAACAAAGTCGTTTCTTTTTCCCCTGTTACCAAAAACATTATTTTAAATGAATTAATGCACTTACCAAAACAAAAACAAACAAAAAAAAAACTATAAAATGTAAACTTAAAGAAATAATTTTCTTTTTCAAAAAAAAATCGTCTGCGCGTATCTTAATGTAGAAACATAAATGACTTCGAGTTTATTCGCCAAAAACTGAGTACCTAAATTGTAACTTTAGCGTAAAAATAAAAACAAGTCATATCAACAATAATTATTTCACAGTTAAAACCATAGCTGCGGAGTCGGAGTCAATCTCATTTTGAGATAAAGGAGTCGGAGTCGAATATTTAAGAATCGGAGTCAGTCATTTGTCCTCCGTGTATAAATTTTTGCCAAAACTACGAAGTCAGAGTCGAAGTCGGGGAGTCGGAGTCCGATTAGTTGTCGAGCACAGGAGTCGGAGTCGGAGTCAAGTGCCCCTAAATTCTCGGAGTCGAAATCTGGAGTTTGGCGTCAAGAGTTATTTAGAACAAAATTTGTTTGAAGTAAATCCGCCTTCAAGTGCGGAGTCTACATTGACTTTCAGTTTCCCCGTAGGCGCTATTGTTAAGGGATTTGAATTGTTCAAAATTGAACGGAAAATTGTTCAAATCAAAAAGATATTTTATACACAAGTTTTTCATCAAAATCTTTTTGCTACAAAGCTTGTTTGAAGCAAATTCGCCTCACAGTTCGGAATTGCCTTGAATTTCCCCGTAGGCGCTAATGTTAAGGTTTTTTGAACTGTTCAAAATTGAACAAAAAATAGTTCAAATCAAAAAGTGAAATATGGGAATGAGGTGTCCTCGCCGAGATCTTTCGAACAAAAAAAAGTTTTTTCGAATCGGACTGTTCATTCAAAAGTTATTAGGGGGGGGGACAGACACACAGACCGACAGACATTTTTCCCCATCTCAATACCCTACTTTCCAATTTTTAATTTTTCAATATTTATCTAATTATTTTATTTTTGACTTTTTTTTGTTTTTCGGGATATTTTTAAGATGCATTAAGCCTTCTTTCATGCTTTTTTTCTTCTTTCTCTGACCTTTACTGGGAAAGTAGGCTAAAAAACGCTTATAACTTCTTTTCTAGTGGGTTTAGGTTATTGGAACTTTGGGCGCCCTGAAAATTTTTTCGTTTCGAGTATTTTTTAAAGACTTTTCCAACCATATCAAAATCGAAAAAAAATGGACCATTCATTCGCGTAGAAAGAGCCATTTTGGACGAAAATGCGTTTTTAATTAATATCTCCATCAATTAGTGTCCGATTTCAAAAAATTTTATTGATGACACTAAAACTCGGCAATAGCTATACTGAACGGATTTTTCTTTCTTCATACTATTTACTAATAATATAGTTTGCAATATAATTTGATGTTTTTTTGTTCTGTGATACATATATGATATTTTTGGCATTCATTTAACTCAACATAAGGCATTGATAACATTAAAGTTTTGCATATTTCAGTGCAAAGTAATTTAGTAATCATTTTCAATGTTATTATACTGATTTTTTTTTTAATCAAACATATAGTTCCATCAAAGACTCCTGAATGTGTTTTTAGCCCTGCACTTTAAACGGATCAATACTAGACAATTTCTCTAAAAAAAAATTTTTTTTCTTTTTTTTTTTTAATTTTGTATTTAAGGCTGTTATTTCTTCTTGAAGCTTTTTATTTGAACTACTACATTTTTAACATTCTAATCTTCTTTACTAATAATAAAGCAGAAAGTCTCTCTGTCCGGAGGATGTCTGTAGGATGTCTGTAGGATATCTGTAGGATGTCTGTGACGCGCATAGCGCCTAAACCGTTCGGCCGATTTTCATGAAATTTGGCACAAAGTTAGTATGTAGCATGGGGGTGTGCACCTCGAAGCGATTTTTCGAAAATTCGATGTGGTTCTTTTTTTATTCCAATTTTAAGAAAAAAAGTATCATAAATTACGAAATCATCGTAACGTGGAACCGTAACATGGGCACAAGCCAGTTGGCGAGATACGAAATTATCATAACGTGGAACCGTAACGTCGGTACAAGCCAATTGGCGAGAAAATTCACCCTACATTATTTGTAAATATACAAGCGAACCAAAAGAACTGTAATCTTCTTTACTAATAATAAAGCAGAAAGTCTCTCTGTCCGGAGGATGTCTAGATGTCTGAATGTCTGTAGGATGTCTGTAGGATATCTGTAGGATGTCTGTGACGCGCATAGCGCCTAGACCGTTCGGCCGATTTTCGTGAAATTTGGCACAAAGTTAGTATGTAGCATGGGGGTGTGCACCTCGAAGCGATTTTTCGAAAATTCGATGTGGTTCTTTTTTTATTCCAATTTTAAGAAAAAAAACTATCATAAATTACGAAATCATCATAACGTGGAACCGTAACATGGGCACAAGCCAATTGGCGAGATACGAAATTATCATAGCGTGGAACCGTAACGTCGGTACAAGCCAATTGACGAGAAAATTCACCATACATTATTTGTAAATATACAAGCGAACCAAAAGACCTTTAATTTTTCTATTACGGGCGAAGCCGTGCGGGTGCCACTAGTTACTAATAAGAAAGCTGAAAGTCTCTCTGTCCGGAGGATGTCTGGATGTCTGTGACGCGCACAGCGCCTAGACCGCTCGGGCGATTTTCATGAAATTTGGCACAAAGTTAGTTTGTAGCATGGGGGTGTGCACCTCGAAGCGATTTTTCGAAAATTCGATGTGGTTCTTTTTCTATTCCAATTTTAAGAACAAAATATCATAATGGACGAGTAAATTACGAAATTATCATAACGTGGAACCGTAAGATGGGAACAAGCCAATTGGCGAGAAATTCACCATACATTATTTGTAAATATACAGGCGAACCAAAAGACCTTTTGATTTTTCTATTACGGGCAAAGCCGTGCGGGTATCACTAGTTACTAGTGATGGGCATAATCGAGTTCTCATAATCGAATCACTCGATTATTCAAAATCATTCGAGAACTCGATTACCACGAGTTCTCGATTATCACTTTTCGAGTTCTCGAGCGATGAACTTCTCGAGTTCTCGATTATCACTTTTCGAGTTCTCGAGCGATGAACTTCTCGAGTTCTCGATTATCACTTTCCGAGTTCTCGAGCGATGGACTGCTCGAGTTCTCGAATATCACTTTCCGAGTACTCGAGTGATCAATTGCTCGAGTTCTCGATTGTCACTTTCCGAGTGCTCGAGCGATCAACTGCTCGAGTTCTCGCTTTGAACTTCTCGAGATGTTGAGTTCTCGAGATGTTAAGTTCTCGAGATGTTGAGTTTTCGAGATGTTGAGTTCTCGAGATGTCAATCACTCGAGCAATGTATTTTTCGACCGATATGATAATCGAATGAACCTTTCAATATAGTTGACTTCTGATAGGGGTGCCCACCTAGGAAGGGAGGGGGGGGGGGTCATGGCTCAACCTGTGCCATTGACATTTTTAGGGGGGTGTTTTAAGGGGTATTTTTCATTTTTTGGCAGCTCTGCGATATTGAGGGGGGCGCCTTTGACCTACGGGGGGCACCCCTGCTTCTGAAGTGATTCAATTGCAGGGGCGGATCCGTCATTTAGGGGGCCCAAGGGCTGGCTTTGGAAAATTAATGATTTTACTTATGAATCTGCATGGTTTTTGTTGTCTTCCGAAAAGATTTGCATTGAACCCTTCCCCCAGAAAAATTTGGAGTGACTGACGGGCTGCGCTGCGGTGCCCACAGGGGAGGTGGATCATGGCGCAGACTGCGTCATTGAAATTCTTAATGGACGTTAGTCATATTTAGGGAATATCCTTCTTAAGGGTGGGGGTGGGGCTGATTTTAAAAGGTGTGCCATCACACTTGAGGAACAGATATCCTTGCAATCTAAATGGTGTTATTATCAAATAATTGCCTCTTGAATGTTTTATTCGAATAGTGTTATAATTGAAAGTATGCTGTCGAATGCTTGATTACCAAATGATCCTTTGGGATGCTTTGGTAGTCTAATGATATGTTTGGTGGAAGTGAAGGTTAGGGACGCTAATAAGGTTCTAACTTGAGAGGCATTAAAATTATATTTCAGGTAAAAAGGGGAATACTTAAGTTGAAAACCTGATGGGACGTCTTCCCCCTTACGTCCCCCTTCGACTATACCATTGGGTAATGATACAAGTGTAACAGGCATTACTAGACGTTTTAGAGCCCAAATATGCAGATTACAGCTGACACGTGTTTCGGGGTTTCAAGAAACCCTTTTTTTCAACGGAAAATAGTGAGATTGTGGATGTAGGGACATTACTGGATGTCTTTAGGGACCATTCATTAATTACGTAAGGGTTCTGAGTGGGAGGGGGTTGGATAAATGTCTATGTACTGGGGGGGGGGGGTTCAAACCCATTCTTTTGCAATATTTTCCACGTCGATGTTTTACATTTGAAATTGCGCGGTCAAGTGATTTGACAGGTATTATATATTTCATTTACATCTGGAAAATAAATAACGTATTAGGATAAGCTGTTTTTAATTTGTTTTACAAAGAATGAATAATGTAAAACATAATAAAAGAATCGCACTATGCATGGCATGTTTTATTTTTAATTAGTATCGCATCGAATACAAAAAAATGTCGAAAAAAAATTCAGTCTAGATTCCTACTTTCTAGTAAATATTTCATTACACAAAATGGTTTATTTTTAGTGAATTTAATTTCGATTCCAGTGATGTTTGATTCGTTATTTTATAATTTTGAAGAACGAAATGGAATCTTAAGTAAGATAGGTTGAGGGGTTTGAAAAATCTTACGTATCCTTACATGGGGGAGGGGGGTCAAAAATTGCCAAAATCATCCTTACGTAACTAATGAATAGCCCCTTACATGCAAAAGCTTACTCTTTTGTTAAAAAAAGAGCACCTTAAAACTCCAAAACACGTTTCTGCAGTACTCTGCATATTTGGGATACAAAACGTTTGTTATTTCATGTTACTTCTCGGCACAAATGTTATTTATTTATTTCTTAATAAAACAAGTGGTTTACTTCTCGTGTAATTCCTTCCTAATATGGGTGCAAATAAGTTTTAACACCAAACTGTGGAATTATAATTCTGAGGGGATTTTGTCTCTTTTGGAGGTATTGTTTTCGGGGGAAGAGCTTCACGATCGAGAGGAAGAGCTCAAATCGAATGATTGCTTTTCGCTTGCTTTATTTGAATGGGGTTATAAATGAATGTTTGGCGTCGAATTTTCGATAATTGAGAGATTTCATAATAATCGAACGATATTTTTCGAACGAAAATCGTTAATTATCATACGAGCGGATTTATGGAGGGGCATGCGTTGTGAGAGTGGCGGATACAACGAGAGGGTCATGGGGGTCATGACCCCCTCTCTCCCACCCTAAACCAACAGTATCCGTACACATTGTGTTCAAACACTTCATGCATAAAATGTAAACAATGACAGTATCTTTTCATTTCATTAATTATTTTTCAAAGTAAATATTTGAACTACTACTTCATTTCATTGCTCATGAAATTAATTTACAGCGTTTATCCCCAATTAAGTGTCTTATTTCTGACCGATTTGGTGCTTTTTATTGACTCCCAAACAAGTTCAGACATTTTTCATACCTAAAACGGGAATTTCGTTCATGGGGGGGGGGCTTTCTTCAACATGACCCCCCCCCCCTAAAATGGTTTTCTGTATCTGCCCCTGGTGTGATTCGGCGGTGAAATTTTGAAACAAAGGGTAGAGAAACGCTTTCCATAATGTTTTGAACTTGACAGTTATTAAGATTAAATATGTACAATTTTTATTAAAAAGTGAGGGATAATGATAATATGAGCGGGTCTTTGGGCGACACTAGCAGGTTTAAACTCGAGAGTTGTTAAACTTAAAAATATATTGAACCAGCATTGTAAAAACCGTGTAATTGAAAATTTAAGGTGGTCTTAGTTCTTTTTCGGATTATTGTTTCATAGGGGGAGGGCGAGGTGGAATTGTCATAAGAGGCGCGCCATTGCTCACAGGGACGGACGAACACCTCTGTCATTCTATAAGATTTCAGAATCAAATAATTGCTTCTAAAGTGCTTTTTTTTTCGGATGTGGTTACTCAGAAAGCACAGTTCGTTGAGATAAAGGTTTAAAACGATTGTTAACGCTGTGACAACCATGTTAAAACATTTGTGAAACGTTTCAACGCAATGTGTTTATAATGCAGTGGTGCCCATCCCCCCCCCCCTGGCGATGACAATCATCCCTCAAATGCGACGGAGAACCCCCAGAACGAAAGCCCCCTAAAATAAGACTAAAAGCCCTCTTATAAGTTACCCTCTCCTCTTCAAAACTTCAATGGCGCGGTCTGCGCCATGGATCCCCCCCCCCCCCCCGCCCTCTCTCTTGTGGGTGTTGTCGAATGTTCGGTTATTTAGAGTCTCGGAGGATTTGAAAATCCAATACGTAATCTGCTTTTCAGAGAAACTTGGTAATCAATTTAAATCTTTTTGAGGACCAGCGGCAGCGCACGGAAAATGAAAGCGCAGCTACGAAACCTTAAGTTCCGAAATGGACCGTCGCGAGCCAAAGCATTTTCAGTACTTTTGCCTCAACACACTTTCAGCACATCAATTGACTCCAAATTTTTAAGTTGAGTAAATAATATACTAATCAACATTTATGAAAATATAAGGAATATGACATTAAAAATATAAGGAATATGACATTAACAGAAGCGAGTAAAACAAGAAAAACATTTAAATTCAACTACGCACGAAAAAAATAAATGAGCACACAAGAAGTCACAAATATCTTGCGTATGGAATTAAAAAAAAAAAAAAAAAAAACAATAATCTGTGTAAAATGTCATTTTTGTTAAAAAAAAATGGGTCAAAGAGTGAACGCTAAAAGTAATCCCACACGACAATCTTCAATATTTCTTGTTAATGCATTCAGAAACATTTCAACTTCACTCCCTACACTTTTACTGTTATTACATATTTAAGTCAGCGAATGAAAAATAAAAATAAAAAAGAGCGAATCAAGAAAGAAAAAAAAAATCATGAACTTCAATGCACTTCAAGCCACACTTGTAACGTTCAATGCGCCGGGAGTCCCAATCTTCTGGAAAACGCAGCCAGAAATATTTTACCCTCCCACCTCATGTATCAGTCAGATTAAAATATAATTCTACTAACAAGAACACAAAAAAAAAGCAATAAACAAGAATAAATGAGTCCGTTCGCGCAGCGCAACGATTCCCCTACTTGTTTACATTATTAACTTCATGTTTGAGAGATCGAAACCATTCGAAATAATCACGTGATATCTCAGAATCATTAGTTTCAATGCATAGCCGTTCGAATAAATCACTCAAAAGGAATGTTAAAAAAAAATTAAAAATCGAGAAATCAACTCGTTACACAAATTGAGATGGAAGGGAGAGAGGGTGAAAGCGCATCACTTCAATCGCTACGGGGAATCCCCTGAGGGCCACCAAGAGTCAAGGGCCCGCTGCCAGGTTTTTAGCCGCTACCCATAAACTTATAAAAGTTTTTCTACTCCAAGACGGGTCGTCCAAACGCCGAGCTCCTAGTTTGTGACAAGCTAACAGTAGTGTTCACAAGCAATGAATACAATAACTTCTAAAAGCCAGGAGGGTTCGCCCCTTATTATACCCCTAAATGATAGGCTTAATGGCACATTCCTATTTCGAGCACACCCCTGCCAAAACAACTCGGGAATTCAACTGTTCCAAAAGTCAAGGGTATCCCCCTCCACCCCCTTTCGCAGGGCGATATGGCGCACCCTCTCAAATGTTACGGAGCATCCGTCTAGAAAGAGCCCCCCCCCCCTCCCGAAATGAGATTTAAAAAAAACTTTCAAAGAATCACTTCTAAAAATTTCAGTTTCGCAGGCTGCGCCATAGACCCCCCCCCCTCCCGAAAATGAGATTTAAAGAACCCTCTCAAAAAACTAGACCTAAAAATTTTGTGGCACTTTCTGCGCCATGCCCCCACCCCTCCTGAAAATAAAATAAAAAACACTCTGAAAACACCGGCCAATGGCGCAGGCTGCACCATGCCCCCTCACCTCTTTTAGTGGGCACCCCTGTAGCAGTCAACTCAATTCTGGAAAAGTTCATAAAATGAACTACTTGAGTACTCGATTCAAACGTCTCGAGATCTCGATTTGAAACATCTCGAGATCTCGATTAAAAAGATCTCGAGAGAGTCAATCGCTCGAGTACTCGATTATAAAGATCTCGAGAAGTCAATCGCTCGAGTACTCGATTATAAAGATCTCGAGAAGTCAATCGCTCGAGTACTCGATTATAAAGATCTCGAGAAGTCAATCGCTCGAGTACTCGATTATAAGATCTCGAGAAGTCAATCGCTCGAGTACTCTCGATTATCAAATCACTCGAGTGATCGACTTGAAAAGATCTCGATTATCAATCACTCGATTATCAGAAGTACTCGATTCCCGAGATCTCGATTATCAAAAGATCTCGATTATGCCCATCACTACTAGTTACTAATAATAAAGCAGAAAGTCTCTCTGTCCGGAGGAGGTCTGGATGTCTGTGACGCGCATAGCGCCTAAACCGTTCGGCCGATTTTCATGAAATTTGGCACAAAGTTAGTATGTAGCATGGGGGTGTGCACCTCGAAGCGATTTTTCGAAAATTCGATGTGGTTCTTTTTTATTCCAATTTTAAAAACTATCATAAATTACGAAATTATCATAACGTGGAACCGTAACATGGGCACAAGCCAATTGGCGAGAAAATTCACCATACATTATTTGTAAATATACAAGCGAACCAAAAGACCTTTAATTTTTCTATTACGGGCGAAGCCGTGCGGGGGTGCCACTAGTAAGAAATAAAAGTAAGATAAATTATTCTTTGTGTGTGTGTATTTTCAAATGATTCGCCCATTTAGCTCAGAAAAAAAAACTCCGACAGAAATTAGAACCAGAAATATGTATGTCTTGGTCAAAAATTCGTAAGTTTACAGTTTCGTCCTGCAGACTTGCACATTCAAAGCTGCCAATGAACTATCAATTCATATAGCAAGAGGTGAGCACAAAATTCCTTAACTTCTCTAAGTAATGGATTAAGCGAAAAATAAATTTGCAAAAATAATGGAGACTATTACAAATAAAAAAAGCTATCCAATTATCAGCTCTTCCGAAAGTGCTACTGCGTCGAGTAGCTAATATGCAATGTTTTCAAGTCAGGTTTCATAGTATGGATGGGCACTAAAGCCCAAAAAAAATTCACTTGGCTAAACCAAAGTCAAAAGCAATTTTTTCTTTAGTGTTCAACAAAGGGGGGGGGGGGAGGAAATAAATGTACAGCTCATAATGTTGTAAAAATGATGAGATGTTTGACTGTTCAGGTTAAGAAAAAGTTTATCCCAGAAGAATATTTGACATTAGAACAGATTATGTCCTATTTTAGCAGAATGAAAAGGACGGCTAAATATTTTGATGCTGAAATGGATAACGATGATGAACTTTTACATTTCACAATTGAAGAAAATGAAATTGCTGAGAAAGAAAATATCAGGGGCGAAATCCACCTTTTTGCAGAAGCAGAAAAATAGTTTTTTTCTCCATTCATTTTATGACTTTGCGAGTAAATATAAAAGTTGTAAATGTTAAATGTCATGTGCAAATTTAAATGAATGTTAAATGTGTCGCAGAACATTTTAAAATATCAATTTATATTGCAAACTATGTTATAAAATACAGCAGTTTAAGCAAATAGTATGAAGAAGCATAAAACCATGACGACAGAAATAGGCGAAATGTTTTTTTTTTTTTTTTTGTGCTAATTGTTTTTTTCATTTGACTGTTGAATGATGTCTTTTGATTTTTCCCCCACCGACCCCTCCCGATGCTGCTCCTCTAGCGAAAGTCGTCTCCAGGTTGCGTCCATATCTTGCACACACACGCACGCATACATACACACACCTACATGCACGCACACACCTACACATACCCAGACACTCATACCTACACACACACACACATACACATACACTCATGCCAGCCCACAGGCACAAACACACACGGACACACGCCTACACTGACACACACACACACACTCGTGATTCCGAAAAACATAATTTGAATTCAAGGTGTCAAATAGTATTATTGTTCTGATATTTCGGATTCAATTATAATGCAGTGGTAAGAATACAAAAGTCAAGAAATAAAAACACAAATTTCGTTTTGCTGTGAATTATGTTACTAAAGTCAATATAGATGAATATTTTAGAAGTTGAATCAATAGTGGTTTAAAATATACTTCATCAAAAACAAACACTGATTTATTTTACACTAGCTGCGTTGCCCGGCTTTGCCCGGTCCACCTTGATAATAAAAATTGTGTCAAGTGACATATATTCAACAATTAGGTGTAAAAAATAACTAAAAAAAACATCATGATTTCTCTTCCAAAGATAATTCTACAGATATTAAAATACTTTTAAGAAATTTAATCCAGAAGGATGGATTTAAAATGCGTAACCATGGAAATACAAAATAAGTTTAAGGAATTAAAATGCGAAAGAAAATGGTTCACAATTTGAATGGAATCGAGATTTCTTAAACTTGATTTAAAAAGGCTTGTAACTTTTTTTCCTTTTGAGATAAAAACTTATTTTTTCGACCATAGGTCGAGTTAGATCAGGAGTAAAAAAGGTCGCTTTTTCAAATGCTGTCAAAAAGAAAGCTGTGGGACAATTCCTTCACTTTTTATTGATTTATTTAATGGAGGAAGTAGTGACTAAATTTCAGCTAAGCCTAAAAAAAATTGAGCTAAAAACGCAAATAACTCCCGCCATAATAAAGTTAGAGCATTGAAACAAATTGCGTAGAACGCGGAAAATTCTACCCTTTCTAACGATATGTAATATATGTGCAAGTAATTTTTCATCCCCAATATTTGAGAACTTATGTGAAAATTGGACGTAAATTTTCAATAAAAAAAGAACTATTCATCGAATTTTATTCGAACTAGTCTGCAAACCTTCTCAGGACTTGAAGGAACAAACTGTGAAAATTTCAGCGTAATCGGCCGGGTAGTTCTCGAGTTTTGCGAGTTCAAACACACAGACGCTTTTTGAGGACTTCATTTTATATTATGTAGAGATTTATTTCTTATTCGAATGTTAAAAATGTTTAGAAAAAAGTAGCTTTAAAAAGAAAAAACAGCTTTGAGTACAAAGTTTTCAAAAAAAAAAAACTTTTTTTTTTAGAGAGAGAAATTGTCTAATACTGTTCCGTTTATTAAAGGGCTAAAAACACATTCAGGAATCTTTGATAGAACTATATGTTTGATTTCAAAAAAAAAAAAAGAATTTTTATATATATTATTATATATATATATTATTATATAATAACATTGAAAATGTTGACTTAATTACTTTGCACTGAAATATGCAAAAGTTGCATGTTATTAATGTCTTATGTTAAGTTAAATGACTGTCAGAAATATCATATATGTGTCACAGAACAATAAAACATCAATTTATATTGCAAACTATATTATTAGAATACCAGTAATTCAGGCAAATGGTATGAAGAAAATAAAATCCATGACGACAAAAATAGGCTAAGTTATTTTTTTTTCATTTGAAAGCATTTCGCCTCAATGGAGTTTACTGTTTCGGTAAGACCAATAATAGGGCATGATAAGGGCAAAAAAAGGGGGTTTTAATATGTTGTTCGCGCAAGGAGTTATGACAGTTTGAATATCAGTAAAATGTGACATTTTCGCTATTTCGACCTAATGTAACTAAAAGCATATTAAACTTGCCTCAGTTAATTATGCATTTTTTCAAAATGCACATACTTATCTTTCAAGCGACAGTACTTTTGCCGTGACAACTAAAAGGTGCAATCTGTTTTTCGACCTCAAAAATGCTGAAAAACGTCAAAAATGCCACTTTTTGTTGACCTTCATTGACCTTGCGGCAACAACTTCCCACAAATTTAGTATTCATTTTGTAAAGTTTGAACCTTATATCTTTCACACATAAAAAGAATTTGGAGGCAAATTGTTCTCGGTAACAATTGTGGCTCATAGCAAGTTCCATGTCTCATAAATCCGCTCAATTTTTGCTGCCGCGCCTTGACCTTTAGGGGCCCATAAAAACTGAACAACTCAACTTCAGAACAAAAAATTCTGGTTTTCAATAACATAAGTAATAATTGGTAATTTTTGAAGAAAATCTGAGATGGCATGAATCACCTCATAATGCTAGGCGTGACAGTTTCTCAGATTCCAGCTCTTAATGTGATCATTATGTCGTTTAATGCTCACATTAAACGATTTTCCTTTATTATTTAACAGTCCCTTTTTACCGCAGAAATATTACTGTCATATTACTGTTGACTGAGAGGAATGAGAAAAAAAAAAAAAAAAAGACGGTCAAGCCGATCTTCTCACGGTTCGTAGAACGGCGCATTAACCATTGAATCCAATGAATTCAACGGATGAATGAGAAAGGCAAATTATATGCTTTACACAGTGAGCCAATGTTGTGTACCAAATAGCATCGCAATCGTTTACTTTTAACAATACAATTTGCTGTAAAACTTTCTACGTACTGTAAAGGCTCCGTTTTACAGCTATTGTATATTTAGCTTAGGATTTTCCTGAATTTTTAACAGTGTGGCATTATTATTTCCCAGGCGATGATCTCATCACGCCGGTCTACATCCCGCCGACACCAAGGCCCTACCCTCGCACCACCCCCAGCTTGTCGGCTGCCGCTGGGGGCAGCAACTACGTGCAGGGGCGCTCCTCGGCTCCCCCACGACACACAGGCGGAGGCCTGGAGGATACCACCTGCGACGACGAGGAAGACTGCGCAGAGGGCGGCGGCTCCGGATTCGGAGCAGAGCTCGGATTCACTTCGCACCTCAACACCCCCGCGACGCCGGCTTTCGTGACCACCAGTGGGCACAGGGATCAGTCGGAAAACCAGTACGTGAGTCCACCCCGCGCCCTACCCGCTCCGACCCACGAGATCGACGAAGTGCACTGGGTGGTGGCCACGCCCCCGTCTCTCCCTCCCTCGACATCACAGCCGATTGAAGTCTACAACAGACCTCCTCCAGAGGAGGTGGTGGTGGTGACGCACCGAAGACCACCTGCGCCAGTTTATCCAATCATCCCACAGCAGACCCCGCGTCCCCCATACCGGACAACGTCGCGCGCCCCGCCGTCTGTTTACGGAGTGCCCATCCCCGAAATGCCCGTGACGGGCAGAGAGCGCAACAAGCCGCCCCCGAAGGTCAAGACATCGTCTGCGGCTGACAATACGGCCTTAGTCATCGGCATCATCGCTGGCGTTCTGATCGTTGTGGTCATCATTGCGCTGGTCGTGTACCGGGTGCGCAGCTGGACACTGGCAGCCACACCGGGGGCCAGTGCCTACAAAGCGGAGGAGGCCAAAAGGTACCACTTCCCGCCAGCGGGCACCGCTCCTTACCCTTCACAACCGCCATCCGCTCAGCACATGAATGGGGCTCTTAAATGCGATCAAAACAAGATGGTCAAGCAGCCCAAGAAGAAAGACGTCAAAGACCTTAAAGAGTGGTACGTGTGAAGGCAACAGAGCACGATGACTTTGCTCGCGTTTACAACTAGAAAGCACTCGTTCCAACTGTACTTGGTCTCAAGTTCGTAGAGTGAATGTCGAGTGCTTTTTACGGATCACATTATACGAAACACCCGCTTCAGGAGGATGTACGCTTATGTCTCGCAAGCCGACCGCTGGTGTCTCGAACAGGCATCCAAGTACGAGAACACGTCACCAATATCGCTGGACGAGAACAGAAATTTCGCCGTGTTTCTGATTCATTCCAATACACCCATTTGTCTCGACGTCTATAACACTGACTTCAACAGATGCTCGGGACTTTGACTGTGCCTCAAAGAAACTGCGCTTGCGTTGGATCAAAAGCCTCATTCCAGTTAATTGCACATGAGTGGAAACTTAGTTTCCCACGCGAAAGAAGAACATTTTTTTTTTTTATTCTATCAACATAATGCCAATGACTGAGAGAAATCTATAGATAATGTATGCATATATGTATAAAATGAATACATATATGTTCGTTTAGTTGCATCTGAAAATTGTGTTGCACTTAATGTCATCTTTTCAGAACGTTTAATTGACTGATTGCAAGTCGATCCAGTTCGCGTTGCCGCAGTCCTTGAAGTCAAGGTTGCTTTGTGAATTACGATGTCATACATCTGTTTTTGTGATAGTTCTGAAATTGTTATGAAATATATTCGAAATATATGCAATAATTTCCTAGAAGTAAATATTCCTTAAGCATAAAATGGTCTACTATGCTTTAAGAATGATGTACTGTGTACATAAAAGTATTCATCCACATTCATTCGTTAAAAATCGATTTAGAGAAACGTGGATGAGATGTGCTTTCTGACACACCAGACCAATATTCGTTGGAACGAGTTCAATGATCTGCGCCATACGAAGAAGCGTTCGAGAGAGCTATATTTTCCGCCATGAGTTCGTTTCAACAGCCTTGCAAGACATCAAAGTGTATCCTATCGCAGACACCACGTTGGAAAGCAAAAAGCTTTCAGAACTTCGAGCGGAATTCCTTCAGAGAATCGAATTTATGGCTCTATGTGGAGCTTTAACGGGACGACAAACAGCACCGCGATATACTCATTTCTTCCTTAAGCATAATTGAGAGAATTTTGTGTAAATGCTTGGGCAAAGATGGAATTATATGTAAAGTGAAGAGTACAGAACATTGCAAACTCATTTTATATTCGCCAATTTATTTTCTGAATCGTATGCCACATCAAACCTTAATGTAGGCCAAATTCGTTGCCATCCTTATACTACTTAAAAATATACACTCACCATCGACACTGTTAACTATCGGATGTTTTTTATGGGTTTTGACGAAAATTGTCGTCATTCCAGAGGAATTAATAAGTTTATGAAAAATGCAATCTATAGATTATTTCATTATTTTTTGCTTCAAAAGCAAATGGATTTCAATCAATATGTAGCCACAAATAATTTCCCTTTATATTTTAAAAATTGGTAAAAAAATTCTTTTCGTAAACAAATATGTATTTTATCATACTTATCATTTAATTGCTCATGCTGATATTTTAAGTCATTGGAAAGGGGTACATTTATGACAGATCACGAATCGCTAATATCAGGTTACATATAAGATGATCTATAACACGAAGTTCCTTCGATAACCACGACGTTTAATCTCGCTCGCTCCCTGAAAATGTGCTGGATACGTTGTAATATTAAAGAACTAAAACTATAAACATTATAAAATTTTTGAAATGATTTATTGATATGTATTGAACGAAACTTTAAACAAAATGTATTTTATCTATTGAGAAATAAACCAATGTAATAAGGTATGTTTTGAGGGCATAGTTCATAAAAGTTACTTTTCCAGAAAGTGTTACCAAAAAAATATTAAATACATTTCTCCATGGAATCGTTTAATAAACAAAAGATCGCAAGAGCCCTGGCTCTATAGAGCGTTATTCAAGCTCAGTAATTCAGTACTGTAAAAAAAAACTGCAGTACTACTAGAAACTCTCTAGGACATTGGATCCTACAAAGATTTCTAGTAATGATACAGCTTCTTCAGAAGTAATGTTGACAACGTTACTTAAGAAGAAGCTGTATCATAACTGGAAGCTTTTGTGGAAGCCCAGTTTCTTCATTTTCTAGTATTGTTGCAGATTTTTTTCAGTGATTCAGAAGCTCCATCCAATCAGTAAAAATTCATCAAAAAGGAAAATAGGTACATGATCTATAAGCCCTCCTTTTTCTCTTTATGTCGACAATAATAATTTTAATCATCATAAGGCATTTTAATCTTTTAAATCAATGCTAAATTTTACGCAGTAGCCTACCAATAATATCTAAGACTCTATTTTGCCTGAGTTCATTAACATTTTCCTCACGCAAAAGCTTCTTCTATGTGCTTGTGGTATCACATACACAACACATGCAGAACTAGTCGCGCTGTATTGTAATTGGTTATTGAATTAAATATGAATAACATTCGTATGTAATTTTTGAATTGGTATCCTTCCTGGAGTCAGGAGGTACTACACTACAAAAAAAAACTTCAGTACAACTGGGAAATCTCCAGGAAACTGGAGACTTCCTAGTCTCCAGTCGTTATTAAAAATCTTCATGTTCATTGACATGAAGATTTTTAATAACGATACAACTTACTTAAGAAGAAGCCGTGTCGTTACCAGGAAGTTTATGGAATCCCAGTTTCCCAGAGGTTTCTAGTAGTACTGCGCTATTTTTCTTTCCTCCAAATTTACACAACTTTAAGGGGAAGAGTTTCATTTTTAAGTCGAATTTGGTTTTATTTTTCACACTGAATAAATGTATGAGACGAAGGCCAGCCATTTCAAAAGGTTTTTTTTTGAAGAGGAGGAAAGGGTATAGTCAATACGTAATACAAAAAGAAAAAACAGAGTACTTGCATGAATAAATATTGTTTCTAAATGGCGGAAGGGGACAATTACTCCTGATCCTCCAAATGACGGGCCTGGTGTTGAAAAGAAATTAATCCTAAGTTCGTATTCTATATTGCTTTATTCTGTATGTAGTATCAAATCGGTAACTTGCTTTGCAACTTGTTATTTCAAACTGTTTCGAATTTCCTTGTCAAAATCTTGTAACTAAAATGTTATCATTGATGTTATTTATTGATCTCATTATTATTAAGTAAATAGCAAAGAAAAATATTAAATCTACAGCTAGAATTTCCATCGATGTTTTACTTTCGGCCTTCTGAGATAGAATACGTGATCTGTCGGATCGTAAGAAAAGTATTATATTGTAACACTGGAGCTGTAATACCAAACCAAAAATAAGAAAAACACTACATCACATTATAAAAGCACAGGCAATTAACTATCGACGAGATCATGGTTTCTATGTTTCGCTCTGCCAAATTATCAGAAAACATTTTTAATTATACTAGCAATGAACCTCAGTTATATCAAGATTGGGGGTGATACAACGTATTTTTTCAAGCAGAAACAAACATCTTTTTGTTCCTGCTTGAGAATCAACTGAGAATGAAAACCAAATTTTGCGCCGTGTGCTAACAAAAATTTACTCTTCCACAATAATGATAATCACGGCAGGAGTTCCCCGATGGAAAGTCAGTGACTTCATAAAAAAAATTCCTTGTTCGGAAAATTTTGTCTGACGATTCAGCAAATTTGAAGACAGGATTTCGATTTCGATCTGACACGTGACCCGAATAGTATGAAAAATACTGAAATAGTATGGTTATGAGAACAAACCCCACATTGTTAGTACATGGTATTACCCTTGAGAAGAGATAAAATGGAGGGAGTGAAAACTTTCATTCGTGAAGTCAAGACCCCAAGTCACGGGATAGTTTAAAGCAAAGCATTGGAAGAAATCAAGTTCCTTTCGTTGGTTTCACGCAAAACGTGTCAACCATTCTTCCTTGAGTCACGTGACTTGGGGTCCATGGGTCAGCTTTTGCTAAGCCAATGATTGGAATTGATCCCCCCAATTACTAATTCCTGCCCCAAGGGGGTTACACTTGCAAATTCACCCATAGGTTTTTGTCTGTCTATAGCCGACAACTTTAATTTGATGCAGGAACGTAACTGGTTATACTATACATATTTAGCCTACGATTCCCCTTCTTTTTTTATGCACACAATATCTTGCTATCTAAAAATTACTAAATTCATTGAAAATACTGAAAAAGCACATGTCTGGTAAATTGTTTTTCCCCCAAGTATGATGAGGGCATATGTCTATCCTCATTAGATGCAAGTACGTTTATTTTATAATTCGGTAAAATTCAGTTTCATTTGGTAAATTGCGTATTTCCCCTCCTAAAAATTGAATTTCGGGGAGCCCCTACATCTCACCCGACTTCCTTTTCCACATGAGACTTGACAGACTTAATATTCTATTTCAGAAGACCGCCATTATGAAATGCTTGAAAATGTAAAACAATAGTTCTAAACCTCGCCTGTTTGAAATTGCTGTGTAATTTTACTAAATTTAAGAAAAATAATTAAAACCATACCTTGAAATTTTTATTCGTAAATTATATTACGTGCGATTTGACATTTATACGTCTTTGGCATCCAAGACAAGATACAATATCAACGATACAGTCGAATTAAACAATTTGAAATAATTATTATTCTTTTTAGAAGTTAAAGAATCCATTGAGCAGGTGTCGCCAGTATTCCACGTCCAAAGAAAGATGGCGTGCGTTTGAGAGAATTATTGTTTAACTATAAAAATAATGTATTGTTAGAACACTGTTTTGTGAGTTGGTCACAAAAGTGAAAAATTGTTAGATTATAGCATAGTGTTCAATTAAGAAAGAAATAAAGGTATTTAAGCCTATATTTTCCATTTTTACTGAAATGAATGTATTGTCATGACTAGTCAGCAAGGAAATTTCAGTTGCACCAGTTCAGCGAATGAAAGGTAAGGCCAAAGAAATTACATAAACGAGTAACAGATCAAGAAAAAATAAGTAAACGCATTTCATTACTATTATTGTTATCCTACTCTTAATTGAGTTACATTTTTAATCAAGTGTTTGAAAGGAACAATACTGAAAATGCGATTTATAAAGCATTCTAAAGAAAACTAGATCTTTTTTAATCGGTAGGCATTGGAAGTTAAATCTGAAAAGAATTGTGTTATAAATGAAATGGATAAGAAACTTAACTAAAGAAATTTTGAATCACCAAAATAATAAATACCTAAACAAATTTCAAAAACAAACTTCAAAGTAGTGTACAAAAAAAATGCTTTAAAAGACTGGTAATCTTTATTTCTTTTACAAGGACGAATCAGACGTCACTTCAATAAAAGCTGTGTTTTCTGGTACCGACATAGTGGAAATCACATTGACAACAAAATGGCTTTTAATCCACAATTCATCGATACTTTCTCTGTTATTCAATCGAAAAGTACCGATTAAAGCTCCATTTAAACTTTATTTTTACAGATTTTTGAACTTATTTGAACTACGAATAGTCCAGTCATATTATACGAAAAAACTAGTATGTTGTGGCCATCACGAAACTTTCTTCTATATTTTTCCTTTTTCTGATCCCTCCCCATGCTTGACGAGGAAGCAATATTCCTAACAAAAACAAAATTACACATGCAAAAACTTGACGACCATCCCAATGTCTGAATTATTGTAAAAACAAAACAAAGAGCGAAAATTGAAAGTTACTTTAAAAGCCTTACTTGAATTAATTACAAATATTTTATTTATTAACAAACATAAGATGGCAACAGTTAAAAATTTTAAATCATTGAGATAATATTTCCGATCATTTCCATACAATTAAAATCACGAGAAAAACGCAGACGACAATCTATTACGATTTATCTTTCTTATTGTTGCATTAATAAAACTATTTTTATTCGCAAAAAAAAAAAATCAACACCTCTTGGAGCGATTGGAGTCAAAATTGAACCAAAGCCTGTTTACGTATGGATTCACATATATTCCAAATTTCAACCAGAACGTAGCATTACTTCTTGAGATAGGGCACTCACAATGGAAAAAAAGAACGGACGATTGCGCTACCCCCTTTTTACTTTCTTCTATATCTAATATATAGAAGAAAGTATTGGATTCGTGCAAATTTTCGAATTTTGACGGATTCGAACGTTTTGAGGTGTGCTGAGTCCATTTCGACTATTTTTGGAAAATGTCTGTCTGTCTGTGTGTATGTGTGTGTGTGTCACGTCTGTGTGTGACCAGTTTTTTGTGGCCGCTCTACAGCAAAAACTACCGCATGAAATCGAACGAAACTTGGTACACAAATGTGCCCCTATGTGAACTTGTGCCCATTGGTTTTTGGCGCGAATTCCTCCAAGGGGGGTGGAGCAATGGGACGTTTTTTGAGTTACGCGTGATTGCTATTCCTCAGGAAGTAACTGGCGGAATCAAACAAAATTTGGTCCATATGTTGCCATTAACAGGAACAAGTGCTGATTCAATTTTGGTGTCAATAACTCAAACGGGGGTTGAGCTATAGAACGTTTTTTGTCGTCAATTGTGACTGCTGTATCTCAAGAAATAATGAACGGAATGAAAGAAAAATTTATCGGCAAGTAGCCCTTAGTGGGTATAAGAGCTGATTTTATTTTGGTGTCAACAGCTAAAAAGGGGGTAGCGCAATCGCCCGTTCTTTTTTTCCATTTTGAGTGCCCTATCTCAAGAAGTAATGCTACGTTCTGGTTGAAATTTGGAATATATGTGAATCCATATGTAAACAGGCTTTGGTTCAATTTTGGCGCCAATCGCGCCAAGAGGTGCTGATTTATTTTTATTATCATTATTTTTTAGCTTATAAAAATAGTTTTATTAATGCAACAATAAGAAAGATAAATCGTAATAGATTGTCGTCTGCGTATTTCTCGTGATTTTAATTGTATGGAAATGATCGGAAATATTATCTCAATGATTTAAAATTTTTAACTGTTGCCATCTTATATTTGTTAACAAATAAAATATTTGTAATTAATTCAAGCAAGGCTTTTAAAATAACTTTCAATTTTCGCTCTTTGCTTTGCTTTTGCAATAATTCAGACATTGGGATGGTCGTCAAGTTTTTGCATGTGTAATTTCATTTTTGTTGGGAATATTGCTTCCTCGTCAAGCATGGGGAGGGATCAGAAAAAAAAAGAAAAATATAGAAGAAAGTTTCGTGATGGCCACAACATACTAGTTAGCTGTTGACACCAAAATAAAATCAGCTTTTATACCCACTAAGGGCTTAATTTTTCTTTCATTCCGTTCATTATTTCTTGAGATACAGCAGTCACAATTGACGACAAAAAACGTTCTATAGCTCAACCCCCGTTTGAGTTATTGACACCATAATTGAATCAGCACCTTTTCCTGTTACTGGCAACATATGGACCAAATTTTGTTTGATTCCGCCAGTTACTTCCTGAGGAATAGCAATCACGCGTAACTCAAAAAACGTCCCATTGCTCCACCCTCCTTGGAGGAATTCGCGCCAAAAACAAATGGGCACAAGTTTACATAGGGGTACATATGTGTACCAAGTTTGGTTCGATTTCATGCGGTAGTTTTTGCTGTAGAACGGCCACAAAAAACTGGTCACACACAGACGTGACACACATACACACACACAGACAGACAGACATTTTCCAAAAGTAGTCGAAATGGACTCAGCACACCTCAAAACTTTCGAATCCGTCAAAATTCGAAAGGTAAATTGTTGCTCAGGAATTCATATAGGCGAGTTTTTGGAATTTTAAAACGACCCAAGGAGGTCTAATTTCATATTTTGAGTCATAAAATTACTCTTTTCTGCACGACCGAATTTTTGCATAGTTATAAATTTAGTATAAATGAAAAGCCAGTAAAAAACTGCCCTGGATAAAGTTTTTTCAAAGATTAACTTTAATCGTTAAATTTGTGAACCTTGGTTCAAAGCAAATGAAAACGGTTATCAACATCTAACCACCAGGAGCTATTTTAAATGCAATCAACACAAATCGTATCCTGAACGATTGCCGTCAATGCTATTTAGCGAAAGCGTTAAAGCATGTTTGGCGAGAAATCCGTAGATATAAGAAGTGATGCTGTACATCGTTTCTTAAACTGCGACCTACGAAGCCCCAGGGGTCCATTGGTGCTACTTGATTTGAATGCTACCGTTAAATTATAATTTTCAAATATTGATTAACTATAAAATCCACAACAGTAAGTGTTGCGTGTAATTTCTGAATACTGTTTTTCCCGTTAATAGCAGAGAAAATACGAACATGAGTAAGGTATATTGCATTCAATATTGACGTACGATCTTCGAATGTTTCAGCATTAGACTACTTTTATTAAAACCACATCTATTTCATCCTTACAACAGAAATTTAATTTAATGTTCTATAATCTTTATGAAACCAATTTGCAATATATAAATTTTCTTTATACTATTCCTTGATTTACGTCGAATCTTTAAGTAATTCGGTTCAACTATAACCGATAACTTAATTCGGTTTAATAGAAGTCGCTCCAGGCGGTCCAAGAACAGGGGTACCAATAAAGCAAATAAATTGCAAAATAATCATAGTAATGCACAATAGCGCATTCGGAATTTATCTTTCAAAGGGGAGGGATGTGATCAAGGCTTTCCTTACATGCATCTATATATATAAAAAGGGATGTATGTTTGTGTGTGTGTCCTTATACAAATCCAGTTTTAGTCGGATTTCTTCCAAATTCGGCACAGAGGTAAATTATTGCTGAGGACTTCATATAGGCTGGTTTTTGGAATTTAAAAAAAGATCCAAAGAGGTTAAAGTTTATATTTTTAATCATAAAAAGGCTGTTTTCAATGTAACGAATTTTCATATTTTTATGAGTTTGGTCTCAATGAAAAACCTGTAAAAAATGCCCTAAATGAAGTCTCTTCAAAGATTAACTGTAATCGTTAAGTTCGTGAACCTTGGTTCAAAGCAAATGAAAATGTTCAGCAACATATAACCACCAGGAGATATTTTAAATGTCAATCAACACAAAAGGTATACTTAACAGTGGCTGTAAAGTCGATCAGCGACAAGCGCAAAGCATGTTCGGCAAGAAAGCCGAACGGAAAAGAAATGCTGCTGTTAGTTGTTTTTTTAAAAGCAGGAATTGATGTGATATACCCCACCCTTGGCGACTTTTTCCTGTTGGCGCCAAGAAAGCGTCCAAGAAAACGATGTATGACGACATATGTCAAACATCGTTCTTAGCGATGCTTTTTTAGCGCCAACAGGAAAAAATCAGATAAAAAAACTTGATCAAAGCACTTCAGAACACAATATATATAAAAACAACAAAAGAAGCACAACAAAAAAACATCACGAATATATGCTTCAAAAATGTACAGGGCCGGGGTTTTTTGTAAACATATTAAAATACAATGAAATAAATTATTGTATTAATTACAAGTCGAAATTAATGCATTATTTTTTTTTTTTTCATCATTTCTCCGGGATACGAGCCAGAGGTCTCATAGTACTTTCGTAATGAGACCTCGGCTCGCTGGCCCTGCCTCGGTCTCATTACGAAAGTACTATGAGACCTCTGGCTCGCGAGGACCTCGCTCCGCTCGGTCCGTTATCCCTCCGACTGTTAATATACATTACAGTCGGAGTATGGTCACAGTTATGTATATTTTCATGGAGACACCCAAGGGTGGATCCTTCCGTTCTGTGTACAATAATGACACAGTTTTAAGTGTGAAATATGCACCATTATTGTGCAGATTTATTAATAAAATTCAGCATTTTTAAGAGTACAACCGAAAGAACTTTCAATTGTTAACATAAAATTCAGTACCTAAAGGAGGCACGTTAATAGAATGTCTAAATAATTCGTGGCATCGATAAGAATTAACTTTTAGAACAAAATAACCGTACTATTTCTGTAAAATTAATTTACATAGAGTAAAAATAAAGTTAAAAACTACAAGAACCCCTCAAGGATTTGTAAAAACAAAGAATTTTGGAAGTGAGAGGTTTTTTTTGAATTCTAAAATAAAGAACTTACCTTTTTATATGGTATAAATATTCACACTCAGTCTAAAACAATACATCAAATGACAATGGCACGTTACAGATAAACACCACGTTGGAGTTAACTTTTAATTAACCTTCAAGTTTGAAGAAACTGGCATTTTCTAATGTTTTTACTTCAAAACACAACTACTGAATCTAAACTAACACAAAATAAGCATTCCTGTAAGGTATATTGCACAAAACAACACGTATCTCTCCTGCGTAAAACCAAGTAAAGAACCCAAGTAAACAAGTTCGAACAAGTTTGCCTTCGCGTTGCCAACCACAGGTTAGTTTCACCAGGGATGCCATGCCTAAAAATTTATCGCCTCATTGGCGAGAAAAATATTTCAATTTTGTGCAAAAAATCGGATGTCGCCAAATGGGGGGGGGGGGGGGGGGGGTATATCACATCTGTACCTAAAAGCATCCTGCAAAGCAGGAATTCATTGCGGTCTCCGACGGTTCTACTTGCTTTGGTATTTCCATAGCAGTAATGGTAGAGCGAAATTATGGATCAGTATTTTCCACATGAACAGCCCAGAAAATACCAAAATTAGTTCGGTATCAATAATTCATTCATTATCTATGTACAAGCTTCAACAATTTAATGTTGGATGGTCCTTAAAATCAATATGCATATGTTCTTTATACTATTCCATGATTTACGTCGGATCTTTACATAATTCGGTTCAACTAAGTTTAATTGCTGCAGGCTAACAAAGAACAGGGTTAAAAAATACTAATTTCTCAAATAATTTGCAAAATAATCATATTTGTGCGAAGTAACGTATCTGGAATTTGTTTTTCAAGGGGGAGGGGGGATGGTCATAACGTTTCTTACATGCACATAAACTACCATACTAGGATTGCCAATGTGTGCTAAAACTAAAGGTTGTGCACCTTTTTTATCCACAAAACCACGCGGAAATATACGTCGGCGGAATTTATACAGTTTGGGAGAGCTGGAGTTTTTTAAGTTTGGAAAAAATGCAAATAATTATTAATTTAAATTTAAACTGTATTAAACTGCAAAAAAAATGCTACGTTTTTTATGTAAACGAATTTCTTCATTTGAACTTTTATATTACCTTAACGCTCGAGTAATAATACAGCTGATGAAGCATCTTCGCCGACTAGCAATAATTTTAAATCTGTTAGCTGGTATGATGCAACTTTTGACAGAGATTACTACTGAAAAAGGCATGATGAAATATTGCTCCACAATATGAAGTTTTTTCTTCATCGTGAAATAAACTGAACAAAGCTACATTCGCAATTACAAAGCTCAGTTCGATAACTGCTATTGTAAACAATCGAAAAATATTGGAAGTGTGTAGCTCTAAGCATTTCAACCGTCTTTGAAGAAGTACTGTGAGATATGAATGGAAAATTATCACTGTAATATCTTAACTTAAATTCTCTTTACCAGTATAGGGATAAGGTGAAACACTTTGTATCTCACGTGTAACCACAATGGACCTTTTTTAAACTTCAAGAGATTGTAATCTTCAGTGAGACTTTCGTTTTCTATCATGAACAACAAGTCATAAGAGCAGTCGATTAAGTGCTGTAGATGCATTTGAGATGTAACTATTGTCGATATAGATAGCTTTATGTTACTTGCTCGGTTGGTTTCACTTACAAATTTAATATTTCTTGCTGCTGGGAGGGGGACTACGAACAATATTTAGGAGAAAGTTTTGAGTTAAATTTATGGATCAGAAAAATTTGAATCATTTAAGTTTTAAATTTTTAGACTACGTTTCAAAACGGAAAATACATTTCGTTTACTTTTAAGCTGTGGATAAGGGGAACAAAATATGCAACAAGATTCTGTAAAATATAAACAAAAGATTTGTCTATTAGGCAGTTGTAAGTTCAAACAAGACGTTTCTTTTTAATTTCATCGACTGAAAATAATATTTAAAAAAAAATTCAACACGGATATTGACCAAAAAGCGTACGCCTACTTCTTTCTCTATAACGCAGTTTAATTAAAGGTTTTTAAATAGTTCGTTCAATAAGTTCACGTCCACTTACTTCTATTTTTATTGTTTTAAATATTTAAAATAATAACTGTAAATGTAATCAATGGACCCATTCCCACCTCTCACGACCAGTCTCTCAATAAATTAAAATTTTGGTGTTCTCTAAGGAATACTCTGTCTAAAGCAATAAAACTTAAACACGTGCTCTCTCTACCTGCATCAATGTGAGATATGATGTATTATAGCATTTACGGCAAGTATTAGGTTTTAAAAATTTGAACAAGAACTTAAATCTTGACAAGTTTCAAATCCTTACAAGACATTAATATTACTGTCTAACTATCATTTTTACCTACGAAAATAGAAATTTGACGTCAATATAAGAAAATAAAATATAGCTGACGTGCGTCTTTTTAGGCAAGTTACACTTATCCAATTTTACTCTAATGCATGGCACTAAATCACCATGGAAAGAGCGAGCATACACATTTTGTAAAGTTTTTTATAGTAAGCAAACTTTTCCTGCGAAATGTGCTTGCCTGAAAACATACAAAATAACCTATCACTTGGTCGCTTCATTCGAAAAACATCGCCAAAAAATCCGTAAAACGGAGTGTTATCGTCTTTTAACACAGACTGAATTCTTAATTTTCTGTACGGTGGGTTACCTGTTTAGCTTTTGGACATTGAGAATGATTTTAAATTAATCTGAAAGTATTGTAACTGTGTCCAAGAAGACTATTTTGTATATATTTGTGCCTGATAATAGGGATTGACTTTTTTTTCAAGCTCACGACTCTTTCTAAGGAAACATTTAATGATTTATTTCCGAATAAAATGTATGTGAAAAGAACTGTTGTATTTTTTTATATATTGGGGAAAACAAAACCTACAAAGGCAGCACAATGCTTTTCTTTCGAAACATCACGTAAAAGATTTTCCCACAAGGTGTGTGAAAGACAATCATTTGTCTTTGCATTAAGATAATTTGTGTACCGCCCGTCTGATTTAACCTCGGACAACGTACCAGCGGACACTACAGAGCCCAAACAATACTTTTTTGCTTTCAGTTGATGTTACTTTTTCGGCAAATGCTTAATTTTCTGTGTTATTTAAAGTATTTTGAAGATTTGAACCTAGAAAGCGGTGTGAATGTAATTTTTTACGTTCATTCAGATAGAATTCATTCATTTGATTATCCAAGAGATATGTTGCATTGAAAAGCACCCGGACAAGTTATAATTTTTAAATATTGTTTAGTTATAAAATCCACAACAGTAAGGTTTCGTGTATTTTTTGATCAGTGTTTTTCCCGCTAATAGCAGAGAAAATACAAACAAGAGTAAGGTAATAATATTGCATTCAATATTGACGTACAATCTTTGACTGTTTCAGCATTAGACTACTTTTATTAAAACCACCTTTAATGATAGGGCAGGCTGTTTTTCGAGGGTTTTTCGGAACTCCTAGAAGTTTCTTGAAATCGAAGTCCTTAAGTAATTCTGGGCCATCTTTGATGGCAATAAGAGAAGAGATTTCGGATACTTTAACAAAATCGCTCTTCTGTAGGCTAAGTTTGATGGCGTAAAATAAAGGGATAGAGTTCGGGATCCCCCTCCCTCTTTTTTTTCTTTCGCAATGTCACTATCGTTTTTATTTGATTAAATTATTGATAAAAATGTTCTGAAAAACTCTCTACTAGTTTTTCTTTTCCAAAATTACACTGGCCTTAAAAAGTTAAGGTAACCGATCTTTTGCGTCCAATTTGCAAATGAATGAATAAACAATTTGAAGGATATGTGCATTAAATAGTTTTTTATAGAATGCTTCATAGAAATTTGCATTAGTGTATTGCAAAAACGATTTATAACAAAAAAAGAAATCTTTGCAGAAAAGTCCATTCTCGAAGAAAACAGAACATCACAGTATTATGTAGTAAAATGTCATAGAAACAATACAAAAATGGGTTCTAATAAGGGATGTATCCTCCTAACTTGAATTCATTGGCAGCATCGATTAGTTTATTCAACTTCGTTAACAGCACCGTTTCGACAACTTAGTTAACAGCATCGCTGTTTATTAAGTTGTCGGACATTGGAATAGGAAACTAAGACCAGATAGAGTAAGCCTTGTTCCAGCTCATGTAACGACCTTGAAGGAGGATTTAAAGCATCAACCTGTCTGCCAAGATGTTCTATCGTATTCAGGTCTGGAGATCGACCTCCGTTTTACCTGGTATGTGGATGCCCTTTGACGTGGAGTGAACATTTCATCCCGTCAGCAATTACTCTCAACTGGTGATTCAGATTCAACTGTAAGACAATTTAAGAGCGCACATAATTTTCATTTATACGTGTAAAGTTTTCAAAAAAAAAGAAATTATTTGAGTTCTAAAATTTTGAATTTATATTATGTTGCTTGCACAAACACGAGTTGAGACAGGACCCTACTCATTGGAGTTTTTGTTTCTAGAAACGGCTCCTGTACCCCCAAGCCTGCCCTTCCTCCTGAGCGGTTATGTGTGTATAGTTGTGTATGTGCATAGACCTGTGTGTACGCACATAGGGGTGTGTGTATGCGAGTGTGTGCAGTACATGGACGCCACCGCCCAGGAGAAGCGGGTTCATTCCAGGGGACTGCTCAGGACCGGGAGGAACCACACCTGCAGATGCCCCTGGTCCAAGTTGAAAAAGGAACTGGACATCAAACACGGTCAAGTGAGAACAATAAGCAATGGTGATTGCTCAAATAAATGCAAATGAGAAAAAATGAAATGATTGAAAATAGCAAGTGAAAAACAGAGACGGAAGGCAATCAATTCAAAAAATTAGCAAGAATAGCAAGCAACTACGCGGTCTGCAACACAGTGAGTTGGAAATAACAGAGCTTCCTAAAAAAAGCATGTAGCAAACAAAACAAGCCCATGGCATAAAATCGAGAGAAAGCCGATGTAAATTCATGGTTATGGGAAGATCCAGTTATTAAAGCATATTTTTCAAACTCATTTTTTTTATTTAGTAAAAACTGAAGGATAGTTATCGAATTTCTGTCCCGACCTCTCGGAAATTTTGTCCAAAACGGAAATCCGCCTTGAGACTGAAGGTCTTGTGCACATACTTGCTAATAATCGAGCTTGGGCCACTGGAGATTTATGCAATTGGTTTGATCTCTTTCCAGAAATTAAGTTATTAAACTTACACAGTTCAGAACTCACATGAAGAGTTTCAGGAGTGACAAAAGAGGACAAAACCTACGAGAATACAGACATCAGTGAGACAACCAAAAATGTTCACATTGAAAATTTTTAGCCATTCCTAGACAATAGAAATGATCTTTCTGATATGTTAGAGAAGTAAGATTCTATCATGGAAACGACGCAGGTGATCATGGATGCGTTACTGCTCTGCAAAGAACAACCAAGAAAAATTCCAAATGACAGCCAAAAGACAATCATAGCCAGCTCCTTTTTATTAACAGAATACGAAATTAATTTGTTTTCTTAATGCATAGAAATCGATAAAAGTACACATTAAACTTACTATACAATTAATCACCAGATTGATTTTTTTTTTACCTAAGGAAGCTAACTCTATTTTCACACTAGCATTAAGTTGTAACATACGCGACATGTCCATAGAACATGACCCCAATGTAAAACGAGGGTCTACTGTAGATAAAATCGGCAGAAGTAACACCAAAGTATCCAAGTAACCATAGAAAACCAGTGGACCATGCACTCCACTAAATTTTAAGCTTTTTTATTAATTGAGGTGTTTTAGAAATATCTGAGGGACATCTGAGTCTTGGTGGGTCCAAAAGAGTCATACTCATGGATGTTGATTGATTGAAGTATCCCAACTCTTCCACTGATAACAAAGTGGAGAAGCTTAATTTTATTAGGCATCCAGTATGAAGAGTTTTAAAAACTATGCGCTGCCTCTTAATTTGAAATAAAAGATTTAACACATTTTAGTAAGAATGAACCAGGGCTAGAAAAATCTTTAAAAATTTACATGTCTGGCCGGGCATGTTTGTCTAAAAGATAGATGCCCAAATTTTTACATGCCTAGTTTTCATTATTGTATGTCAATAAAAGCATTTGAATTTGTCATACAGCACTGCTCAAACAAATTATTGTTATATAAATCATTTTTAAAAAGTTTGAATAAATAGTACATAAGCCATCGTTAAATTTAACAAAATTTAAATTATATAACGGGAAGGATCACTTCCCAGCAAACCAAAAACAACAAACCATCTTGTCATGAGGGCTTGAAATAAATTTTGAGCTCTAAGAAGGACACTGTAATTTTGCAATAAAAATACAAAATTATAAAAATATTTGATCAAAAAATTACATGCCCGGCCAGGCATGTGAGGGTAAAAGATTTGTGCCCCATCAGAATTTTTACATTCCATGGGCATGTCGGGCAGTATAATTTGAGCCCTGTTTAAAACTCTAGTTGCTTTTTTTTTTACAATTTTTATTTATGATCATTTTATTGTGAATAACAGCTGTTATGAATAAATTGGAGAATTTTCAGCATTTCATTTAAATATAGTTCATAGGTGCTCTATTTTAGAAAAAGTAATGCAGTTTCATTTTAAATAAAGGAATTAAGTGATGTAATATTTTACTGCAGAAAGACTTGGAAAGTTCTCTGTACCAAATGGCACCACTACAAAGCTGACCAGGCATGTATTTTAATAATAGATTAAATAGAAAGTTTGCTATAAATAGTGCAACTATATGAGTGACTTTGCTTGTTTGAGTGTGAAGTGAGAAAAGGAAACATGAACACACATCTTGAATTTAAATGAGTAGTTTAGTTTTAATGCAATGAAAATATGTCCACAAACCCGTTCTTCAAAGTAGCAACAATTCGATAAAAGAATCATTTTGTATAAGATGCATTATGATTTTACAATGCTTTTCATACAAAAGTAAGATTGAGTAAAAAAATTGTGTCTTTTTTAAAAACCAGCTTCAAAAGTATTCTCTTCGTGTTGCAGTTGGCATAGGTCTAGACCCCCTGGAAGAAGAAAAACTTGATATGATATACATATCTACAAAAATTTAAATATTTCAGAATACTAAACCTAATTTAAATAAATATATATAAATGAAACAAATATATATGTGTGTGTCTGTATGTTCCGTATACAAATCCGTATGTCGGATCTAGACCAAATTTGACAGGGAAGTACTTGGGCGCCCGAGAAGGAAGGAGAGTTTTCAAGCACCAAAACAATGTCGAACCGTTCGAATTTTAATTTTAGGGCCCGAAAATGGCATTAAATGACTCTTTCTACTAAAAATAATTATCTGACCAGTTCAATTTTAGCATCATTCGAAAACCCACAAAAAACACCCCTGGAGTACATTAACTTCCTTTGAGTTTCAAAAAAAAAAAACAAGGCTGTAAAATCACCAGAAGAACAGTTATAAGCATTTTTAAGCCAAATGGAACAGCATTTTCATTTTGTAAAAATTGTTTGCGCGACTTCATTTTAAATTAGTGTGAATAAATCCATTCAGAAGTTTGCCACTTTTTTTTCTCAACTGAATAAATAAAATTGTTTTTGTTTTCAGGTAAAAAAAATTTTTTTTAGTACTGCCAGCAGAAGATAACCAAGGATTTTAGTTGCATTTATGGAGGGTTGCGTTTAAATTACTTGGGAATTTTTGACTTGCCATTTTCTTTCTTTAAGAAAGATTATTTTGGCAGGCAATTTAATTTAGAGAAGCCTGATTGCTGAACATGCGTTACTTGACATAACATTTATTTTTGAGAAATACCATGCAAAGCCCCAGCAAGTATGTTTATAAATTAAATTAAGTTTAAAAAAATATTTTTGTAGCAATAATATCAAGCAGAATAAAAGCTCTAACTTAGCATTTTGAACGAGTTCAGCAACTTTTGTGACTGTGGAAGTCTCATAAGAGACAGCATTTTTTTCTTTTGTAATTACGTTCATTCCTTGCAATAGTTGAAATTCATAATAGTTCAGAGAAAAATCAAACATTTTACCTAGAGAGGAGGTTCTATTTTAGCAAAAAAAAAGGATGTACTTATAAATTCAACTTTATAAAATTATATAATTTAGCTTTATATTTAAAATACAAACTTTAAGTTAATTTAATTGGGTGCTCAATTGCTTAAATTTAAATTTTTTTTTCAAAAAATCTGTTATGACCAAAAATTAGCTAAAGATAAATTTAAAATGGCAAAAATAAATAAGCACATAATTAAACAAAACTAAAGTAATTAATTCTTTAGTTATTAAAATAAAAAATAAAATAAGCTAATCTAATGTAGCATGCGTCAAAATAACTTCTAGTTGCCAAAAATATAAAAAACAAGATGCAAAAAGATTGAAATCTCAAACAAGGGAAGCAAATTTTCGAATTAAGTTCAATGTTGTCATGTTTCCCATAAAATAAATTTATATTATACAAAGATTAAACATAAAATATGCTAATCTAAGCTAGCATATATGAAAATACCATCCGATTAGTCAATATATTTAAATGTATAAAAGATGCAAAAAGATGGAAATTTCAAACACGAGAAGCAATTTTTCGTGAAGTCGGAGTTCGTTCAACGCTGGCATGTTTCCCATAAAATAAATTTTTGTTTATTAAAATTGAACAAAAAATATACTGATCTAAGGTAGCATATGCGAAAATAACATTTGATTAGCCAAAATATTTAAAATATTTGCAGGATGCAAAAAGATTGAAATTTCAAAACACGAGAGCAATTTTCCGTGAAATTCGAGTAAGTTCAATGTTGTCATGGTTTCGAAAAAGATTCCTTTGTTAATTAATGAAATTAAACAAAAAATAAACTAATCTTAAGTACATAAGTCAAAATATCTTTCGATTGTAGAAAACATCAAAATATTTACTAGATGCAAAAGGATTGAAATCCCAAACACGGAAGCAATTTTTCGCGATGTTGCCAATTGAACACATGTTCAGAAAATTGCATTGGTGAAATACTTTAAACTTGAACACAACTCTATGATTTTCGGGAGAATTTAAGCACTACGAAACTTTTTCAGGGTTTTCAAGCACTTGAAAATGAACTTTTTTTCAAGGTTTTTCAAGGGCGTACGAACCATTCTTTCTCGAATTGAAGGAATGGGGGGGGGGGGGAGGGGACATTCATAACAGAGTGCTCTTGAAACATTCCCCCCCCCACCCATCTAATAGAATGCTGATTGTGCAACAAAACTTTTGCAATTTTTTTTACCCTACATTTCTTTTGAGAATGTACCATTTTAACTGAAGTGGCTTTTGAAGCACCCAGCCCCTTTTTACGATCTGAAGGAAATACTGCCTACTAATGTTTTGAATCAAGATTAATGAAATTTTGCATTTTTATGTGTTGTAGCTATTTTGTATATACAGTTGAACCCTGCTATAGCTAACCCTCAACAGAAGGGAGGGGGGAATTCAGAACTTGTTCAGATACTTCTATTATGAATAAATAATCACCTTTCATTGCGTTATGCTTCTATTACTAATTGGAATAAAAAGTACCATCCAAAACAACTATTGTACTCGGTAATAAACAAAATTTATCTTTTTTAATATTTACCACAGTATGGGAAGAAGCAGAAAGACATATATATCTAGTTGATTTTTCTGGAAACTATTGCACTCAAATCTACATGCGTATCAAATTTATTTCTTAATAAAATTTGCTGATAAGACAGACAGCTAGGTAAATTTAGAAAGGAAAATTCCTAGCAACTCGGGAATTAGGATGTTTATTTCAGAATAAATTTAGCTTAATCTCCCACAGAAAAACCTTTCTGCTTGTCTAACTTAATCATAGTCACGGAGAGGTTTACAATATTACAGTAGAGGAGCCCACAATGCTAAATGTGGATTTACTGGAGCATTGTGGGGACCTATTGGATTTTGTAGTTTAGGTTATAAGAAAATGTTGCATAATGTTCAACTTCAGTGGTGGGTAAAGTGTCTACTGATATTCATAAATGTAAAAAAGTTACGGACATGCTCGAGCGTGTCAGATATTGATAAATTTGATGCTCCAACGTGCCTCTAATTCTCAAGTTATGTTTATCTGCCGACTTGTGTGGTGGGTGTGGCCATCCGGAAGGATAGAAAATGAAAATATAAATTTCTCGAGCGCATCAGATATTCAGAGGGGAGGTTAAGCGACTTTTAAAAATGTCACCATTCAAAAGATTGACGTTTTGGAAGTGACGCAAGCTCGTAGCTAATTTTTGAAAATGCAAAAAAAAAATTGTTTAATGGATTTACTCGAGCGCATCAGTTTTTTTATACAGAAGGTTCAGTTTCATGGTAGAGTCATGGCAATCTAAAATCTGACGATTATTTTGAGGAGTACTCTTAATCTGACAGCTAGAAGGGAAAAAAATGACTTGTTTTTGCAACTTTGTAACCCTGCCACACCCTTGCGTTACTCTCAAATCCTCAGATTTTTTACGTACCCTCTTTAGCTAGTAATTAACTCATTATCTTAATCTGTTGTGCATCTTTAAATCTGATGATCTTTTGTTTTACTAATCTGACAGGCTCAAAAAAAAACCCTTCATATTGGAACATTTGAGCGTGTCTGATTTTTACAAAGAAGGTTCAGCTTGATGGTCCAGTCATGGTAGCCTAAAATTTGATTAATATTTTGAGGGGTATTCTTAATCTGACAGCTAGGGGTTAAAAACTTTTTTTTTTTTTGTAACTTTGTAACCCTCTAACACATTTGCGTTACGCTCAAATCGTCAATTTTTTTTAAACTTACTCTTTTGCTTGTAATTAACCTACCTTATCTTAATCTGATGCACTTCAATAAATCCAATGATTTTTTTTTTTTTTTTACTAATCTGACAGGCTGTCCTAGAAGCATCCACCAGCAAAAAAGGCCAACATTTGGTGTATTTATTCAACCGGATATAAGGTATCTCTTCTATGTATCTGAAGAGCGAGTAAATCCCCAAAAACACTCAGGACTCCCCTACTATTATCAGAGAAACAATGGAGAAGAAATGTGTTTTGGAAAGGAGTGTTCTTCTGAAAAAAGGATAACTGACAGATGACAATGAAGAAAATGATGCTTGCCTATGCAAACATTGGTAAGGAACATAAGTGGGATAAGTGCTGTGAAAAGCTAGAAATTTTAGAAACTTTTGGATCATTATATCAGATTCGCTAGCGTTGAGCAATCGTTACAAGCATTTAGAAAAAAAGACCCATTAGTTGGGACCATTTAAAAGGTTTGCTAAACTAGAAAATTGTTCAACTGCATTAGTTTTTTTTTTTTTTTTTTTTTTTTTTTTTTTCTTAAATGAACTATTTTCTACAGAATCAATGTATCTATGGAAAATTAGTCAATCTAGAATTCAGCATTTCCTGTATTTCTTATTCAGTCAGGTTTTTACAAAACAACTAGTAGGACAATCATGTAGCATTTTACATCTGCTATGTTGAACATTTTAGCATAGTTGATGCAGCCCCATAAGCAAATTTTTAATTTTTATTTTGAAAGTTTCACCCAAGGAAAAAAAAAGACCTCTGGAGTTTCTATTCGATTTTGTTACTTGAATAGAACAGTCACCCATTTTTTACATTTGATTTCAAAATAGCAGCCTTTGCTTAGATGGCTAAAAGAGTACCATTAGCATAAAAATAGTCACTTTTTTCAGTGACAGCTCTCCTAACCAATTAATAGAGAAAATCATTTTGAGCGAATTCTTGTTGCATCAAAGCAATTGAATTCCGCTACTACAAATGGATGCTTGAGTAGTCTCTGATATGAAAATTAATATCTGAAATAATTGCCAGGTGCAGAAAAGTTTTCAAAATAGTCTCCCCTTTTTCACAAACATGGGATTTATGTTGGTCCAACCTTTGCGAAAAAACACTAAAATGAAACAAGCACCAACATATTCTGGTAAAATTTCTTATTGTCTGGCTGTCAATTAAACAACAGTATATGACTGCATAAAAAGTACTAGATACCATCACATTGACGCTGTTCATAATTGCATGGAAATTAGCATTTGTTTTCAAAACTTGAATATGTAATTAATAAAGCCGCAAGTTAAAAAGCAAAAATCTTACTGACATTCATTCAGAATGCAATCCACAGTTAAATACTTGTGGCGGAAACTATCGCCTTGCAGAAATTGCGATTGCAAAAACAAACCTTCACAAAAATCATGATTGAAAAAGCAAACTCTTTGCAAAAATCGCAAACACACACACACACGCACAAAAAGCCTTTAATACAGTAATATAAACCCACATTTTTGATGGTGTGTTCCTACTTTTTAAAATACTTATTGAAAAAGTTTTTTTTTGAAAAATATGGGGTAGATTGATGAGAATTTTTAATTCCTTGACCTTAGTGGACAAAAGAAACAAAACTAGTTTTTATGTATTTTAGTCTCTTTTCCATAGTTAACCACTGTTCCAACAGTCCCAGTAATTACCACTAAAATAATCGCATCTTTTTTAAAATTGACTGCAAGTCAATGTGCAATATTCTGGCTAAAATAGCCACCTTTATATCAAGATAGTAGCTTTAGTCACCAGTGGCAGCCCCTGTAACGGCTTGAGAGTGAGACTATTTTTTGCGAGCTTTGTTGTAGAGCTGGAAAAATTTATAACTATGAAGTCTACAGTAAATATCAACTAAATCATACATTTAAACTGTCTTTTTAAAAAATGTCATAAAATATGTCACTTGTACTGAATTACTATGACACAATTTAAGCCTTAATTGATTCGAAGAAAGATTTAAGCCTGAAGATATGCGATATGCATTTTTAAAAAAACATATTTTTCATTACAATAACTTTTTAGATCCCTTTTTTCCAGAAAGAACCCTGGTTTACAAGGATACCTGTGTGCTTGGGACCAAGGTTGAATAAGGCACGGCATCAGCCTTGATAAGATTGTTGGTTCCAACTAAAAAAAACAATACGTCGAGCTGAAGTCAGACAATAATTTCCAAAAGAAAAAAAAATGTTCAAAACTCAAGCACTACATTGTTCTTGTTATTTAAATGCAGCAAAAGTAGACTGACATTTTTTTTAAATGCAAGTTCAAACGTGTGCGCATAGATTGACGAGTAAATTTTCATGTAATTCTTACATATAGATTTCGTGCTTTTCGTACTTGCCGATTACCCTCCATTTAACACTCAAGCTAAAAGAAGGTTCACTCATTTATTTCTAGATTTGACTTTTTTTTTTTTTACATGTAACATACTTGTTTCAACTTCAGAGCAACCATCAAGAACAATAAAAAGGCTAAGCAAGTCTTTCAGCTTTATGATCTAAATGTTTTTATAATATATATTATATATATATAAAAACATTTAATTCCAATTCACCCTGAAAATATTATACATATAATATATATTATACATATTATAGTTTGAAAACAAATGAAACATTAATTTAGTGCGTTTGTTTTTTCCCCCCATCAAAATTCGTCATTTGTCATTTAATAACTAAAATCAAAAAATTAATTATTAAAGTTGTAAATAAAGTATGCCAAAAACCTTTAAAATAATCATAATATTTTCAGGATGTAAAAAGAATAGAAATAATTTTTGTCTCAGAATATACTGGTCATGTTTCCAGGATGTTTTACCCAAAGAGAAATTAACATTCAATAAAAATAAAGTTCATGAAAATCATTCCATGTTTTGCAGAGTGAAAACTAGGAGTAAAAAGTAACTTCTAATGAATCTTGTATTTGATTTATTAAACAAATTCCCTATTTGTAAATAGTTTATCTTCATATTTATTCTGTTACTAGATGATCTAAAAATAAAAAGGAAAGAAAAAAGTGTAGAGGCTTTAAATGTGATAAATTTCCTTCAATCTACTAATTTAGTGGTTGAATTTAAAATGCAAATAGAAAGGACATCGCTCAAGATCTATTACAAATAATGCGGAGATCACATAGAGGAACAGGGAGCAGGTCAGAAGAAAAATTCATCTGATAAATGAGGCATTTTTCTGACAAGAAAAATGCCTCAGCTAATAATAGGCAAGTGATGATTAGTCACCAAAAATCTCATTCAAACATCAAAACATTCTTCAAAACATAATTATTTCTATATAGCTGGAAAAAAAAAAAACTATGTATGAATTTATTATTCAGATCTGTGCAGTCAAGTTCAATAACTTGATTTGCTGCTTGTTGGGTCCTCAGCAGCCTTTTCCTAAGGGGCTACTTCAATGTAATATTTCAGAATATTATTTTGCTTTTAGTTCTTTATGTGGAAGCCATTGGTGTAACTAAGGACTAAGAGGACCTCACGTAGAAAACTGTTAGCCACCTTTCTCTCTCACCATCCGGATTATCTACCTTAAAGTTCACATTTTTCTTTAAAAAATCTTCACTACTACTTCCCCCAGCCATTAAAATTTGGCTTTTAATGTTTTAATTTAAAAAAATCCCCAACTGAAAACAAACTCAACTCGTGTTTTTGAGACATTAATTTTGAAAACTCATGAAAGAGAGCCCTGAATCCCTTCTTTTTAAGTTCCCCAATGATAGTGTAAAAAAAGTTTAATACTTTAGATTTCAGTTTTATTCAGAAAACTTTTTTGAAAGTTTTTCCGTAAGTTCAAAGATAGTCTAAATTTGTGTTTTTAAGGCTCCAGATTCAGAATTTTTTAGAAGTAGATCCCTTTACCATTAGATCTTCAAAGAGAGTTTTTAAGGTTCAAATATTTTTGGCGAAGATCTCCGAAATTTCTACCTCTTTCTCTAACATCACCAAACACAGCACAAAATTATGCCTTTTAAAGATTTAAATTTTGAAAAACTGCCCGGGAAGAGCACAGGAATCTCTTTTTAAGATAAAGAACACCTGAAACTGTTTTTAGGAAACTAACAGTTTTGGGAAATTGCCTAGTAAGAACTCACTATATAGCCCTTTACTTACTCTTACAGCACTAAAGAAAGCATTTAAATGTTCATAAAATGTCAGCCTCAAAAAAATATTTCGGGAGAGAATGCATTGGAAAACTTATGCTAACATTTTCATCTAATATTTTTTGAACAGTTAACAATTACTGTTATTTCTTAAAAATTAAAGTCATTTTTGGGGAAAACTAAACAAATCTGATGATCTATGCAACACAGTTTAAGTAAAATATTCTGCAGCAGCAGACAATACTATAATATTTAGGCCTAAATCAGAAAAATACTCACGAGTCTCCAACTGAATCATACCAGTAAGGCCTAGGAAGACAAAAAGCAGAATTATTGGTTAAGTTAGATATAGGTGTGTTTTAATAATGTTAATTGGATATTTTAGAAAGAGTTCGAAAGAAGGGAAGAATAGAAAGGCGGTGTTAGAAAGGATCTTTCAAAAGCATTCCGGGTCAGCAATGATTGTTCCGTCTCAAGCATTAGAATAAATGACTGAAGAACAAAAACATGGATCATGTTTATTGATTTCCACAATGATTGTGTTCTACGACCTGTGGCAGATTTGCAAGTTCATCGCCATGCATTTGGAGGGGCCTCTTTGAATACCACAAAACAATACAAAACAATTATAATATATATTTTTGTATTTCCTTAGGGGCTCCATGGTCCTGGAGGACCCTTGCAATTAAGACAAGGCAAATTCACCACTGTTCTCTTTAATTTCTTTTAAAATTTTTTTTACAAGATTCACTAATCGAACACACTACAGAGGATCTAATTAAATCGGTCAAAATTTATTAAAATGGTAAGATTACGGAGAGAATTTATTTTGGGTTCATTTTTCTTCCCTCTTACATTTCTTTCACCTTCAGACTCACCTGCTGGATGCTGAAACCTGGGGTGTTGGTGACCGTCTAGAATAGAGATAATCATTAGCAGTAGGATAGCTGGCCACTCGTCTTTCATACAGATCTCTAGAGGGAGGGGGGCTTGGTCTGTAGGGATCTCGAAGAGCAGAGGCATATGGTGATCTGATAAAACAAGATTAAAATTCACTTAAAAGCTATATTTGAAAGAAGACATATACGAAAAAAGGTTATTTGGATGCTTCACTTGCCAAATCTATTAACTCCATAAAACAAAAAGTCGAGAAAAGTGATGAAGATCCATAGTTGTGAATCCATAGGGTTGATCCTATGGATTCCATAGTTCCATAGGAGTGAATGGTCCTGGTCTTCCTGGTTTCTCTAATTCGCAATATTAGAGCAGGCTTCCATTTTCATAAATTTTTGTATTTTACTAAGAGATTACTTGGTGAACTTTTACAGATTTCCTTTTCTTGACTTTTAATTGAATGTATGGAAGATTCACTCATACCTAATTGTCGTGCAACCTTCGACGCATTGTTTAGTTGAGATTCAGCTTTTTAAGAAGCTTTAGCACCGAGAAGCTTTAGCTTAACTTTAATCGTCAAAAACTTCCTTTTTTTTCTATCTTCACAAAACTTTAGATGAAACAGCGCTCTTAGGTGTCATTATATTTCATCAACTTTCTCACTTAGAATGAAAAAAATAACTGGAAAATAAGGAGCAGTTATTTGTATAAGCAATTTTCAGATTAGTATGATGTGGGAACTTCCGTTCTCAGTGATGCTAAAGGGATGAAGGTCTATTCACAAAAAAAAAATTATAGTAGCTAATAACAAAGCCAATACTTACACACCATGATTCCCCGCCAAAAATTTTCACATTGCGGGTGAGGAATTCGCGTTAGGCTTAAAATTCTTTACTCGAAAAAATCGAGTTATAGCCATTTCGCATAAGTCAGATCGCATTGTAGCGGGAGTTGACTGTATATATAGTCTGTTATATATCAGCAAACCCTGGCCAAAACTCAACGAAGAGTTTATGCTTAAATTTCATCTTATGTTGTTGCCCTGTGCGAGCTAAGCTGGCAATTTGGATGTGCTGCTTCACTTTTCCAACTGTATTATAATTTGGTGCGAAGTTCGACTTCTACAGTACACACATGCCATAGAACCGTTTATAGGGTAGGCAACCATTCACAGCACAATAATACATTCACACAAAGAAAGGACAAGGACAGGAGAGAAAAAGTACGTCCATGCCCGAGCCGGGATTCGAACCCAGACCTTCCTCTTGCAGCCAGTCTTCTCTGGACCACTAGACAAGGCAGGCGGCTTTCACCTTATTAATTAGACTTATTTATAGGATACAGTGGTTCCTTAAAAAAAAGTAAAGCAGACAATAATTTACTCAATTGTGTGGTCACATGTAAATATTAAATATCTATGCTGGCCTTCTCATTAATGTTATGAAAGTCACCGATGGTCACACAAAGCTCACCTATATTTTAAATTATCTCAACAAAAAAAAAAGGTGTTTATGAATTTGCTTTTTAGATTTTAAATGTTCAAAATTAAAGTTTTGGGTAGTAATGTTAAATTATCTAGATTTTTTTCTTAACTAGGTTTAGTTATCCAAATCAGCTTCAATTTTTGATTGTACTACTTGTATTAACCACATATGGTGGGGGGGGGGAGGACCTCATGTCAGTGTTCAGAGGGGCATTCAGCCGGAAAGGTTCAGAAGCTCAGACTTAAACACAATGAAAATCAATTCAGAATTATTATCAAGCCAGAAAACTACGATTCTCTAATAGCTCCTTGAGTTTTGGTTGCACAAATGTTGTCTTTTGCATTAGTATTATTTCCCGAAATATGTTAGGGGACCTAGGGCCAGTCTAAAATTTCGTATATTATGACTTTTTCTTTTTACTTTAAACCTCTAATATCGAAACTTGGCATCTGATTTTGAACATTTTTGCAATTTGAAGGGGTTGTGAAAATAGAGGTCTTGCAGGTTAAATAAGAACACCCTTTATACTCAAGTTACATCACAGATATAATTTAAGATTAAAAGTGAAATTAAGTATGCTTATAGCACAATTATATATTTATGTTTCTGAAGATGCACTGCCCCTATTAATGGCAACTTTTTGTTGTTATAAAAAAAGAATTTAGGTGGTGCTTTAGACTTCAGCATCTTACACCTTTGTTTAAAATGTATTATAAATCTTCATGAAGGGTTACTAAACTTTAAGAGAACTATACCAAAAAATAAAACTTAAATAGGTAAAAAAATACTGCTTGACATTTTTCACAAAAAATTTCAGAAGATCTACAGCACTTACCTGTAATAGTCATCCCTCATGGGTGCCATTGATGGTCTATCATATGGTGAAGGATAAGGACGCATCCTAGCACCCATGCCACCATACCCTCGATCAGAATAAAAGTCACTGCCACCTCTGCCACCGTATGGAGATCCACCGTTAAATCTGCCATAGCCATTAGAATAGCCGCCACCACCTCGTGGGCCTCCAAAGCCACCTCTGAAGCCATAGCCACCACGACTGTAAAAATTAATATTTCAATGAATTCTCACAATATAAGTTTAATATTACACATGCACTAAAAAAATTAAGAAATAATTTTTTTAGGAAAGTTTATGGCACAAATATTTCTCCAAAGAATAAAAAAATACTACAAAAACAAATTTTTACCATGGCCTACAAAGAGTTGGAAATTATTATACTTTCAAAAATATCGCAAATTGACCAATATTTTCCTTCAGCACATACAAGTTAAAGTAACAATAGCATGCTCAAATCACTGTTTATTTTCTTATATCATAATAATGTTTAAATTTTGTTTCTGAAGAAGTTCTGTCCGCTTTTGAAGAAAACCAGTTATTTATACATATTGCACGATTTAATTTCCAGTTTTTAGGACTTCTTGCTAATGCCATGAAATACCGTTTCTGGAGGCAAAGAAGGATGTTTTGACATTTTTTTGCCATTGTTTTAGCATTTTTGGCAAATAGAAGAAGAAGGAAAAATTGAATAATACAAGGTCTGGAAAGTGTAGTGGATGCGAAAGAATTTTCGAGCTTAACCCCAAACGGCACAACCTTAAGGGTCATGGATATGGACGAAAATCTGGATTTATGTCAATTTGAACTAGATATGAACCCAGGTAAAGGTCAAGATTTACAGTCGCCACTCGCCAGGAAGCGATTCAGTTTTCAAAATTGGCGACCAAACAGTTTCTAGAGTTGCTAACTTTTTTTGTGGGTTATATTTTAGATCCCAAGGAAAGAATTCCACACTACTCCAGAAAAGCATCAGTACAATAAGCAGGCTCCGCAGACAATTTTTGAAAAAAAATAGGAAAATTAGGAGCAAAAATTTTTAAAAATAGGAAAATTATACTTTAAAAAATAAGAAGAAAAAAGGAAAATAATGTTCTAAAAAAAGAAGAAAGATTCAACTAAAATGTCCTGATTACAAATGTAACTATGAAAAAAGAGCTACAAAGCTGTTCCATGTTTATGAAACATTTTTTTCAACTAATGAATAAAATTTCTAATTCTTAACAAGATAAAAATAATGGCACATTGTTTTGCTTAAGAAAATGCTTTACTTATATATTTCAACTAACTACAGTCGTGTCCCGACTTACGCGAGGGATGCGTTCCAAGACACCTCGCGTAAGTCGAAATTTCGCATTGTGAGAAAAGGTATGAGTAAAAACTTTCATAAACGTACCCAATTATTTTAGATACTTGTAAACACCCCCTCAAACTGTTAAAAACCATTTATTAACTACACATTACCGTTTCTTACCTAAAGAACTGAATGTTTACTTGTATTTTAAAAAACGTTTCATTCAACATAAAATACTGCTACAATGCACAAAATCAATGATCAATGGGAAAGAAAGACAAAATGAACCAGTATATGGTATTTACAGTATATAGTAAGAAAAGCAAATGCACTTTAGTTGTACTGTACAGCAGATCAAGTAATGATATTTGTAACTTAAAAAAGTATGATGATTTATGCTGTGTAATCAAACCGTTATTCTAATATATTTTTAAATGCAATTGCGTCACTAGTTATTTTATAACGTTTCCCTCTGTGGCAACACCCCTCTTACTGGTTTCTTTACTTAATAACAGAGCATCTTCCATTTTCATAAATTTTTGCATTTTACTAAGATACTACTCGGTGAACTTTTACGGATTTCCTTTTCTTGACTTTAAATTATATGTATGGAAGATTCACTCATACCTAAGAGTCGTGCCACCTTTGACGATTTTTCAGTTGAGCTTTAGCTTTTCAAGCTTTCTCTTTTTCTTTTATCTTCACAAACTTTAGATAAAAACGTTGCTCTTAGGTGTCATTATATTTCGTCAACTTTCGCTTTTAGAATGGAAAAATAAATGGAAAATGAGGAGCAGTTATTTGTATAAGCAATGTTCAGACTAGTACGGTGTGGGAACTTCTGCTCTCGGTGATGCTGAAGGGATGAAGGTTCATTCATGAAAAAAAATAATTTAAGTAGACAGTAACAAAGTCAATACTTATACACTACGATTCCCTTCTGAAAATTTTCGTGTTGCAGGTGAGGAGTTTGCGTTTGGGCTGAAATTCCTTACTGGCGGAAAAAATCGAGTTATAGCCATTTCGCGCAAGTCGGATCGCATTGTAGCGGGAGTCGACTGTATTAGCAGAAAGCTTGGCTGTTGAAATATGATACAGATGATATTTCTTTGGTGCTTTCTTTTTCTCATACAAATCAAAAATGACAATAGCTTACACATATTTGAATAAATTATTTCAGAAAGGGCATAAGTCGCATTTTTTTCAAAATTAAGTTAGCTGTGGTTTTACGATATTTGTATGTAGAGAAATCGATTAGTGTAGCAGGGAAATCAATCCTTGTACAACAAAGTATTCTACTTAGGGGTCACATTTTTCGTTTAATTCAGAAAGGGTACAAGTTCCAGATTTTGCACTAAAAGCGAATGAAGGAATAGTAATATGCAATGTGAATATATGGCAAGATCACAGAATTAAGATTTTTTTATCGCAATGAAATAAAAAATAACTCCTTTGATCTAGCATTAATACGATAATGGCAGGTTCGTCAGTTAGGAGGGTTGTGGGGGGGGGGGATTTGAAATCACAAATCACGACCTGGGTAGAGACAAGGCAGAAAAGTATTGGAATGAAATTCGCTACTTGCTGAGGGATTTTATTAACATCACTCTAGGAACTGCGAAAAAAAAAACTGTATGCTTTCAGTGAGATATACGCTGGTCAAAATAAGACTGCAGGAAACTTTTTCTAGAAATAACACTGAAGAAATTTAACAAGATTGCTGATGACTTTCCTCTGAGAGGACATTTGTTTGTTCTTTGCGACCAGGATTTTGGTACAGGAGTCATTCCATATAAAATCAACAAATTTTCAGAAACCTCCGTGCCGTACCATTTCAGATTTTGATGAACTTTGGTTGGTAATATGTACTAACATCATGTACTCCAAAACAGTTTGTTTTATTTCTTGAAAAAAAAATTTTCCTGAGATATAGCCCTTTCTTTGCTCCGCGGATGCGTAAAATTTGCTTTTTTTGACCTTTCTTCTGGGAGCTGTGGTGGATTTGTTTATATTAGTCGAAAGATCAAATACAGCTTATTGTAAAGCTAAAAGAATGAACTTTTGTTTATGCATAGTGAAAAACTATTTAAGTTAAACCTAACTAGAAAAATTTCAAGGTCAAAACGTGGTTAAAAAACTGCTGTTTTGGTTATTTTGGGCATGAAAGTAACAACGAAGGACTTTCAGTAACAGGCTAATTTTTTTTTCTGTTGCACTTAGGTATACATACTAGAAGCAGAAGAAAAATTAAGCTACTACTGATAGTCCTTCATTATGAAAAAATTGCTTAAACTTGAGAAAAAATGAAAAATGTACTTTTTCACCCTCCAAAAAAGCCCGGTAGGTAAGGGGATAAAAATCTCAAAATGCTATAGCAAGAAGCCGTCACATTGCCCTTTAAAACAAAACAAAAACTGTCTTGTTATTCCAAGGCGTAGAGGAGATATAAGCGTTTCAAAACTGAAACATTTAGGTTTTTTTTTTTTTTTTTTTGCACAAGTTGGAATATAATGAGTATTAAATGAATCTGCTTTGTGAAATTTGTTAATTTTTCGATATAATTAGTCACAAAACCGATTTAAATTAAATCTAATAACCACTTAAAATTATGTTCTATTTGGTATTTATAGCACGAATGGTTTTATTGTAAAGTGTAAACATTTTTTTTTAAATTTTGGATTTTAGTCAACGATAATTAGCAATGTGGCAATGCAAATAACGAATTAGTTTTCCAAACGACATAGAATTAAATTTCCAGATAATGTAAGTTTCTCATAAACAACCCAGCTTCTGCTTTTTCTCTCAAGTCTTTTATTTGATTTGACAATGCAGCGCTCTTAGAACGAAACCTTTGTTACAAAGGTTAAGTTGTATGATAGAGGACTCTTGTTCTATTGGAATCTTTACAAAAGAGATATGTCATAAATTACATTACCCTAAACATTCAGAATTACATTCAGTACTTGAATTCGCAGATGAAGATAGAAAATTATTTTCAATCAGTGCGGTGATATAGAGAATGTTTGTACTTTTCATAGGGAAAAGTTTTTGAACAGATACTTTTATGGAAAATCTTGCTCCGACCCCTACAATATTCACTCAAAACCTATTAGAAATCCCTAAGACAAATATCAATTGAACTTTCAATGTGCAATTCTAATCTGAAATTAATTCCAGGAAAAGAGTTATGTTCAAGATGTTTGGACAAAATTAGAACCTCTAAACGAGACACAGATAGTGACATTGAAAATGCGTGCTTAGGCACTTTTGAACAGAAACCTGCTCTCGTCAAAGAAGTAAACAAAGCTTGCATAGCCCTTAACATTTCTCCAGTAAATGCACAGAAACGTTCAGTTGAAAAAAGGGATTCAATTTTAAAGAAGAAAGTTAGTAAAAGAGCTAAATCTGCAGCTGAAAAACTAAGTAAAGCCTTTGATTTGAGCATTTCTGCGGACAATGAGAATCTCTCACAAAACTTGCATTGTAATTTAGCTAATGAGTATGAACAACTAATTCACAAGCTAAAAGAAAAAATGAAAGTTGCATTTTCTACACAAGAAAAAGTAAATATTTTAAGTTTAGTTCCCAGTAGTTGGAGCATTGATAAAATCCAGAGGGAATTTAACGTCAGTCAGTACCTTGCTCGACAATCCAAATATTTAGTACAAAAAGACGGTATTCTGCCAGAAATTCGAAAGAATAAAGCCAGGAATAAGCTTGATGAAGACTCAATCAAAACTGTACATCAATTTTACAAAAATGAGGAGAACAGTAGAATTCTGGCCGGACAAAGAGACTGCATATCAGTCAGAAAACCTGACGGAGAAAAAGTTAATGTCCAAAAAAGGTTAATTTTATGCAACCTTAAAGAACTTGATAGAGCTTTCAAAGAAAAATATCCCCTTATAAAGATAGGGTTTTCAAAATTTGCAGATCTGAGACCTAAATTCTGTATTCTAGCCGGAGCATCTGGAACTCATTCTGTATGGTATGCATCATCCACCAGAACATAAAACTAATGCTCTCGGCCTTGAAATCAGACATGGACTACAAGTATATCCTCACTTTTATGGTCTGCAATACTGATACAGATTCTTGTATTCTTGCAAAGTGTAGTGAATGTGCAAGAACTGATAAGCTGCGGGAAATACATGAAGAAGGATAGAAAGATTTTGAAAAGGCTGAAACAGAGATAAATTTTTTATAATGGGTATCTACCGACTGCTGCGAAATGTCAACCAGTCTTCTTCCTTTTGCAGAATATTTGAAGAAGTTACATGAAATGTTAGAGAAACTTGAAGTTCATCATTTCATAGCAAAAAAAAAAAAAAAAAAAAAAAAAAACAGAATTCATGAACTTAAAGAAGAAAGATCTGCAAGAGAAAGAATGCATATATTAATGGGGGACTTTTCTGAAAATTTTTCTTTCATTATACAAGATGAAGTACAAGCATATCATTGGTCAAGCAACCAAACAACAGTTCATCCCTTTATGTTATACTTAAAAGAAAATGAAGAGTTGAAAAACCGTTGCTTTTGCGTAATTAGTGACTCATTAGAACATAGTACTGCAGCTTTTCACGCTTTCCAGAAATTAGTAATTGAAAAATTTAAAGGCATACTTTCCGGATCTGAAGAGAATAATTTATTTTTCTGATGGGTCAGCTGCCCAGCACAAGAACAAGAAAAATTTCATAAACTTGTGTTACAACCAGCAGGATTTTGGAATGAAAGCTGAGCGGCATTTTTTCGCCACATGCCATGGAAAGGGACCATGTGACGGTATTGGTGGGACTGTTAAAAGGATTGTGAAGAAAAGCTAGTCTTCAAAGAACATTAGAAAACCAAATTAAAAATCCGCTTGATATGTTTGAGTACTGCTCAAAAAATATCAAAAATATTGAATTTGTATTTTGTCCAAAGCAAAATATTGAAGACACTAAACATCAATTGCAGGCAAGGTTCGAACTTGCAATTCCTTTCCCACAAACAAGAACTTTGCAGTTTTTTCCTGTCAGCCTCGGGATTCTTCATGTCCGTTTGCCATATCTGTTAGAAGAATTCAAGGCTGTTACTATCAACAAAAAAATCCAGTAAAACGCTAGACACAAAAATGTAAACACGAAGTAAAAACTAAAAGCAATTTTTGTGTAAAATTATATTGTGTAAGAATATTTACTTAAACCTGAACGTCATTTATTGTACAGAATTTTATTTCACTATATTTCAGTTAAATTTACCTCAAATGTCTTTCATTTGGTAACTAGCACTTTTTTTTTTTTATCATTGTATCAAATAGCATGCAGACGTTCGTTTTGTATTATTTTAAAAGCTTATATCTGATTTTCACCAAGAAATAAAAGGATAGTTTCTGTTTTGTTTTAAAGGACAATGTAAAAACTTAGCGATGTAAAATTTTATCAAGTGGTTATTTGATTTATTTCAATTACGTTTTGTGTCTAATTCTATAGTTTTTTACTGTAGCAGTTTATTGGAAAATGTCGTCTGCTAGCTGAGGGCAATTTTTTTTTTCTTTTTTAAATAAACAAATTTCACAAAGAGATTCATTTAATGCTCATAATATTCCAACTTGTGCAAAAAGAAAACCCCTAAATGTTTCAGTTTTGAAACGCTTATATCTCCTCTACGCCTTGGAATAACAAGACAGTTTTTGCTTTGTTTTAAAGGGCTATGTGACGGCTTCTTGCTATAGCATTTTGAGATTTTTATCCCCTTACCTACCGGGCTTTTTTTAAGGGTGAAAAAGTACATTTTTCATTTTTTCTCAAGTTTAAGCAATTTTTTCATAATGAAGGACTATCAGTAGTCGCTTAATTTTTCTTCTGCTTCTAGTATGTATACCTAAGTGCAACAGAAAAAAAATTAGCCTGTTACTGAAAGTCCTTTGTTGTTATTTTCATTCCTAATATAACCAAAACAGCAGTTTTTTAACCACGTTTTGACCTTGAAATTTTTCTAGTTAGGTTTAACTTAAATAGTTTTTAATTATGCACAAACAAAAGTGCATTCTTTTAGCTTTACAATAAGCCGTGTTTGATCTTTTGTCTAATATAAATAAATTCACTACAGCTCCCAGAAGAAAGGTCAAAAAAGGCAAATTTTACGCATCCGTGGAACAAACAAAGGGCTATATCTCAGAGAAAAATTTTTTTCAAGAAATAAAACAAGCTGTTTTGGAGTACATGATGTTGGTACACATTACCAACCAAATTTCATCAAAATCAAAAATGGTGCGGCACGGCCCATTTGTTGATTTTATATGGAATGACCCACAGTAAAATGAATGTTAAACAGATCTGACAGATAATTACCATATGAAATCCAATCTCCTATAAGAGAAATTCTGTTTTTTTGTTCATTGCTCTCGTCAAAACTTGTTCTATTGTTGGGTCACTTTAGGTTCTGGACCACCGAAATTTGTCACTGTGTTGGATTGTTGGGTAGCTTGATGTAGCACATTTATCAAAATTTTTTATCACATAATGTACTCAAAAGTTTTGCAAGTATATGTGCACATATTTAGCATAAATCCCATAACCATCTGCGTAAAAGAGAGGCAGCTTGGTGTTTGTGAACGAGAACCCCCACTGACGTAGAGGGGGAAGAATTGCAGCATTTCTCGTCTCACTAGAGGCGATTTCAGTTAATCCCCCCTTAAGGTGATGGCAAAAGATTGTGGAAAAATTGGAGTAAATTAAGAAGGATAAAGGAAGCTTCAGTGAATTAGGACTTTTTTGGGGGCTTCACAGGGATTTAGTTTTTGATATCATTCCAGCACTCACTCTAAACAGTTAAAATAACTCCAGTTACAACTAATTTGTTTTCTGAGTTCACTTCTAAGTGAACTCAGAAAACTTAATCTCTGATGAAGTTTAATCAAAAATTATCTAAAGATAATTTTTGGATGAGCCTTCTGATAGACATAGTATGTCAATCTAAGTGAAGGTTTATTATCGTTATTTATCATGTTAGATAACATTTAGATATTTGCATGTTTCATACCATTGTTCCTTAACGAACGCTAGAATCCGTGACGTAACTAGTCTTGGAATAGAGAACGGCACGTGTAGTGGGCGTTGCCCATGACGTGACTACTTTGACGTCGATCCTTCTAGAACAAGTGACGTCACGTGCACACGCTTCGGGCTTGGCCACTGAAGATCACGATCAGGTAGCACTGAAGTGAAGATATGCTAATGAGATTCTGAATATAAGCGAAGCTGTTATCAGTTGATCTCTCTCTCACTTCTTGCACAGCCTAGACGCGTTGGCTCATGTCAGGCAAGCCAATTTGCTGTTTGTTCAGCAAGCTTAGGCTGTTAGCCTTTTATGTTTAATTGAAGTAGAATGACGTTTGTCCATTGAAGACTTCGTTCCTCATGAACGATAGTCGGGTCAATTGATAATTACTTATTAGTCTAGGTCAACGGGATATTTGCAATAATGGTATACTTATCCTTATTTACCTTTTGTTAAAGCCATATACTTTGTTTGTATCTTTTAATAAATTAATTGATGTTTAATGAGCTATTTGTCTTCAATTATACTGATTCACAAACTCTAATTTCACTCTGCTAAATGTATTACGTTGTTTGGGCAAGAGTTAGTTTTAATCATACCTTCCCATTCCAACACCTTCTGACATTTCTATACCTTATCATTGTGCTTGTGCGGCATTTTTACTTATTTCGAAAAGTTAAAAATAAGTGAAATTTGTCCGTGAACTTCACTGCAATTGTTGATTTTAGAATGCAAACTAGAGTCCAAAAAAGCGATATCCCATCCCTCAAGCGTTACGAAGTATCCCTCAAGAATAAATACAAAAGTAAATTAAGAAGTTAAATTATAAAGAAAGAAATACCCCTTCAAAAAACTTTCTTAAAAATTCCGATGGCCCAATTTGCACCATTTCCCCCCCCCCCTCGCCTGGGCTCCTGGTGTATTAGCATTTTTGTTTTTTAGAGTTCATTTTACTAATATAGAGTGGTTTCTACGATTTTTTAGTATTTTTTTTAAGTAACAGAAATTTTTTCTAAAAAATTTTTTTTCCGTGCTCGCTCCCTTTTTCCCAAAACTGAATCACAAAATGCAGGAACTTTTTATCCCTTTTTGTTAGAAGAGTAAGAAGTAATTTGCAACAGATTCAAACTTTTTTTTTTATGTTTGGGTTTTGCGTTTTTTTTTTTTTTTTGCTTAGTTTTACTGTACTAGCGCGCGGGGGGGGGGGGGGGGGGGGGAGCGCAAACAGAGACAGCTTCTTTATCTCTAAGGTTGTTTAATCAACAGGGTAAAAGGAAATCTGTGTAAAATAAACAACCTTACAGGCACAAGAGCAGTTTCTTTTTTTTGCGTAAATTGATGTTGAATTGTTTTAACTTTGAAGATAAGAAAGCAAAGATAATCGGTACATCAATAATTTTGCAATTACTTTCCTAACATAATCTGCTGATAAGGTGCAGGAAATTACAGTCTCGGTGAAAAGGCGGCAGGGTTTGAAATAGGGTTCAATTTCTAGGGGGGAATGTTCCCCTTTACTTCAAATTCCAGGGGGGATTTTTTGGGGGACAATTTTTATAAGTACTGAAAATTTGTTTAGAATTTTTTAATCATTCATTTTTATTTTATTTATCCATTGATTCATTTTGAAATTATAATTTTTTAGAGTAATATCAACCCCATTTTTAAATAATTATTCAGCAATTTTGCAATTTTATTTTATTATTTCGATTTTAATAAAATATTTTACAACTAAGTAACACACATGCACTCAATTATTTTTTTAAAGAGAATTTTCTGGATCTAATTATTTGTATGGGGTTCGGTCCCCATTGATTAGAATAATATTTCTACTGCACAAAGACTTTTTTCTGATGATCAAAAAGTTGAAAAAATTGCCTATATATATCTATTGAAAATGACTTGGCGTTTCCAGAGGCTTTCGGATCACATTTCGACCAGCGGTCGGCGGATTGGAATCAGTTGATGTAGCGGATCGGAATGCGTTGATGCCGGCAAATCGGAATTCATTGATGCCGGAGAATCGGAATTCGACGATGCAACTTGAATTGCTTTGAATTTACGGACGCTTTATTAAAAAATTATTCATCTTTCCAAAATGAAAAAGGAGCTATGGAGTTTGAAATTTTTTAAATACAACGTTTAAACTCGCAAAGACAAAATAGCGAAAAGGATTTGTTGCATTTCAAAACGAGCCGAACGCTTAAAGAAACACGTTGTAACCTATGACCTCTCTTATTTATTTGTATGAAAGAACGGATGGCGTGGTGTTTCCAGTAGGGTTGCTCTCTAAAAGTTTGATGAGAGGGGGGGAATCCGGATTGCAACGATTGTGCTAGTGGAAGCGGGAGGCTCTTCGCCAATACTACCGCACAGAGGAAAATTTTCTCCGCTTCCCCATCTGATGTTCGTTATTGAGTTTAAGGATTGGGGGGGGATCCCACACAGACCTTCGGATTGCACGGGATTTACAGATTTTTTGCACCTGTTGTGCAATCCCACACTATTTCAAACCTTGGGTGGAAGCATGATTATGCATTGAAAAAATAGGAATAAATAGGAAAAAACAGGAAAATTTTCCAAAACTTTGAAAAAAATAGGAAATTAGGAAAAAATAGGAGGTCTGCCAACCCTGAATAAGGCTGCAGAAAGAAACAATAGATCACTTTGGAAGAACAAACTGGGAATTAACACTGCCCCCCAGCAAAGAAAGGGGAAACTGCAAAAAGGGGACTAACTGGAGTAGCTGTGGGAGGGAGTAGAAACAAAGTTTCAATTCCTCCCCGCACTGTAGGGGGGGGGAGGGCAGGAGCCGAAAGCTCTTATTTCCTCTCAACAGACAATCCACCTGCAATCCACCAGGAAACAAATTGAGTGGGGGGTGGAGAGAGATCGGGGATCAGAGAAGATTGTTTTTTGACTCGGAAATACGAGTGGACAGTGGGTAGCCATGACAATGGACCTCAGAGTTAATACCTTTTGGTATCCTTCACAACATTTCTACCTTGCGCAATCGTTTTGTGAAGTTCATTTCTTTTCATGGGAAAGAATTTTTTTTTACATTGGAATTTACGCACTAAATTTCATGCATCAAATCTGCATGAATAATAATCATGAAGATTATTATTTATTTGCATAATAATAACCTTATGCACTAGATTTTTATTCATGATTATTATTATTTTAGGTTATGATTAATGATGGAGCATTATGAATCATTTGATGCTTAATGCATCAAAGGAATTTATGCATTAAAAGAAAGAATAATGGTGAGCAAAAAAAAAATTCATAGACAATGATTGTTCAACTCGAAAGATAACTTTGTTTTTTTGTTGAGAAAGACGTGAGGGATAAAGCACATGGTCAGTAAAATGTGAGTAATTTTGAAAGGTAAGTAATTTTAGTATTTTCCTGCGTATAATCCAGGAATTATCTATTAGAAAATGCGAAGTTTATGAGGTGCGGATTCTATGTTGCCGGATAATCTGTTTTTTTTCCCTCAACACCGACGCAATGAACCTCAATATTTACAATAATATTCAGAAATAGAGACCGTACACCGGTACACTAACTGAATGTTTATTTTACAAAGCTTGCATGTTCTTTCTCTCTGCCTGCCTGTATGTTGGTTATTTTATGTTGCTTGAATGTTCCTCTTACGTGATTTAGGCCATGTAAAAGAAACAAGAATACAGGGAACAGAGTTCGCCGATATATATCAGTCGATATATATCTGATATTTATTTTGAAAATATCATACATAATTAAATAGCATACAAACATACACAAAAAAAATCTCTATTATGTTACCCAAAGAGTGCAAAAAGTCGAGTTTTCAAATATTTAAATTACTCTAAATTTATGTTTGCTCCAGAAAAGCATTGATTCAAAATTTTCATTATGATTACTATTAATACTGCTGTTGTAAGGCAACAAATTTTGGTAACAATAGGTTTTATATTTAATCATTTACTGTTTTTCATCATAAGGTTTTTAAACTAAGTTTTTTAGGAATAAATTATAGCCTAAGTTGCTCCTTGATAATATAGCTATCTAAGGTTAAAAAAAACGTTGAAATCGGTCCAGTAGTTTTGAAGATTACCCCGAACAAACATACACACAGAAGTAGCCATTTATGTATAAAGATGACAATACAATTCCTAAGAAAGCAATAAATGTCATACTTGCTCCAGAGAAGCCTTGATTCAAAATGTTCATTATGATTACTTTTAATATTGCTGTTGTAAGGCAACAAATTTTCGTAAACATGAAAAAATAAATGAAAAAATGGTTAAAATCGTTCCAGTAGTTTTGAAGATTACCCTGGATATCCTTACATACAGAAGTAGCTATTTATGTGTATAGATTATTCTACTTTGTTTTTTATTATTTTTTTCTTTCTTTTTCAAACAGAGTTAGTCATAGAAAGGTTTAAATGTTCACATGAAGGCTGTATGTTTTATCATGCATGCCTATTTTTCCTTGCAAAAGGACCTTTTTTTACAAATCGAGACTTATGAATCAAATCATTCAAGAGTTATAACGTTTTTTTTTCACGTCAAGATATACTCTCCAAGGCAGCATTCATTAATATCTACGCATTGAATATTTTGCTCCCCTTGAAAAGTGCTACAATGTTCAAAAAAAAATTATAACTTATATGTCCTTTCTATTTCCCGTATCTGTATGCTAGTACTTAAGGTGAAGATGTACCAGATTGCCACATTGCTATTCTGTCTAACACACTGGGAGCAGTTTGGCATTACATTCCAAAAATCCTCGAGTTCAAAATAGGAAATATTTATATTAGAAGAGATTTATGATTTGTAGCAAAATATTATTCAATCAGACTTGCCAACTTTTCAAAACTGGCATCAGTGAAACTTTTCACAAAGCATTTAATAAAACCGAGACAAATTGATTGACGTAATATAACATTAGATTATGAATGTGTAATGCTAATATAAAATTTATTATGTAATTGCAACATTTAAATAAAGCTCATTTCTGCAATTTTAACATTAAATTGAATTTTAGTTTATGGAAAATATACAAAATCCAACTATATGAAAATGAATCTTCAAATAATTTTGCCAATAGTAATCTTTTAGAAGTGCATAATAATAGCCTAAAACAATTTTCCTTCCTTGAAAAGATACTTACTTTTTCAAACTCTCAAAATTTTTTAGAAGCTGAAGTTCATTCAATAATGCATCAAATATTGAAACCATATATCGATTTACTGTATTATGCAAACTTTTATGAAACAAACGCTGATGTTGGATGATTCTTCAAATTTAAAAAAAAAAAACTGTTTAAGGTATGCTACTATTTACATTTTGCAAGATAAAAGATGCATTTATATTTGAAAAATATTTTCAAAATTAGAAACTTCAGCATGTGAAGAAAATGCAGCTACATTTAATGAAGCAGAGAGGCAGGTTTTTTTTTTTTATTAAAAAACTTTTCTCGGGCACTTCTACATTTCTCAAATGGACCTCTCCAGTCACATGGCGATCTACATCGTTTCAACCGCTGTGAGAAAACAAAGCCACTCACAACAAATCTCGCAATACACATTTTTTGCCCCTTTCTTATCAGACTTTAAACGCAAAAATTCAACAGTTTTTGATTCCTTGTCCATTTGAAAATAACTTTTCTTTGCTTTTTTCGACTCCATTTGAACAAACAGCATGAAATAAACAAGTAAACATTGTGTTTCAGAACTCGTTCCGCGCCACCTCGTTCTTTACCCACGGATCGAAAAAAGCGCTGGGGTCGAGCAATGAACTTACAGAAACCAAGCTGGGAGGGAGTGACTAGTGTTGCCAGATCTTTCCAGAGAGCAAGCAGATTGAAACAAAATAGCTTCTATCTGCGGCCAGCTCGGAAGAAAAAATTACCTATTGGGCGATTTTGACACAATCTAGCAATACAGTAGCCGCATAAATGCTCTGAAGAAAAGACGAGGCAAATTGACCAGTTGTGTTTAGGGAGGTAGCTTGAGGGGAACGGAATGCTTTTATTGGGATCTTTTCAAGCAAATCTGAGGTTTTTTAATTTTTTGGCGGATTTTTTTTTTTGAACAAACAGTTATGATTTGATTAAACCGTAAAAGTCAAGTCTATCCGTAAGCCCGTTAAGTTTAAGTGACATCCGTAAATTTTACAGATACAGTGAAACCTCCCTTAACGGACACTCCCGAATAACGGACACTTCTAATTAACAGACATTTTTGCAAGCCCCAGTCCCTCAATATAGGCCATTCCATGTAATTCCCTTTGAATAACGGACACTCCGAATAACGGAGTTATTTCACAAAAAATTTCCCTTGCGATCGTAGCACTTCCGGTTTTTTTCTTTTCACAAAATATCTTAGTAACTGCTTGCCTTACAAAGCTTTTCATCCTCCACAACGAAACCACGGCTTTATGGCGCCGTGGTTTCGTTAGGTTGTTTAATTTTTAGACATGGAAAAAGATTACCCATATTCAAGGTCATATTGCCAACTATCAGTCATGCAATAGTGATACTTCAGATAAACTAAATAAATTAACCATAAAAAGTGTGGGGGGGGGGGGGGGTTTGCTCCGCCGAATCGCTGTTGTTGGTAATGCAAAAAAGAGATGTCAAACTGTTTTAACTACTTACTTTAATTGATTAAATGCTTTTTAAGGCAAGTGTGTGCTGTCAGTATACCTTTATAAAGAAAAAACAGATTAATTACACTTGACGTAAAATGTAGTTTTCCTTTTCCAATTGTTTTGATTGTGTTCTACAAAGGGAACAACAGCCCATTTTGAAAAAGATAAATTAACTAGTTCCTCCTAACAGCGGACACCTCCCAATAACGGACAAAACTTCTAGTCCCTTGACTGTCCGCTATTCGGAGGTTTCACTGTAATCCAAAAAGTTGGCAGATCTGATTCAATGTAGTTGAAGACAAAATTAACGACCAAAAATTTTTTTAGAATGATTTCATAGATATTTAAAGCTTTAAAACTATGAAGAGCCGAGGTGCTGTCCAAAAATGTTTCTTTCAACATTTATAACCTCTCACAAAGTGCGGCACTTGATCTAAATACCTCCTCCTTGTGTCACATGTAACTTTTTCTTACACATATTCTTATAAAAAAACATGTAAATGTCACAAGTCTTGTTACTCCTTCCCTCCCCATCAAAAACTTACTCTACAGGAATTCCCCTCTCCCCATTTAAGTGTGACATTTGGGACAACCCCTAGTCTATTCTTATACCTAGAGGGGGGAGAAGAGCTATGAACTTTTACTTTAGCTGTAAAAGACCACTTACTTTGGCATTCCACCTTTTGCACGACCAGGAGCTCCAGGTTCAGGGTGTAGTTTGCTTTTTGAACGCTGCAAAATAAGAAAACGACAAAATATGTTAACTTTCAAAAGACTTTCCAAAACTCAAACAAGTTTCGCTATGAAAATATGCAGCTATATTACAGACCATACAAGATTTACTGAATACAAAATAAGTGCCTTATCAAGTGAAAGAGAAATTCAGGGGTTCCAGACAATTTCCTAAGCATTAAATTTCTGCAGAAGAAAAAAAATCATCAAATTTCGTTTAATTATATTTTTGTCATACTTAAAAGGCCAATTGTATGGACATACTAGACATGCAACATATCCCAATTACTAATTGAAAAGTGCTGTAATGTAATAAAGAACTAGCAACTTTTTACGCAAATACACTATATGACCAAAAGTATTGGGACACTTTCAAAAATTCACATTTTTACAGATTTCTCGATAAGTAAAAAACCAATTGCTCCGTAATTTGTTTCACATAAAAGGTATACTCATAAAAGTACTACATAAAAGGTAAGCTGCCATTTTTCAACAAAAATTAAGTCTACTATTCATTTAAAGGACTAGCAACAAATTGAGGAAACAAAAGGTTTTTGACCATTTTTCATTGTAAATAGCTATGAAAAAGCTAAAAATTTCAGAAATAAGTTTAAAAACTATCAAAAAATTATTTTTATATTTTTTAAAAGTATTTCTTATACCCACGGAGATATAAGCATTTCTTTCAAAAATGCAAACTTTTTTTGAAGGTTTTCGGCTCATATCATGCACAGTTTTCCTTCAAACGTTATTAAACTTTCATAATATTCGACAGCATACTACAGAAACATAAAATTTGAAGTTAAAATATAGAAAATTTAATGAAATATGAACGTTTAAAGCAATTAATGTTTCACTGTGCATGCACGAAAGATAGGTTTTAGATTATAGAAGTTAAAAATTGCTAACTAGATTCTTCAGCTCATGAAAATTCCAGTTGAATATCTTGAAAAAAATTCAGAAAGTTATCAGTGATCTAATGAGCCGAATTTCATTAATTCTTGGATAGGCAAAGCAGAGTGAGGGATCGTTCATAAATAATCTGTTTTTATCATGAATCACACTGAGCAATTGCAAGTAAATGTTGCTAACTTGCAAACGATCCCTCACGATGGGTCGCCTTTCCAAGAATTATAGAAATTCTGCTCATTAGATTGCTGATAACTTTTTGAATTTTAAAGATATTAAGAGGAATTTTTTATGAGTTGTAGGATATATCTCAGCTTTGGATTTTGTAAGTTAAAAATCACTATCTTTCGCGCGATGCACAGTGAAAAATTGCTTTAAACGTTCATATTTCATTAAAAAATGTGAATTTTTGAAAGTGTCCAAACACTTTTGGTAATATAGTGTACTTAGCAATTAATTATCATTGATTTCTCCGAACAATCCTACTTCAAAATTGTAATGATTGCAGTTTCAACAAAAGATGTGGACTTTAAAGGTCATTATAAAGAGAAAGAAGGAAAGGAGAGTACTATAATGATATAATAATTTGGTAAGACATCATGCAAAACTCTGTAAATTTTCACCTTTGACTTCAGTTAAAAAAACACCACTTAAAAGAATTACACACTTTTATTTCTGTAATTAAAATTACTTTAATGCATAGTTGCAATAATAAAGTTCCCTATAAAGCAATAATGAGCGTATTTTCGGTGTGCCGAAAAGAATGAAAAATGATACTAATGCAAAACAATTACCTCAACACTTAATGATGATCCTTTAAAGTTGTAATTATTCAGAGCTTTCATGGCATCTTCCGCTTCTTCAGGGGTACTCATATGCTATATAAAAGATAATCCATTAGTAATAGCAAGAGTTAAAACATTCCTTGTTTTAAATAAAGATACTAGGTCTGTAAACATCACAATGATGCCTTGGTTAAAAATAGATAATAGCAGAAAATCTCATTTTTACATTTTATAACAATTTACATAATTGCTAAATGTTTTGCTCAAGATTTTTAAAAAACTATGAAAAATCAAATGTAAATTTTTTATAGTTCAAGTAAAAATCTATCTACATTTCTTTGTGGTACACTGTTTAAGAGCTAAGAAATTGCTTCTGGTGTAAATTTGTGCAGAAACAAATTGAGAGAACATAATTTTCACTGCGATTTGAATAACTATGAAACACGTTTCTATGTTATTCTATCCTAATTTGTGACTTTAGTTACAAAAGGATAGGTGGGCTTAAGCGACAGGTCTCGCAAAACATCCCCCACTTAAGTTGATACTCGACTGAATCTCTATTTTTTTTCCCTTACTAAGAAAAAAAGATGTCAAGGTTGTACTGCATTCAAATTTCTAAAGAATCAGGAACTTAACGAAAATTTTGGGCAACACTAAAGCTTTGGTACGAACAAAACAATATTACTAAAAAATTAACTTTGGCAAATAGTACATGTGGGCCAAGGTTTACTGCGTCATCTCGGTATGTGACCAAGGGCTCTGAGGTGCAAGGCTGATGATCCGGTTAGGTAATAAGATGAACAAGGAACCCCGAATGTTTAATTCCCAAGCATGCTTAGTACTCATTTTATTGACCTACTGCAGGGATGAAAGAAAAGCTGAGTCAACCATACCAAAACCAGGAATTAAACCTGGGTATATGGCATAAAAGTGTTACCACTAAACCACTAGGCTTATCTTAAGATTTTAAGCAGCTTCTTCATTAAGACATACATAAATTTGTTTATGAAAATACCGATAATGTATAAATATTTGTGACATGCTTATAATTTAAGAATCACAAGTTTTTGGAATAAACTTGTTAATCACATCGGTTGGCCATTTTTATAAGCATTCACTGGAAAACTGCTGCGTCTGGTCAAAAAAAAGGGCTAGTTAGATTTTTAAAATCTCATTTTTGGGTTACTAGAAGCCTGAAATCTAGAATGTCAGGAAAAAATTCATCTGTGTGGTAACAACTTAAGTCATCTTATTTATGTACTAAAAGAACATTTAAATTGCTTTTGGTGATGTTTATACAATTTACAAATTTTTTCACAATACTTCTTATTTTGCATTAAAATTGATAAAATTCCCTTTTTTAAAAATAAACATGAAACATTTCAAAAAGTTAAAGAAAAAAAACAGATTAAAAATAAAACAGCTTACCACAAATCCATATTTATTAATAACATCACATTCACTAACAGTTCCATATTTTGCAAACAACGTCTCAAGATCTTCATTTGTGCAGCCATCAGGAAGATGTCCAACAAATAATTTTGTACGCTGAAAAAAATTATGCTAATTTTTAGTGCTTTGTTTAACATTTAACTTAAAAACACATAAAAGGAAACATATTTTTAAGCTTATGGTGTTGGTTAAAGATTTATCAAAGCTTATGGTATAACTATCATTCAAATTAACTTTACAGTTGAAAATTATATATTAGATATTTTAAAAACAAAGTACAGTAAAACTCCTCCTGACCGACAATATTTAATTCTCCTGATTCCAAGGCAAATAAAGTTATTAAACCTGTCCCGCGAACACTCCTCTATTGCGGAGAAAAAAGAATTGTCCTGTTAGTGTCCGCATTAGAGGTTTTACTGTATTTACTTACAACAGTAACCAACAGAAATTTCAATTTTATGTTACATCAGGGATCATACTGTTTCAGAAACAAAATTCCTGAACATTTTCAGGTTTCCTTCGACACTTTTTTTTAGAGAATTCCAGATTAACTACATTCGATTTTTAACGGCAAAAATGAAAAGTTTCTAATATTTTAAAAGATAAAAATATAACTATTTACACTCCAGCAGGAGTGATAGTGGACTCAAATAATTTTTTTTAAGAAGGTGAAATTTTTGGGAACTGAAGAAGCTCAAAAAGTTTATGTAATTTTTTTCTATAAAATAGGAACCCCTTCAAATGTCTCCCACAATGATTTTCCAAGTCATTTCTTCTATTTTAAAGGTTTTAAGATCAAATTCATAAAATTCTCAGCTTTTTAAGCACAAAATGAATTTACAATTCAAGATTTTCCATACCTCTCTCATCTGCTTCCCTAAAGTGTTTCAATCTCAAAACACTGATTATGGGCTTTCATCTTATTTTCTTAACAGTGAACAGTATAAAGAACACTGAGCAAATACATAAAGTAATTTTTTTACAAGCCTAGGCTTTTAATCAAATTCCTGCAATAATTTCATAAAGCCAAAAAAAACATGGAACAACAATAAATGTTGATTGCTGCAGATTGGAAGATTTTAGTTTCATACATATTTGCTGCCTTCAAATAGTCTCACTTTATTGCTTGTAGTGGCTGAAAGAAACTTTGTCAAAAAATTTGAAATGTTACAAAAATTTTCAACATTTCCATCAGCTAAAAGGACATTTTATCTTACTTATTCAAGGTTTATCCAAATAGTTTCATCTACAAGTTTTTGTTAGTTTCATAATAAGTTATTTGGTGAATTTTCCTTGTTTTCTTGACATTGAATGACATTTCTTAAAAGCATATACAGGTCATTATACAAAAGTTTTTGACGTTGGAATTCATGAAAAAAAATCTTCAATTTTTTCAAAAGTTACTTTATGTTGTTCCTTTTAGGCACCTTTTTACTCTCACATAGTTAGTCACATTCTTGATTGGTTATTTTGTAACTTTCTTTTATAGTTAAAATTTTGGATATGAACAGAGAATAACAGATAGTAAATATATATTTTGAATGTTATTTTTAAACTTTTCATTTAAATAAACATTGCATCTTGTATGAGGAACACGATTGGAACTGATTAAAATGTACACATCTTTCTTAAAATGGATTTTTAAAGAAAGGTGTGTGCTCCATTTCTGATTGTATATCCTCCATTACATCTATACTGTGACAGAGAATACAGAAACGAAGGATACAAATACTTATGTTTTGCTATGATCATTGTGTTGATTCAGTGTTAACGCAACATGTTATTTAGAATTTACTTTTAAAATAACGATTCAATTTTAACCATAAAAAAAATTTTTTACACAATTATTTCCTTTTTAACTCAAGAAAGGAGGATACACAAAGTTAAGGACCTATTTGACTTCAAAGAGAATAATGCTGAAATTCTTTCACACTAAGTTCTTTGGCTTCACTATGAAGATCCAGAGTTGAAAAGGGCTAACTTGTGACTCTAAACCTCTGTAATGAGCTGCCAGTACTGCCCTCTATAGGAAATTCTATTACTTAATCAGGGGTCTGGCCAGAGGATATTTGAGTCCGTTAACGGACCCTTCACAAAAATCCGATCAACCAAAACGGACCTTTCACAAAATCCCGATCAAACAAAACGGACCTTTCACAAAATCCCGATGAAACAAAACGGACCTTTCACAAAATTCTGATAAACAAGATCGGATGTCAAATTGTTTATTGAAAGAGCAAATCTGAAAGCAAAATAACGCATAATTCTGTGTATAAACCGATATTTTTTGGAACCTTTTTTTAAGTCAAATTAGAGGGATCAGCTTATACAAAATCGGCTAATTTTGAAAAAAAAAAAAAAAATCCGCACTCTTGGGATGCTCCTGCAAGCGATAAATAATTGCTACTGCCAAATAAATATAATGGTTGTTTGTTTTATCACAGCTAATTAGCAGCGGTGTTTTTGTTAACTTTTCTGAAAAGGCATTGGTAAGCACTTTTCTCCCTATGATTCAATAAACAATAATAATATATATCTGCGAAATGAACTTAGAACTGCAAAGGGATAGTAAAGGTGAGGAAAAAATATAATCGCTTCAGATAGTGTTACCAACTTCAAAATTATCACCACTTAGCGTCTGGCGTTGAACCTTTATAATGACTTGATTAGAAAATATTCTCATCATTTTGCCAGCTTGTCAATATTTGCGTTTTTATGGTGCGATGAGATGTTTGTTATTTTGGGAGAAAATTATATGGGTTTTGATTTTTCGATGCTAACACAAGGATGATTAACTTTAAGTAAACTCTTTTAATTACCTTTTTTTCTTCCTTTAGATCTCTACATTTTGAAAAATGCAATCTTTTAACATCCGATATGAAAATCATATTTTGTTCTTTTTTCAAGCTAACTTAGCTTTATTAGAATTCAAATAAATGAAAAGTCTCTTTATTTCTGTTAGAGCTCTCATTTCAAGTTTTTAAAGCAAAATTCCATTTTCTGCTATGAGTCAAAAATTAAAATGCTAAGTAGGTGGTTTATTTAATTTTATTTTTTGGGTCAACTGTGTCCACAGATATTAATGATATGTTTATCATAGGACTCTAAAGTGCAATTTTAAAATAATTTTATCAAAAATATTTCTTTTTCAAGCCGTTTTTATACTTTTGATGCCTTCACTTTGAGAATTGCGATCTCTTTGCATCCGCTATGGGAATCCGATTTTTCGAATTTTTAATGATTATTACGCTTTGTTAAGAGGTAAACAATTGAAATATCTTTTTATTTTTGTTTAAATCACGGAATTTATAAGTTTTAAACGAAATTCTGTGCTTTTTAAGAGTGTCTTGGGTCAAAAAGTTGAATGCTGAACCCTATTCTGAATTTTATTTTATTTATTTATATTTTTGTTACAATTATTTTAAGTACTGTACAGAAATATATCTAGTATAATTTAACATAATGTAGAATGGTAGATAAATATTGATACTTGAAAGAGCGATGCCCCCTCCCCCCCCCCCGCCAAATATTAGTAAAAAAAAACCAGAATGATTTTCTCGACGTAGAAGAGGAAAACACTCAACTTTAATTTAATTGATGTAGTTTGTGCCATCTCTAAATTCTAAAATTTCGTTTTAACAAAAAGAAAAAAAAATTTTTTTTGCGAAAATTTTTGATTTTTCACAAAATTAATTCACTTTTCACAAAATTATTTGATTTTGCAAAAAAAAACGGACCCTGTGAAAAATCCTGGACAGACCCCTGTTAATTAAATCCTAAACAGAGGATACAAGAAATACTGTGGCACTGATTCAAAAGATTATGAATGCTATATATTTTTTTATTTTACAACATAATTCTTTTAACCTATTTAAAAAACATCACATTATTTAAATTTCACTATTAAACCTGTTATATTTTTTTGTATTGAGTAAATAAATGAAGTATATGGGAAGAAATATGTTGGGACATGTAACGGAAGCATACAAGTATCCCCCTGTTCAGTGAAAAAAACATTTAAAAATTTTTATAACATCACTAATTCGTATTGATCATTTTCAAAATTTATTACACTTTTTTAAATCTCATAAAAAGTGCTTTAAAATAAATATTTTTGAAACTAACCACCTTGGACCTAAAAAAGCGTGTTTTTTGTAGAATGATCCATACAGTAAACTTCTGATTATTGGAGGTTAGATTATAAATAGATTTTTTTACATTTTCTTTTAAATTCATTTAAAGGTCATTAATTTTTTTTTTACTTATGATTGTGTTGTTCGTTTTTAGATTTTACATACCGCACGTTTGGAAGAAGAGGGCCACTATACACTTTTAATTTTTTTTTCACTTAAAGGGCTTTAAATGACATTATCTTTTTAAAATAATGACAGATGTTTTGCTCTAATATTAACCATTTGAGAGCACAGCAAATTTACTTTTCTCCAGGGATGAACAACCTATGGCCCGCGGGCCAAACGTGGCAAGAAGCTTGTTGAATTGGCCCCTGGCAAGTTCTACAAAAAAAAAATTGAAATTTTTTTTTTTTTTGTAATTTTTTAAAAATTCTACTTATTATTCAATTTTACAATTTTTAAGTTAAAATACTGGCCGATTTTAAGGCTATTTTTGGTATCACCTTCACAAAAATTCGACTAGCAAAATCGGTAGATTCACATAAATAAAATGTAATAGAAATGGTGCCTTCACAAAAATTAGAAATTAATTGCTCTGCTTTTGAATCCATTTTGACCCCTTGCTACTACCGTTTACAAATCCGAAAGCGAAAAGATAAGTTTCAAAAGATTCAATTTAAACTATCTCATTAGACATATTTGTGTACCAAAGCTGGAGCAAAAGTTATATTGTGAAGTTACATCAAGCTACAAATACATCACAACATTAAGTCTGCATTTTTATGATTTGATTGTTAATTTTAAAATTTAAATTTAGAAGTTAACCAATTGTTTTCTCACCTTTTAATTTCTAGTGCTTTCAACCTTCGATAGTTGGCAGTAGCCAGAAGACTTAAAATATGCTTAAAAGGATCATTTTGCTCTATGTTAAAAGGGAGAATGCGATAAGCATTTAGTATTTAGGAGGCGTTAAGTTTCTCACTCACTTTGTTTTTTTACTGGTAAAACTTAAAATTTTGCTTTGAAAAGTGAAAAATAAAAAAGAAAGATGAGGACATTGATTAGGCATATCCAACACATTTAATATGAATATCGTATTAGATTGCTGAGTTGTTTCACACAATAATTCTTTAAATATGTGATCAAAATACAATTTTTGGGCAAAAATTTGTTTTGTATATTGTTGGTTATATGTATACATAGTGAAATACAGACAGAAAAGTATTTTAGTTGAATATAAATTTTTGAAATAAATACCCGAGTAAATACCCATTTTGGGTATACCCGCATATATACCCTGGGTATTTACCCCTAAAAATAAATACCCAGGTATTTTACATCACTACATTTAATGTAAGTAGATGAAATGTAACAATGTTTCTAGCTATAATTTAAATGCATGTAAGAGTTATTTAGTTATTGTATGCAGTAGTATCATTTTTTACCTATTAGTCAGATTATCTGCGGTTTTCGCGCCACCCTATTCCCCGGATGGTCTGAAGTTTACTGTACAGTATAACCCCGATTTAAGGATTGTCAAGGGATTGGAAAAAGTTATTGTTATAACAAGGATATCGTTAAATCGAGGAGCAGATTTTCAGTGCAGTCAAACGCAGACCAGTGAAATGCTAATATATCATTTTATTGATGAAATCGTTAAATTGAGTACCGCTATAAATTGAAGTTATACTGTATTTGTGAATTTCATGTGATCTGAAAAAGTCTTATGAACATATATTTCAAAACACATCAATATAAAGATGTTTTTTAAATATCAACGAAAGGCAAAATTTCAATTTGTCTTAAATTATGATAATTTTATATTAATACAGTCAAACCTCGCTATAACCAATCCTCAACAGGCTGACTTTGAGAGATCTCTACACCCGAAGGTTCACTACATTCAATCTTTCAACAAAAAAAAAAAAAGGCGAAATAGGAAAACCATAATTTCATTAGTAGTTACAATAAAGTCAAATATTAGTACCAATTAATTTGCAATAACTAGAAAATTATAAAAAATTCTTGATGACAGAATTACTATTCTTTCAGATAGTTGCAGTCACTCCTGTAGACTTGTAGAGGGGAAACTAGATATAAACTGAACATTAGCTTTTGCCATTTTCTAGAATTCTAATAAAGTCGAATCCCAACTTACAAAAGGGATGCGTTCCAAGACCCCTCGTGTAAGTTGAAATTTCGTGTTGCAAAAAAGGGTATGTGTAAAAATTTTTAAAATTCAAGTCCAATCCTTTTGGAAACTTCTGAACGCCACTTTAAACCATTTTAAATCATTCCTTAATTATACATTTGTTTCTTACCTGAAGCACTGATTTTTACTTTCATTTTTTTTTAACTGTGTTATTCAACGTAAAACATACAGTTAGGATGCACAAAATCAATGATCAATGGGAAAGAGAGACATAAAATAAACCAGCATGTAGTATTAATAAAATAATGCACTATAATAGTACTGTAGAGTAGATTCAATAATAATATTTAACTTAAAAAAAATAAGATGATGATTTATGCTGTTTGACCAAACCGTATTCTAATATATTTCTAAATACAGTTACTTCGCTAGTCCTTTTATATCGTTTCCATCCATGGTAACGTTCTTCGACCTGGTCTCTTCGATACACAATATAAGATCTGCTTCTACTTTCATAATTTATGCTTTTTGCTTACTCTGTGAGCTTTTATGGATTTCCTTTTTCAGGCTTTTAATTGTACATATGAAAGATTCATAATTGTTGTGCTACCTTCGACGCATTTTTTAATTGTTCTATCTAGCACTAAAGAGATGGTCTATTCACGAAAAAAACACTTTTAGCATTCAATAACAAAGCCTAAACTTACACACTGATTCCCTTTCGAAAATTTTCATGTTGCAGATGAGAAATTCTCGTTAGGTCTAAAATTCGTTCCGGGTGAAGAAAACTTGCGTTTTAGCCATTTCGCTTAAGTTGGAGTGTGTTATAGCGAGAGATTGAAGTTTTCTCCGAAGAAAAAGCTTTTTGTTTACCTGCATGCTACTGCTAAGGTTACAGAATCATGAATGAGATTAAAAATCAGCACAAAACATATAAACAACCTCATTGTTCCAGAAAACCCAACAAGATCGAAAACCAAATGATAACTGCATGAGCTTGAAAAAGAAGTCTTTGAACAGCTGTTTTAATTAAAGGAACAATAGGTGAGGAATATGGCTTGAGTCGGGGTATTTCGACGAAAAAAGTGATTGTAAAGGATTTTTGGATTGCTATAGTCGATCATTTACTATTTTTGGATCGTTACAAGTGTTTGAAATCATATTAATGGCATAGGATTTCAGTTCGGACCATTTAGAAAGTTCCCTCTACAGCCGGGTAATCTTTAACGTCCAGAATCTTCATTACTTGCGGTCATGCCCGGACATAAGAATTAAACAAAAACTAACAATAATAACTTTTTCTAAAAAAAGAGCTTTTAATAAAATTCAACACACAAAAATTTAAAATAAAGCATTTGGCCAAGAAAAATATCTACTTACTGGAGCACTCATTATTTCCTAAATTTCTTTTCACCAAATCTATAAATTAAAATGTCAAATTAAAAAGTTGCTAATAAATCAATAGCAAAGACATTCAAATTAAAAAATAAATAAAACAAGGAAATACAAAATATTAAAGGCATACTTCAGATAACAAAAGAATTTCAAAAAAAACTTAAAAGTTTCCTTTTTTGACTTCTTCACCGATTTTTAATACATCCGCCAACCTTTAATATCGCCGCAAGTTTTTTTTTAAAAAGGGGTTCAGAGAACTTACAGCGGGCGGAGAGTGGCCCGAATAGCTCACAATATTACAGCAAAAGCTTGAAAAAACTACTTCATTAAAACATTGTAAAAAGTAGGTATTTTTTAAGAAATAAATTTAAACGAACACGCGAGACAAAAACAGCGAAAAGAAGACTATGAATTAAGACGCACTAAGCCTAACAAAATATTTGACATCCCAACATTTAATAACAAAATAGAGCACTCCCTAAGTTTACCTGGAAGCAGTTTTACTAGCTATATTGTTACTTCAACAAGAGAGAACTGGAAAGCATTAATTATGGTCAGTATTTCAACTTTACTTTTAACTATTGTCAGCAGATAGTTTAAATCATGTCGAAATGTAAGCAGCCTACTGAAAAAAGTTCGAATTATTTAGTTGTAGAAGGACAAAACTGCATGACTCAAGGAATTATTTACTTCATAGTTGAAACAATATTTTAATAATGTTTGTCTCCCCCTCTTCCTCCTCCTTTTACATTCAGTTTTTGACAAATTTTAGCGGGAAGAATGAGATGGCACCTTTGTTCGAGCTTGACAAAAATGTATATCTTGAACAATTCGAAGGACATTGCTGTCGGACAAATTGTGAAACATAGCTATTATAGGCAAAAGAAAAGAAGAACAGCAAACGTATTGTACTACATATTACCTACCAAATAATGAAGAAAATGCGCCTAAACCGGTACAACAAACAAAATGCTCGCTCGCTCAATGCTTGCAAGGATGATGCCACACTGATAAGAACAAAACAGTTAAGAGTTAAGCGGTTAAGAGATCGAAATATAGGGAGGTATAGCCATTACAGTCTAGGCACTCTACCGTAACCTACGAGGATGCAATGCTGCTCCTTTTTGAGGAGCCTGTCATTTTCGACCGATTTCCAAAGCTGAAAGGGGATCCGAAATATAGTTCAGTTTGAGCAAATAGATAGAGCTTTTAGCGTTGCCAACAAACCGCACGATTGCATATGTTTGCGTGCTAAAATGCGGTTTTGCTTTCGCTTTGAATAGCAAATAATTGATAAAATTAAAGCTGAAAGGAAATTCGCAACTCCAACGAACTATGGTTCATGGAACAAGGTTGTGAACAGGGTGTTTAAGCTGTGAAAAACACCCTGTCTTGAAACCTTGACAAATGGGACAGTGTTTCCTGGAAGTGCAAATTGGCCTACATTGGGCAGACTCGACGATCCCTCAAATTCCGGATAAAAGAACACGAAAATTACGTCAAAAAACAGGATCTCAAACGCTCCTCTATTGCTCAACATTGTTGGTCCTGCGGTCATAATTTTATTTTTTCTTCCGCCAAAGTTATTCACGAATGTTCGTCCATTCAAGATTTAGATTTTTGGGAGTCATATTACATATGGAAAAATGCTAATTTAATTGTCAACGATTTGTCTAGCACTCCCCCCTTTTCCTAATGTTTGGAAGTCTGTTATTTGATTTATTTTTTGTCCGTGACGTTTTCTCCTGAGTGCAACTGTCCTCTGAGTTCTGACGTAACCTTGACGTCATCGTTTCCGGTACTGCTCTCATATCTTTTACAACTCGTCTCTCATTCCATTGTTCGCCTCGACTGTGTTTTAGTCGGGTGAACCTGATGTCTTCGTTTTTAATGCACTGATGATGGCACTTGTATTTTAGAGTGCCGAAACAGCTGTTTCCTGGTTTTTTAACCTTTTTCCATTCTCAATTTGTACTTTATATACGTTGTCATATTTTATTCACTATGCAGTACAAAGTTTTCGACTACTTTTTATGTACAACAGTAAGATATCTTAGTGTTATATCTGTGATTAGGTATGTTACTGTTGTTCTGAAGCTATGATGTATTTTGGTTTTGCATTAAAAAAAATCCGAGTTTAGACCAAAATATCTAGGACAGCATCAAGACATTAAAAAAAAAAAAAAAAAAAAAAAAAAAAAAAATTCTAAAGATGGAATGGCAGATCTACCATGTTGCAAATGTAAGGGGCTCCCAGGACCATAAGGCTATAAAGATGATTCAAAATTGCAGCCTTTTTTTTTTTTTTTTTTTACTTAGTTCTATGATAGACAAAGACTTAATAAACTTTTTAGAAATATCAATATTTTGAAATTTACCAAACTAAACAATGAGATGGGCTGGTCATTTCTCAAGAATGGAAAATGACAGAGCTGCGTTGACGGTCTTTAGTGCGGTCCCATTTGGACAGCGACCAATGGGTAGACCAAAAACAAGATAGGTCGACTGTGTGGACTCTGATTTTGATTTCATTAAAATCAAAAACTGGAGGTCAACGACAAAGAAGAGGACAGCCTGGCGGGATCTCCTGAAATAGGCCAAGGCTCGCAATGGGCTATGCAGCCAATTATGATGATAATTACAGACAAAGGGGTCCCCAAAAATATATTTCAATGGGCCTCTTTAACATATAAATCAGCCACTGAAAACTAATCTTCTGGTAACTCTGAAGTAATTTGAAGTGAATATTTACCAAATACTTGAACTACCTATAATCTGTGAAAAGGTAATTGTTTCTTATTCACAGTAATTATTACAATTGGATAAAATCACATTGGTTTTTGCTTAAGACATGAATAAGTACAGAAATTCTTAATTTCTTAGTGTTCCTGAACTGCTAATACTTCGTATAAGCAGGCTTGTCATTTCGAATTTTTCCAGGGTTTGAGCGGTTGGGGAGGGTGTTTACTCAATGCAAATTTTATTGCAGGAACTACAACCCCTTATATGTAACATTAATTTCTCAAAGCTAGGGGTGAGGCAATTGACCCTCCTAAATGACAGGCCTGCTTATAGGACGTTTAAATTTCAACGGGGTCGACAAGAGGCCATGTCTGCCTGCTGTAAACCTAACCGGCAGCTCTGTAATGCTATGATTAGGTTTTGCGTAGCCTTCACAATATTCCCAGGTTAGGTTTGCCCGAGCTATAGTGGGCCTAGCTTGGAATCCAAGTGATATATTTATGGAGAGCTGGCAAGCCCTAGCTGACAAGGGGTCTACAGTGACTCCCAACTTTTAAAGAAAATTACATTGTTGTAGAAAAACATGTATGGAACAATTCAGCAGTAAGTTATCTAGGGCTAAGGTAGATATGCAATATACCGACAGCCTGGTTATGACATCCAGAGACTACAGTTTCGTCATTGTTATGGACTCATCAGTCTGGAACAGTCAATAACTAAGCTGGAGGCAGATGTCATCTCATTGATGCTTAGAGTGCCAACAGACTGGTAGCTAAATTAAAATTAACACACCAGCGAGAGTCCCTAGCAATGGTGCAGTTCAACTCGTCAATTGAAAGCAAAGCATGGGTATAAAGCAGTTTACCACCTTTTAGCCAGGGCTAAGGTAAGAACTACAGGCAACATACGGAAATCATCTCATTCAAGCTGAATGAGTCTCGTATCTGCCTCTCAAGCTCGGTTCTTGAATATTTCAGACTGATGAGCCCATAACAGGGATGAAACTGCAATCTCTGGATATCATGACTGGGATGTCAGTATATTGCATGTAGTTCTGCCCTAGCCCAGTCTTAAGGACGGTAACTTTCTGCTTTATACCCATGCATTGCCTTCGATTGTTTAGTTGAAGCACACCACTGCTGTGAACCCTTGTGATTTGCTCAATTAAATTTAGTTACCGGTTTGTTGGCACTCTTAGCTTCAATAAGATGACATCTGCCCTCAGCTTGGTTATTGACCATTTCAGACTGATGAGTCCATAACAAGGATGAATTGTAGTCTCTGGATGTCATGCATGCATAATTGACAAATGTGTAAAAAAAATGTCTTTCTTCAAATCTTGCTCATAATCATCATTAACTTTCAAATTGGAAGCAGCAATCAAACAAAATGTTAAGTTCCTGTCTTGAATCTTGAAAGATATGCGGGCCTTTCTTGTAGTTTTCTCTCTTTTTTTTTTTTTTTTTTTTTTTGATGCCATATCACTTTGATCTGTTTGATTCTTATTTCACTGTTAATTAGCAATTGCAAAAAGTTTTTATTTCAAAGCAACTATCATTAAATGAAATACACTTACTATAGCAGCAAGTTTACCAATAAGACAGGTAATTTAATTGATTTAATCTGCCATTACTAATAAGTCAGCTAGTGTCGAGAAAGCAGGTGGTAACCAAGGCTGAGGAATTGGAGGAAAAATGACTCCGACTCTTTGACTTTGAAAAGAATAAGGTTTTGTCAAAATGTCTTCTGTTGAAAGGTTCTTCATTCATAAGGGCGTAAGGATTGGTAGGGGCACCATGGGCTCTCACAACCCTTTGCACTGAATCTTATTCAGCTCCCTATTCTGCACAAAGTATGAAGTTGAGAAGACGATTGAATGTCATGGAGAAGCGTGCCATATCTTGCGCTCACTTAGGCTTCAGATCTGGCCCTTCCCCCAATTTTCCTTCCATTTCCACAGTGCCATGAATTCAAAATTAATTATAATGCAAGAATAATTAACTGCAAGCTCCTTCTGCAAACTTATATGGATTGCTTTGAACCTAAAAAAGAAAAACATGGGTGGCTCACAAGTTGTAGGATGCTTACTTTGGCTCAAGAGCCTCCTCCCCCCTTTCCCCCCGACTACCAATCACTTCTGAAGTGCTCCAAATTCAGAGTTAATTACAATACAATATGAATAGCAACCCCTTCTGCAAGTTTTCCGGATTGCTTCACATGCCATGAATGTAAGGGGAAAAAAAAAGGAAACGAACAAGTTCAAAGGGTGCAAGAATGCACTAGCCAAGGGCACTCACTTTGGCTCCCCTCCCCTCTCTAAATTAACTATCACAGGTGCTATGAATTCAAAGTCAATTATACAATATTTGCTGTAAACTCCTTTGATAGGGAACATTTTAATATAATTAAGATTTTGGTGCAATCTGCAAATTGTTATCAATTATCAGTTCATTCAGGCAAAATTAACAAGGCCAAAAAAAAATTTTTTTAGAGCTCTGAATATATTATTATCATTAGCATACAAATGAACTCACACCTATTAGACTATAATGATTTAGTACAGTTAAGGAGTGACACAAGCTCGGAGCATAAAACAATCGAAATGGAAAAGCTTACAGTTCCTGGGGCCAATGACTACTGATTGCGAGTAGTTGGTGGTAGTCAAACGTGTCATTTTAATTTTTTCTAGGAAATGGGGGGGGGAGTGTGCAAAGGCTGACACTGGTCGCTCAAATTCTCACGAGCCCCACAGAGCATAGGAGCAGTGACTCAACATCTTCCCACCCATCCTTTCCCCTTTTTATTTTTATAAAACTAAAAACTGAGACAGATGAAGGTGAAATTAAATTAAATGAAAAGGATTATATTCTTTCCTGAGATAAAATGTATTTCTTAGATCATTAAATGGTAGTATTTTTTACAGATTTTCTCACGACATTTTTATTGTTAAAAAACTTTATGAAATAATCAAAATCTTCAACATATTGTTCAGAGAAAACCAATAAATTAAAACATCAATAGCATAAGAGAAGCACACTCAGATTGTATTTCAGTTACTATTCTCAAGAATATTGTAACGGATTCGGTGAGACTTCCAACTTTCTTGAAAGGATGACACAGTTCTTGATAAAAACACAGGAAATTTATTTACACTATGTACAGGAAATATCGTCAACAACTGCTAAATTATTCATCAGCAATTAAGCAATTATCACACAACACCGTAAACTCAACGTTTACACACGTATTTACTTCCAAATACGAAAACAAAACAGCGAAATGCCTCGCAATAAACAGAGCTAATACACTCTCAGAACAAATTCTCAATCGAAACTCAACACTTTACCCAGCGTAACGGTTTTTATACACACCGAAGAATTTTCCACAACATTCTTACCTCTTCTCGAAATGCGTAGACCGTTATCAAATTTTATCAATGAAAAGAAAAGAAAATAGGGGGTCGTATACTTTAGCCGAATGAAAAGGGGTTGTATATTCATTACGGGAAACTATTTACAGGTTACGTTACTACAATAATTACTATTTACAGGATTTGTAACATTGCCCCCTTCCTAAGGACTGCACGTCCCGGGCAGTACAATCCCCAGAAAGGGTGCCAAACTTCTATCACAAGTTTACAAATATACACATTAATTAATAACTAACAGATACAGAAAACACAATAATAACAAGAAATATTACTAAAATTTAAAAGCAAAAATTATCTACAACTTTTATGTTATCAACCATGGTTGTTTACGTAATACTCATGAACTATGGCCATAGTATGGGGCTAACCGATCATAATGTACAACCCTAGGTTTTGCATTAGCTGATTTTTGGATCCTCACTACGACGTCATTTAGTCGGTTAAGGACTTTGTAGGGTCCATCCCAATGCGACTGCAATTTGGGTGACAGACCTTTCCGTCGGATGGGATTCCATAACCAAACCTTGTCGCCTTCGTTGAATTCATGTCCAGTAGACCTTGTGTCGTATCGGGTCTTCATCTTCTCCGCCGCGATGTTGATTCGCTCTCGTGCGAAGTTATGAACGTCTTCCAACCGGGCCTGGAGATCCTCAGGCGATGAAGGCGCATCCGGAGGACGACCGAAGACGAGATCACAAGGTAGCCGAAGCTCTCGTCCGAAGAGCATCTGAGATGGGGCATATCCGGTAGTCTCGTGGACAGCACTCCGGTAGGCCAGCAGGAAAAAAGGTAGCTTCTTGACCCAATCCTGATTTCTGGATACCATAAGCGAGAGATTATTCAGGATTGTGCGGTTAAATCTCTCCACCATGCCGTCCGATTGTGGGTGTAGTGGTGTTGTCCTAGTTTTCTCAATTCCGAAAATTTGACATAGGCCCTTAAACACAGCAGAGATGAAATTCCTCCCTTGATCGGAATGAATCTGCAAAGGTGTTCCATATCTCGAGATCCAATGTTGGACTAGAGTCTCTGCAACGGTGGTAGCTTCTTGATCTGGAATGGGATACGCTTCGGGCCATTTGGTGAAATAGTCGATGGAAACAAGAATGTATTTGTTCCCATCAGCAGTTCTTGGTAGAGGACCCAGGATGTCGATCCCAATTCGTTCGAAAGGAGCTCCAACGTTGTACAGATGTAGCTTCCCTCTGCTTCTTTTCTTCGGTCCTTTACGAGCAGCACAGGCGTCACAAGAATGGCACCACTTCTCCACGTCATCCTTCGCCTTGCTCCAGAAGAAGCGCTCCCGAACTTTATTGAGAGTTTTCAACACACCAAAATGTCCTCCAGTCGCACTACTATGTATTTCTTTCAGAACATCTGAAATCCTTGATCGGGGAAGTAGTAACTGCCACCTAGATGTTTTGCCGTCGTCAGATTCCCATTTTCGGTGTAGCACGCCGTTCCGTAAATGGAGCGAGTTCCATAGAGCCCAGTATCTTTTTGTTGCAGGACTGAAGATGGAAACGTCCTGCCAGCTAGGGCGTCGACTGTCACTTTCCATGAACTCCAAAATTGGTTTTATGTCGGGGTCTTCAAGTTGATCTTTTCGAACTTGGTCATCACTCCATGGATCAGGTTCTGATGATGTTGGAGTCACTGTCACCTGATAGGCAGTAGAGCTAGTCGTTCCATACTGTTTCTCGATTCGGGAACAATAATTGCAGTTCTCAGGACAGGGTCTCCTTGATAAAGCGTCTGCATTACCGTGAGACAACCCTTTTCGGTGCTTGATCTCCATGTCATATTCCTGATGCCGCTGTATCCACCTGGCTATCTGGCCTTCTGGATTCTTGAAGTTCAAAAGCCAAGTTAACGAGGCATGATCTGTCCGAAGCAGAAATTTTCGGCCGTAGAGATAATGATGGAAGTGCTCTACAGCTTTCACTATGGCCAGTAACTCCTTTCTGGTGACGCAGTAATTTCGCTCCGACTTTGATAAGCATTTGCTCCAGTAAGCGATGACATGTTCATTTCCGTCAATTTCTTGGGATAAAACAGCTCCGATGCCCTCGTTGCTCGCATCAGTGTCCAGGATGAAGGATTTTTCAGGCTGAGGATAGGCGAGGATAGGCGTTGATGTTAAAGCCTCCTTCAGTCGTAGAAATGCATCTTCGCATTCCTTGGACCATTCAAACTTTTGCTTGCTCTCCGTAAGCTTATGCAAAGGTCGCGCAATGTTGGAAAAACCCTTTACAAACTTCCTGTAGTACGTGCAGAGTCCCAGGAAACTTCGCAGCTGATGGATGTTTTCGGGACGACCCCAACTCTTGACCGCAGATACCTTTTCTGGATCGGTTTGTACACCTTCAGAAGAGATGATGTGACCAAGATAGTTCACTTCCCGGCGGAACAAATTACATTTGGACGGGCTTAACTTCAGATTGGCTTCCTTAAGCTTTTGCAGCACCTTCCTAAGATTTGCCAGATGTTCTTCGAAACTGCGTCCCACGATGATGATATCGTCTAAGTAGACCAGACAGGATTCGTAGGAAAGTCCTCTTAAAACTGTCTCCATAAGACGCTCGAACGTAGCTGGTGCATTGCAGAGGCCGAAGGGCAACACTTTAAACTGCCATAAGCCTTGTCCAGTTGTAAACGCTGTCTTCTCTCGGTCATCAGGGTGTATCTCAACCTGCCAGTAGCCGCTCTTCAAGTCCAGGGTCGAAAACCACTTGTGTCCGGAAAGAGTGTCCAAGGTGTCGTCTATCCGTGGAAGAGGGTAACTGTCTTTCTTGGTGATTTCATTCAGCCGTCGGTAATCGACACAAAATCTAGTGGAGCCATCTTTCTTTCGGACCAAGACAATGGGAGAGGCCCAAGGACTGGATGATGGTTCGATTACATCATTCTCCTTCATCTCTTTCAGGAGGGTTTCAACCTCTTCCTTATTGGCGAACGGTAGTCGTCTTGGATGCTGTTTAATAGGGGGGTTTTCTCCAGTGTAGATCCTATGCTGCGTTAAATTCGTCCGGCCCACATCCTCCGATGTAGATGAAAACAGATAATTGAAGTCATCCACCAATTGTTCCGCAGCAGTTCCTTGATCCTTCGATAAGGGTGCACTCCCAATTAACTTCGATGTCAAGGACTCAGAAGACACAGTCTCGAGGGAATTGATTCTTCTAATGATGCAGTTTACTGGAGTACAAGTTGCCAACACTTCACCTTTTCGGATATTCCTTGGCCTTTCACTCACGTTGGCGACTCTCACAGGAATTACATCCTTAGAAAGGTCCACAAGCGTAGATGCCACCAGCACTCCCTTTAGGCTATTGCTTACGTTAGGGTATTCAATGAGTCCAAATCGAAAACTATTGCTTTCTTCAATGGAGCCAGGTATTAATGATTCTGACCTTGAGGGAATCCATAAATCTGTTTGGGCTATTATTTGATGAGCGAATTTTACATCATTTTCAATGTTGAAGATGGCTATGTCTTCTCTCATCGAGTGCAGTTCATTAGTCTTGAAGTCAAGGGTGAAGTCGTATTTCTTTAAAAAGTCCAATCCGAGAATGAAGGGGTCCATGATATCCGCAACGAATGCCGTATGATTGTAGGTGGCATTCCCAAACACTATTTCTGAGTCCACTTTACCCTCAATCTCAATTTTGTCGCCTGTCACAGTCTGGAGACTTACGCGTGGCGATGTCCACAACAGTTTCAATCCAAATTCACGAGCCACGTCTGTCCTAACGATTGTCACATTGGCTCCAGTGTCGACAATCAGTCTGCAAGGATTCCCATTTACATGGGCGTAAATGAAAAGTCCATCACTGCCACTACTAGAAGAGGAAATCTGCAGAGCTCTGGTGGTGGTGATTTCCTTCCCTCGCGTAGCTTGGCGAACCGGACAACTCCTTCGCAGGTGTCCTTCACTACCGCATTTCCAGCACTTCTGCTCTTGTTTCTTTTGGGCTGTTATGCTGCTCAGATGTCTTGCCAAGTCACCGAGTTGTCTCTCAAGTTCAGCGAGGTGGGACGACCTGGAATCAGACTCATCAGCTTCCTGAGTCCGGATTAAATGGCGATCCACACGGGTTGCTTCTTGGGCGGCCTCGTATCTCATCGCATATACCAAAGCGGATCTCAGGTCGTTTACATTCGCCATCCGGAGGGCCTTCTGGATCTCAGGATTCCGAACTCCGTCGATGAAGTAGTTGAGTGCCAGGTTGTCTCGAACATCCGCAGGACAGTCGCAAAAAGCAAGATGCGACAGTCTCTCGACGTCCGCCGCTAGCTCTTGCAGGGTTTCCCCGGTTTTCTGGAAACGGGACTTCAACTGGGCTGAAATCTTTCTGGCACTTCTCACCGAAGCGAAGCTCCAACGCAGATGTGAGAGCGGCGAAATCCAGGCGCTGGCTGTCCGGAAGGGTCTGAAGAATGTCCGCTGCGTCACCTCTCAGGGATGCTGCAAGATGGCAGGTCTTGGTAGCAGAGTCCCATCCGTTCGCTTCCGCCACTATCATGAATTGAGTTTTGTAAACCTGCCACGAAGTTTTCCCATCATATGTGGCAAGTTTAATGGACGGTCGAGCAACCGATGTGGGAGCGCCAAACTGTACAGAGCTGCTTTCCGCGGTCGCCAATCTCCTTTCCACGTCCTTAAAGATCTCTTCTTTAAGTTGATGAAATTTTCTATCTTCTTCTTCCAATTTATTTTCTACAGCATTGAATCGGCTTTCAACGGTATCAAATTTTTCTTCAATAGCATCAACTCGATGCTCTATGTCAGAGGTTCCCAACCGGTGGTTCGCGAACCCCCAGGGGTTCGCGAGGTGCAGGAAGGGGGTTCGCGAAAATTTCGGTGCAATGGCGGATTTTTAATAGTTTGGTAAAAAATTATAAAATATTCAATTTGCACACATATTTACTAAATTTTTTTTTTAATTTGAAAACGCGCCAGACTCTTCTATTAAGCTCAAAAAAAAAAAAAAAAATCTTTCAGCGGTTAAAAAGAAATTTTCTAATTTTTTTTTTCGATAGACAACAAAAAGAGATATCCTTCCTTCTTTATTGCTAGGCGCCATGCAGAAACGTTGTATTAAGCTGTGGCGGGGATAACGATGACCTTAAAAAGGCGCCATCGCGTGGAGTCAATCAAACAATATACATAATATACATATGTCGAAAAAAATAAAGAATTCTCAAACAATGCATCATAGGGGTATTATTTCTAATCTGGTTGAAATATAACTCGGGAATTTCCGTCGAATTCAGTCATCGAATAGCAGACATGACAGCAAAAGGCTCCAAACTTAAAATTTATTACTGGATTTTACCCATCTGTTCGTTTTCAAAAATATATAACATCAGCATGCTCATAGTTCTGGGGAAATAGTTGTTAACAGACGTATTTAGAGATACTTTAGAGATGCTTGAAAACAAGTGATTTTGTTTGCAATTGGTTTTGCTACGTGAACTTGCTACTCTGTTTGTGAAGTTATAATCGAGTTGGTAATTTTTATGATTTAATAACTTTCTGCTGTTATGTATCGATGGTTGAAAGCTGGTAGTTTGGTTGAGCGACAAATGGACAAGCAGTCAATCGATCAATCCTCAACATCAGCAGTAACTTTCGAATCAACACAGGATATTGAAATAGATAGCTGTAATGAACTGCCGCCTCCCCCGACTAAACAGAAAAGTGAACTAGGGGAGAAAAAAAGGAAAAAAGCGAAAATATGACAGTGACTATTTACAAATGGGCTTTTATTTTACTGGAGAAGAGTCTGAACCTAGACCGCTTTGTCTTCTCTGCAACGAAGTTCTAGCGAACAGCAGTTTGAAACCGTCACTTCTGAGAAGACACCTCGAAACAAAGCATCCGACACACAAGGACAAACCTATCGAATATTTTAAAAGAAAATTGGAATATAATAAAAAGTGTAGCGTCTCTACGTTCCTGTTAGAATCCAACGAAGATAGTAAAATGGCCCTTGAAGCTTCATATCGAGTCAGTTATAGAATTGCAAGATCTGGACAGCCACATACAATTGCAGAAAATTTAATTGGACCGTGTGCTAAAGATATTGCTAAGTGTATGCTGGGAGAAAAGTCAGCAAAAAAAAAATTGACCTGGTTCCGCTATCAAACAACACAGTATCACGCAGAATTACTGATTTGGCAAGTAATGTGGAGAAAGAACTTGTGAATAGAATAAAAGAGAATAATTTTGCGATCCAGCTTGATGAGTCAACTGATGTAGCAGACGCTGCAATATTACTTGTCTATGTTAGGTATATTTTTAACGATGCAATTAAAGAAGATGTACTATTTGCAAAACCTTTGAAAACCAACACAACTGGAGAAGCAATTTTCGAACTGATCAACAGTTACTTTGAAGAAAATGGAATAGATTGGTCTTTGTGTGTGGGTGTGTGCACGGATGGTGCAAAATCAATGACAGGAAAATTTGTTGGCTTTGTGGTGCGAGTAAAAAGAAGATTAACGAGAAAATTGAATGGACTCATTGCTGCATTCATAGACTAGCATTAGCATGTAAGCGTATTCCCGCAGAATTATCTGCTACTTTGAATGATGCGGTAAAAATTGTAAATTTCATAAAATCACGTCCCACAAACTGCCGTCTATTTCACGCGCTTTGTGAGGAATTGAGAAGCCTTCATGTTACTTTATTTCTTCACACAGAAGTTAGATGGCTTTCCCGTGGCAAAATTTTGACACGCTTATTTGAATTGAAGTCAGAAGTCCAAGCATTTTTTGTTGATCATCCATTTCACTTGTCCACTTGCATATTCGATCCTCTTTGGGTGCAAAGGCTTGCATATTTAGCTGACATCTTTTCAAAATTAAATGAATTAAATCTATCCTTGCAAGGTGCAGTTGTTAATATTTTCGTTGTATATGATAAAATTGAAGCTATGGTAAAAAAAATTGAATTTCTGGATCCAATGCCTGCAAATGGGTGAGTTTTCTTGTTTCACTTCTCTTAGTAGTTTTTTATCAGAAAACTCAATGAAACTTGATGAAAGCGTTAAAAGAAATGTATGTGAACATCTGCAACATCTTGAACTAACTTTTGACGAGTATTTTCCTAATAGGCGTAACGTCCCTCTCTCAAACAACTGGATACGCAATCCTTTTGAAGGAAATCCATGTTTAGAGAACACCCTGACATTACTTGAAAAGGAAATGCTCATCGAGTTATCCTGTGATAATTCATTGAAAACTACCTTTAAAGAGCTCTTGTTAATTCACTTCTGGCTCAGTGTAAGAAATGACTATACCGTTTTGTCCAAAAAAGCAATTCGAATTTTATTACCATTTTGTACAACATATCTGTGCGAGAAAGGATTTTCCTCCTATACTTATCTCAAAGATAAATACCGAAGCAGATTGAATGCAGAGCCCGATTTAAGACTCAAACTGTCAGACATTGAACCAAACTTTCAGTTTCTTTGTTCCGTCAAACAGCCACAAATATCGCATTAAGGATTTTTTCCCCAATTAAAAGTATGCTTAAAAAAATAGTTGGTTTATAAAACTTCTTGTTTATAATTTTTCTTGTAGATGTAGTTTTAACTTTTTATTAATGTTTGCACTTAATGATATTTTACAATTATATTTTTGTTTATTGCAATCAAATGCTGCAAAAAATGGAAAGCAAACATGCTGTTTTTTTTTATTGTTTCTTACATGTTACTAATTTCAACATCAGGGGGTTCGCGAACTTTTTTGCCTGTTCCAAGGGGTTCGCAAAGAGAAAAAGGTTGGGAACCGCTGCTCTATGTCATTAAATTTATTTTCCATCACAGTCTTTACCGAAATAAGGTCGTTTTTAATTTTTTCTTGGTTAGACGCTAAGTCCTTTTTCAGCACCGTTAAATTGCTTTTTAACTGGTTTTGATTTGCCAACATACTTGCAGTCAGATCACTTTTTAATTGTTCTTGATTAGCCGCCATATCATTTTTTAATTGTTCTTGATTAGCCGCCATATCATTTTTTAATTGTTCTTGATTAGCCGCCATATCATTTTTTAATTGTTCTTGATTAGCCGCCATATCATTTTTTAATTGTTCTTGATTAGCCGCCATATCATTTTTAACAGAGTTGATCGCATCAAGAAGTTGTTTTAATTGTTCATCCATTGCGCGAGTAATCACCATAAAATTAAAGTCCAAATTCAAAAAGTTTTTATGAAAAAATGTCCAAAGTCACACTTACTCCAAGAAAGTCCTAAAGTAGCCCCACGTTGGGCGCCAAATTGTAACGGATTCGGTGAGACTTCCAACTTTCTTGAAAGGATGACACAGTTCTTGATAAAAACACAGGAAATTTATTTACACTATGTACAGGAAATATCGTCAACAACTGCTAAATTATTCATCAGCAATTAAGCAATTATCACACAACATCGTAAACTCAACGTTTACACACGTATTTACTTCCAAATACGAAAACAAAACAGCGAAATGCCTCGCAATAAACAGAGCTAATACACTCTCAGAACAAATTCTCAATCGAAACTCAACACTTTATCCAGCGTAACGGTTTTTATACACACCGAAGAATTTTCCACAACATTCTTACCTCTTCTCGAAATGCGTAGACCGTTATCAAATTTTATCAATGAAAAGAAAAGAAAATAGGGGGTCGTAAATTTTTGCCGAATGAAAATGGGTTGTATATTCATTACGGGAAACTATTTACAGGTTACGTTACTACAATAATTACTATTTACAGGATTTGTAACAATATAAAAAAAAATCAACAGTCAAAGAAACTCATTTTGAAACAGCATGTATTATCTACCATGTTAAAATCTGTTCTGCGTCTCTTTCAATGTGAGTTTATTGCCGTTAATTTTTACATGAAATACTCCGATACATCTCTAAATTAAAAATTTATATCGTTCGAGTTTTAATATCGACACAAATAGTTCTTAAATAGTAAACTAAATTAAAATTCATGCATGACACATTAAATATTATATTCGCAATAAATATATAGATAATGAATAAAAATGAAAATTTTAATGGGTAAAAAGAAAATACACTTCAACTTCAAATCATAATGCAAAAGAAAGTAGGGTCTGGCGGGGTAAAGTGGTCATAAAATCGTAGGTTTTCAACTTAAGTGGATATTAAATAAAATAAATTCTTTAAACACTTTAACTTTTTTTGTTGTTATTTTACATTGCATTATTAAAGAACACAATACATAGAATTTCAGGGGGGAAAATATTGATTTAAGTAGTTTTATAACAGTTTCATTTCCCTATGTATTTATGACCACTTTACCCCAGGGGGTGGGGGAAAGTGGTCATAGCATGGGGTAAAGTGGTCATAGTTAAAAATAGATGCAAAACCGTTACAACTAACCGTAATATTTGTATATTTCGGTTATTTTTATAGTTACAAGTATATGCACTAGTATATGCGGGTATACACAAGAATGTATACGTGATTACCTACAGTATACGTGTCTACAAGAGTATATACGCGTATAAACGAACATCATATGCGTGTATGCACTTGTATCTCGAGTATATACATGATATCTGAGTATATACTTGTATAGTAGACATATATACGCATATATAGGTATACATACATAGGTACATACATACATAGGTACATACATACATAGATACATACATACATAGGTATACATATACGGGTATACACGAGTTATTTCGAGGATACATCCAGTGTGTGCTTGTAAATGCCTACTCACGTACATACATATGGAAGCAACGAGTATACATGTATGTTTACGTGTAAACACGATTATGTACCAGTATAGACGTATATACGTACATTTATGTGTATATTAGTACATGTATGTATACACGAGTATATCCCCTAATACACATGTATGCTTACAGAGTGAATCCAAGCTCTGGGGCAAAGATCAAAGGGGTGTGAGAAGGGAGGATACGAAGCAAAGAATCATAATGAACTTATGGTCGTTGACGCGCTACATGCACACTAAGCCAGAAAATGATGGATGCGAAACAGGTCACAAATTCGTTACACAAAGATGAGTTTACCTGACCAGCTGGTGGCGTGATGGTTAGGCGCTGACCTTGTACGTCTGGGGAATCGGGTTCTGACCTGGCGATGACGGTCGGTGGATTTTCGAGATGCAGAAACTCATCAGCGCTCATGTCGTACGATTATGCGGCATGTAAAAGATCTCTATGGTATTCGTTTTGATTAGAATTTCTTGGGCAAATCAAATTCCTACCGCAGTTTCGCATCAAAGAGAGCACAGGTGCCTCCCCCTGGTGGAAACTGGGCGTCAAAAAAACTGTGTCATACATCAGCGCCTTAATGGTGACACATGAAAGACTGATGCATTGTAGGGGAGCGCACTAGGTCTGGTTATAACCCAGACGCCTCTTCAGGTAGGACTCTTATACAGCCCCATTGGGGGAAAAAAGATGATTTTAACCAACATTTTAGTTTTTAAGAATTATTTAGAGCAGATGTTAAAGTTACGGCCTGCAGTAGCTCTAATACATGAATCGCAACAAAGGCACAGCGACTGTTGAAAGTTTTTCAAAAGTCTCAATAGAGAGTGCTTTGTGATTGCGACTCATGTATTACAGCAGTCGGCTACAAATTTCATCAATCACTTTAACACTTTCTTAAGACCTAAAATGTTGTGTAAAATTGTCTTTGTGTAATAAATTTGTGACCTGTTTGCATCCTTTAGGTTCTGATTTTGCGTGCATGTAGCGCGTCAGCGTTCTGTTTGTGAATATATGTTTCTTATGATTCTTGCTTCTTCTACTCCCCTCTTACATCTTTTAAGAATTTGCCCAAGAGTTTAAACTCACCCTATATACATGTATATCATGTGCTTGTGTGTAAGTGTCTGCTCGAGTTTCGAGTACGTACGCGTATATACGTGTCTACCTGAGTATATAAGTGTTCGTATATGTACGAGTATAAGCGGGTATATAGGTGTATCGATAGTCGAATGTATATCTTTATAGACAAAAAATACTTGCAGTTACCCATATACTACGCGTTTATTGGTGCATTTATGTTAATACGTATATATACGTGCCTACACGAGTATATGAGTATGCATACGCATATACTCGTATATTTAACACTATTTACTGTAAAAACAATACATATTAAGTGAAATTAATATTTCATTTATGTCTGCCTCATACTTAAAGTTTAAGTGACGTTAAAAGGACAATATTCGTTAAGCCTAATATTATGACCACTTTACCCCATTTTACTTAAATTGTTCTAAAAAATTAACCAAAATAGATTCAGCTAATTGCTAATGAGTAAGAGTTCTTGAGACATGTAGGATGCTTCCTGTGCAGTCAATCTGTTCATAATTCTAACAAACAAAATTTTCCAAGAAAGTTAAAAGAGGTGTTTAAATTTTGAAATTGTTCATATTCACACAAAATATTTTATTTTACCAAATAAAATTTTTCCAGTTGTGAAATTTTGTATTCAAAATGTAGTTTTTAACTGCCCTATCGTGAAATAAAATTTTCACATTCATTCGAACATTTATTTCCAAGCTATAGCCATTTATTTGACGTATGACCACTTTACCCCATTGACCACTTTCCCCCACCAGACCCTACGAAATAAATTTTGCTTACTGTAAATTGTAAAATGATTAAGACAGACGGGGAAGATAAACGGGAAGTGCATATTTCTTATTCATAAACTAATAAATATTTTGCATTTTTCACACGAATGATTTACAGTAGTATTAATTCCCTTTGATAAAAATACAGACAAATGAAAAAAAAAAATAAGATGGAATAAAATAAACCAATATTTAGCCATATTTCTAACTGTTACAAACAAAAGAAACAGCATACATTTTTGAGAAAAAAAATCACTCCAATACCCAATAATAATTATAAAACATCTGAACAATTGAAACAAACTAAACAATTGGTATAAAAGGACAATACTGATGCATATATTTCAGAGTAAAAAATATAATTAGATTTATCATGAGTTATCTATTTACTGTGAGTTTTTTACTTTCTTCTATATCTAATATATAGAAGAAAGTATTGGATTCGTGCAAATTTTCGAATTTCGAATTTTGACGGATTCGAACGTTTTGAGGTGTGCTGAGTTCATTTCGACTATTTTTGGAAAATGTCTGTCTGTGTGTGTGTGTGTGTGTGTGTGTGTGTATGTATGTATGTGTGTGTGTGTGTGTATGTATGTGTGTCACGTCTGTGTGTGTCCAGTTTTTTGTGGCCGCTCTACAGCAAAAACTACCGCATGAAATCGAACGAAATTTGGTACACATATGTGCCCGTATGTGAACTTGTGCCCATTGGTTTTTGGCGCGAATTCCTCCAAGGAGGGTGGAGCAATGGGACGTTTTTTGAGTTACGCGTGCTTGCTATTCCTCAGGAAGTAACTGACGGAATCAAACAAAATTTGGTCCATATGTTGCCCTTAACAGGAACAGGTGCTGATTCAATTTTGGTGTCAATAACTCAAACGGGGGTTGAGCTATAGAACGTTTTTTTGTCGTCAATTGTGACTGCTGTATCTCAAGAAATAATGAACGGAATGAAAGAAAAATTTATCGGCAAGTAGCCCTTAGTGGGTATAAGAGCTGATTTTATTTTGGTGTCAACAGCTAAAAAGGGGGGTAGCGCAATCGCCCGTTCTTTTTTTTCATTGTGAGTACCCTATCTCAAGAAGTAATGCTACGTTCTGGTTGAAATTTGGAATATATGTGAATCCATACGTAAACAGGCTTTGGTTCAATTTTGACGCCAATCGCTCCAAGAGGTGTTGATTTTTTTTTTTTTTTTTTTTTTTTTTTTTTTTGCGAATAAAAATAGCTTTATTAATGCAACAATAAGAAAGATAAATCGTAATAGATTGTCGTCTGCGTATTTCTCGTGATTTTAATTGTATGGAAATGATCGGAAATATTATCTCAATGATTTAAAATTTTTAACTGTTGCCATCTTATGTTTGTTAACAAATAAAATATTTGTAATTAATTCAAGCATGGCTTTTAAAATAACTTTCAATTTTCGCTCTTTGCTTTGCTTTTGCAATAATTCAGATATTGGGATGGTCGTCAAGTTTTTGCATGTGTAATTTTGTTTTTGTTGGGAATATTGCTTCCTCGTCAAGCATGGGGAGGGATCAGAAAAAAAAAGAAAAATATAGAAGAAAGTTTCGTGATGGCCACAACATACTAGTTTCAGCTTGGACCAGGGGCTTCTGCAGCACCGCCACCCATCGGCCTCTGCAGGCTTGCGTCCTCTGGTCCTGAACACTGTCACCCAGAATCCGGTGGCGTGCATATCCTACATACACACACGCGCGCTCACACACACACATACACACACACACACACACACACCCGTGGACGCCTTTACACACATACACGTTGACACACATATGCGCTGACTCACACACACACTCGCCTTTACACACATACACTCAGGCCTACGTTCATACACGTAGGTCTATGCACACACACAATGCCTACTACGCCTACACACACACACAACTATACACACGTAATCGCCCTGGAGGAGAGGCAAGCTTCAGGGGACAGGGGCCGTTTCTAGAAACAATAACTACAATGAGTAGAGTCCTGTCTAAACTCGAGATTGCGAAAAACATAATTTGGATTTAAAATTCCGGAATTCTTTTTTTTTTTTTTTGATTATAGAATTAAAAAAAATGCGAAATTAAAAAAAAAAACTCGCAAAAATCTACTGAGAAGGAACATTGAACATCATTAAAACTCACTCTAAAAAGGAAAATAAGAAAAAAATTACAATGCTGCCTCCTATTTGTCGAATCAATTAATCAGAATGTTCCAATGAAAAAAAATTTTTTTTTTTTTGGAGGTCACAATGACCTTCGGTAACTTCCCATATGGATGACTCTGGGGGGGGGGAAGGGGCACAATTTCTTTAGTTCGCCAGGGGCGCTAGACCCCATAGTTATGCTACTGTTCTTAGTAGCCTAATAAAACCTCATCTAACTGAACCGGTACAGAAAAATAATGTTCGTTATTTTTGAGATAATGTTTCACCATTGTCGAGTGTATAGTGCGTGATTAGATATAATTAAAAACCGGGAACATAATTTCATAGATTTTTCTCCTTTCCACATAGTGAAGGTAAATGTAACATGAAAGCTCTTTCTCCGTGAACGGCATAGAGTTACGGATCAAGTCAAATTTCAAAAAGAAACTCATTTATCCCTGTGTTCTTTATTATTAATCAAAACTGCAAGCGACATTTCTTTCCCAAATTTAGTACTGAATTTAAAATTTTGACCAATCGAATCAGTGAGTTTTTTTTTTTTTTTTTTTTTTTTTGAGCAATCACGATTGCTTATTGTTCTCACTTGATTGTTTTTGATGTTACGCTGATTTTATTTTCCCACCAGCACCCTCTGCCAGCACCACCTTCGCCTCGACCGGCCTCACGATGCGGCTGCTCTTGCAAAAACCATCTCCAGGTTGCGTCCATATCCTACACACACTCGCATACACACACACACACACACGCCTACACATACATACACACACTCATGCCTGCGCACAGACACAAACACACACTCCTACACACATACACATGTACACACTCATGCCTGCACACAGACGCAAACATATATGCCTACATACACGCACACACACGAATGCCTACACACACAACACGCAGGGCCCGACTAACTAAAAATGAGGCCCAAGGCTCACAATAATTTGGAGGCCCCCTGAAGGCTATTATTTTAAAAATGTGTGTATTTTTTGTATGGTTGCATAATTCTTTAAGTAATTTGGGGCTCCTAAGGAAGAGAGGGCCCCAGGCCCCAGCCTAGTAGGCCTGTGCGGTAATCAGGCCCTGACAACACGCACACACATGCATGCATACATACACACACGCACCCCACACACATGCGCCTACACAAACACACACATGCATTCATACACACACACGCTCGTAATCGAAAAACATAATTTGAATTCAAGATGCCAAAAATTCAAATTTATATATTTTTTTACTTTCTTCTATATCTAATATATAGAAGAAAGTATTGGATTCGTGCAAATTTTCGAATTTCGAATTTTGACGGATTCGAACGTTTTGAGGTGTGCTGAGTTCATTTCGACTATTTTTGGAAAATGTCTGTCTCTGTGTGTGTGTGTGTGTGTGTATGTATGTATGTGTGTGTGTGTGTATGTATGTATGTGTGTGTGTATGTATGTGTGTCACGTCTGTGTGTGACCAGTTTTTTGTGGCCGCTCTACAGCAAAAACTACCGCATGAAATCGAACGAAATTTGGTACACATATGTGCCCGTATGTGAACTTGTGCCCATTGGTTTTTGGCGCGAATTCCTCCAAGGGGGTGGAGCAATGGGACGTTTTTTGAGTTACGCGTGCTTGCTATTCCTCAGGAAGTAACTGGCGGAATCAAACAAAATTTGGTCCATATGTTGCCATTAACAGGAACAGGTGCTGATTCAATTTTGGTGTCAATAACTCAAACGGGGGTTGAGCTATAGAACGTTTTTTTGTCGTCAATTGTGACTGCTGTATCTCAAGAAATAATGAACGGAATGAAAGAAAAATTTATCGGCAAGTAGCCCTTAGTGGGTATAAGAGCTGATTTCATTTTGGTGTCAACAGCTAAAAAGGGGGGTAGCGCAATCGCCCGTTCTTTTTTTCCATTGTGAGTACCCTATCTCAAGAAGTAATGCTACGTTCTGGTTGAAATTTGGAATATATGTGAATCCATACGTAAACAGACTTTGGTTCAATTTTGACTCCAATCGCTCCAAGAGGTGTTGATTTTTTTTTTTTTTTTTTTGAATAAAAATAGCTTTATTAATGCAACAATAAGAAAGATAAATCGTAATAGATTGTCGTCTGCGTATTTCTCGTGATTTTAATTGTATGGAAATGATCGGAAATATTCATAGACTAATAATAAGAGTAGACCGAGCTTTCTCATTCTTGCTGATAAAGAAAATTGGTTCATAGATGTATCATGTGACTAGTGGAAGGGCTTGGCGAAGACTTTGGCAGCATGGTTGCTAGATGGCAGCATTATCTATAGTTTGGCACTCGACATGTATTTTAAGACAATGTGTTTTCATTAAAAAAGACTTCTAGGTGCAGAGATTGAACTGTTTTTCTTTTAGTTATGCATTATTTTGACATTAGTAATAGTTTTTGATCAGTTTTCGGTAACTTTTATTTCATTTGGAGCTGTCAGCGTTGGCGTGAACGAAATGGCGTAAACGTTTTGCGTTAACGCAAAAATGTACTAATCGGTATCTTAAATTGAAACTGTAGGTAAAAATCTTACCGTTTGCTGATTCTTCTTGGTCGCTTGCATCTTTTATTGCTTAGAGAGTTATTGAAATTGACAAAAGAAAATGCACAATACTATCTAAACGAAAAACTCACTATATTAACAAAATATTTACAACTTAGAATAACAAATTTACAAATCGGACTCCATAAAAGATCATTCTTCCGTGTTCCATCAATTCTATTTATTTTATTTCGCGTCGGCGTTGATCGTCTGCTACGATTAACGCCCGCTGTTGCTAGGATATCCACCAGTCACATGGTTTGGTTTATGAGCAGCAAAAGGGTTGCCATAGCTCGGTCTACTCTTATTATTAGTCTATGGAAATATTATCTCAATGATTTAAAATTTTTAACTGTTGCCATCTTATGTTTGTTAACAAATAAAATATTTGTAATTAATTCAAGCAAGGCTTTAAAATAACTTTCAATTTTCGCTCTTTGCTTTGCTTTTGCAATAATTCAGACATTGGGATGGTCGTCAAGTTTTTGCATGTGTAATTTTGTTTTTGTTGGGAATATTGCTTCCTCGTCAAGCATGGGGAGGGATCAGAAAAAAAAAAAAGAAAAATATAGAAGAAAGTTTCGTGATGGCCACAACATACTAGTTTTTTTTTGGAGAAGTTATTCAACAGTATGTTATAAATCGTTTGCATAATATTTCTCAAAATCAAGAAAATGGTGTGAGAGCTAAAAGCTTGTAATGGTCATGTACCACATTTCTAATGCATGGCTCGCTAATAGTTGTTAAAAGCTTTAATTCATTTTCATTTGCTATGAATTTCTCCAAACAAAAAAAAATTCCGCAACATTTTAAAATACATTTATATAAATAGAAGCTAGTTTTATTAAAAGACAAATTTGGTGTTTTTCAAAAGTCACAATTTCATGTATCTATTAAACTGCACTCTTCAGAGAATTCATATTAAAAAGCGCTCCTTGAAATTTTAGTTACAAAAAATAATCATTTACCAAAGTAAGGGCAAAAAGCTTCGTCATTAAAATCGAAAGTAATAAACGTGTATTACATGAAAAAAACATAAATAAAAATGTGTACCTTCCAATAATAGAGAACAGTCCGTACAGAAATAGAAACTGCTTTAAAAGTTAAAACAGTTGCTCTTTTTAATTGAACCGCGATCTAATATATATATTAAACAGCACTCTTCAGCCAATTCATGTTAAAAAGTTCCTTGAAACAATAGTTACAAAAAATAATCATTACACAAATTGAGGGCAAAAAAGCTTCGTCATTAAAATCGAAAGTGATAAAAATATGTAGCATGAAAAAACATACATAAAAATTCGTCCCTTACAAGTAAAAAATCCTTAAAACATTATTTAACAAGTACAGTAAAACTCCTCTAATACGGACAATAACAAGACAAAAAATTTTGTTCGCAATAGAGGGGTGTCCGCATGACAGAGGTTTAATAATTTTATTTACCTTAGAATCGAGGATTTAAATACTGTCCACATACGAGGGGTATCCGTTAGGAGGGATTTTACTGTATTTATTTTTATTATCAATTCTGCTTAGAAATAACCATTGGTAACCACACTTACCTTCGTAACATTTTTTAATCCAACAATAGTAGCTTCAAACATATTTGGAGATGTTAAACATTTGATACGTTAAATTTTCACCACCAAAGTATCCCAACGGCTTATAATGTAAACTTGACGAAATGTAACGATTTAGCACAGTCAAATACAAAGAACAAAAAAGAAAACATCATTTCAAGTCTCCATAAAGACAGTTGATAACGTATTCACACAGTTGGAATAAATATTACTTTGCTATTTGATACTAAAGTTGTGATATGAAATACAATATTGCATCCGCAACGAGCAGCTACTTGAAGTCCACAACACTGTTTGAACTAAAGGGATTTTCCCGCTCAACGCCTGCTTGAGGTCACGTGACATCGATTGCGCAATACAGCGCGTAGGCCTGATATATAGAAGGCTGTGATCATCAACCGGTTACCGTATTAATATTGTCCGTTTTTCACTAGTTGAGACTTGGCCACGCCCCCAACACGTGGTATTGGAAGATTCTATATGCGTCTTTTGGGGATGAGGCTTCAGACCAACACTGAGAAAGGTTGCAATTGGCCATCGTTATCTCGCTGTAAGAAGACAAGTGTTCTATAATTTTCTAAGAAATTACCTCCCACCTTCTTTCCCGAAAAAAAGGTGTGCTACTAAAACATTTGTTCGACTTAAAAGTATTTTAAGATTTGCAGTGTATTTCTATACGTTTTGGGTTAATTTATCATTGATTTTGCGAAGGAAATCCTAAACTTTCTGTCTTTCACGCTAAGTAAACATTTTCTGAAAACACGGTGAACAGTTGCAGGTGAAATTGGAAGGAAAATTTTTCCTTCTATTCTGCTGAAACTTTCACAGCTCTCAAACGTGAGTTTTTCATAGGTATTCTAATTATAAATCTCTAATCGCATATTGTCAACTTTGCTGGTCAACCATTTCTCACCTTATTTTCGATCCGATTTTCTTCTTTAAAGCGTTTATTAAATATTACACAGTGCTTAGGGATAAATGAACTATTTTGCAATATTTCGAACTGTTTTACTTCGAATATAATGAAGAATTAATGCGTTTTCGAATTTTGTTTGTTGTTGCTTTGCGAATACGAGTCATTTTTAAAATAATACGTAGATTTGTAAAGTGAACAAGCAAAAATTAACGCCAAAAGATTTTTTAACTATCACCGCATTGAAAAAATAACAAAAAAAAAAAAAAAAAGAAAGAAAGAAAACGACAGACGATAACTTTAATTTCGAATTTTTCTGAAAATATTTCTCTGTCACCTCATTTTTGGCCCATTTCAAACAGTCAATATTTTGTTTAAAAAAATGTTGAATTGATGTAATCATGTAGAGACAGTATGAAAAAGTATTGAACTACTATTTCGATTCCTAGGCATTTCATTTTTAACCATACACATTAGGCACTTCATTTTTAACCATACACATTTAAAGCCAACGAACAATTTTGGAAGCCTCAGTAGGTAAGTTGCACTCTGTGTGACACATTTCAATTCGGAACTCCAGCGCTCGAATACGCTACCTTGCGGTGATTTACAAAACTGCAAATGAAGCGTTCCACGTGTGTCTGTTGACGTAAACACAGGCAGTTTGTTCTGAGTATTTATTAACGCAATCGATGTGTCTTAGTTTGCTTTCAGCTACAGAAATTAATTCGTCACTTAGTAGTATTCTCGAGCTTCTCAAAATAATGTTAGTTTTCATTATTTCCTTAATAATTGGTAAAAGCGAAAATACTGGATTAACAAACTTGGATAACGTTATACAAGGTAAAAAATTTTATTGTTTTGTATGAATTTGTAAGAATATGAGGGTTTTTTTAATCTTAAATTAATTAAACTTACCATATTTTACAGCAGCATTTAGTTGGAATGGACAGTATGCAAAATATTTTCTTGAATATATTATCGTAGAACAAAATGAATAACCGAGAAAGAATTTACTTTATTCCTTTTATTCTCAGCTGAAAGGTTTCGCCAAATTTGTTTAGGGTTATAATTTTGGTATTGTGCGAGCAAAGTAGCCTTGGCGAGATTTCGCGTTTTTAGTTAAACCATTTTCAATTTTTATCATGAGTGGAATAAAATGGTAGTAAGATTACAGAATTCGATAAGTAAAAAGAAATAATTGTCAATCAACTGAAAAGAAAACTACCACCATATATCCGTGAGAATTTTGTTGATGATTTGCATAACATGACACAATTAAATCGTAACTCAGAAATTAGAAAAATCGAAACAGAAAATTTTTAAATTAACCGATTCGGGAATTCAAGAGAAATAACTCAGCTACAAATGGAAAACAAGTGCTAGCCAAAGCAAAGCAAAGAAGTATCATCTTCTTTTGGTAATAATTTGTAATGTCATATTAAATTTTCTAGCAATAATTGTTATTCTTGTCAGGCCACAATTATTATTTAGTTTTATCAAGAATTGATAAATATCGAATTCAACATCGTGAAAATGGCTGCTTAGAACTATGAACTACGTACTTTGCATTAATGTTTGACGTTTAGTAATGCTTCTTGAATTCTCATTTCTTTCTACGTGGGTCAGAATATCAACAAGACTTTGAAAATTAATTTAAAAAGAATAAAGCGAAAAAATCATACGTCCGAACAAAAATCACAACACTTTTAGCATTTTCTTCGTTACCATGTGCGTTTGTTTTAGTTTTCAATTCCGCCATTAGACAGTGACTTCAGTGCCCCCTATAGTTCGTTGGAGTTGTGAATACTTTAGTACTATTTTTTTTTTTTTTCCAATATGGCTTTTATTCTTCAGAAATGAAAAAAGGAACAAAACAAAAATTAAAGCTTTTCACATGCCAATATGGTTATCTACAGAATAATTGAATAAGTGCCTGAAACAACGTTTTATGTTACTGTTTTAACCTATTTATTTTTGTAAATACGAAAAAATATACATGCTTTTTTTATTCAAGTTTTTTCGATTACTCTAAAAGTAATTCAGTTCTTCCAATACTTTTACAGAACAGCGTTACGTGTGGGGATCATAAAATAGGCAAAAGTTTGTTGCCCGTATTCTAATACAGATCCGAACAAGGGAGGGGCGATGGGGCGACCGCCCCTTCCTTGAGTCGAGATGCAGAACTCTTCCACGGCATGTCTTTGATACTGAAGTTGAAAATTGTTTTAGCCTATCTTCAATAGTTTGACGAAGCTCTTGCTGTCTGGAAAATGAAAGTGTAGCACATATCTTATTCTTAACACATTACTGATAGAGATCTGAACTTTGTATAAGAAGTTTTTCAAAGTTCCAAAAACTCAATTTTAGAAGATTTTAGATGATATTAAATAGGGTTATAGGGTTCAAGGGCTCTTCTCAGGAAAGTTTGGAAAATTGAAGTCCCCCCCCCCCCCAAAAAAAAAGAGGAACTTTAATGGGACACCTTCAATGGCGTTAGGGTAAGGGATGGGGTTTGGTACACTCCTCCGCAATTTTGTAGAAAAGGAAGTCCCTTCCCTTCCCTAAATAACTGAAATGAGACGATCTTTCACGGTGTTTGGAAAGGGGGGGGGGGGCGGAGGTTTGCGAATTTATAAAAGGGTAAGGGTGTGAAATCAATCGCCCCCTCCTTGAATAGTTTCTGGATCCGTCCTTGGCTCTGAATGTAAAATGCGTTATTTTTATCAAGAAACGTTGCTATAGTCAACCTATTCAGTTGTTCAACATATCTCACACTGGCAAGGAAACTGACTCAACCACAAGAAAAAAAAAACAGCAATGGAGAAAATTAAGGTTTGACGCAACAGTAATTTTAAGTGATTTAGTCTCAAACATTACAGTATGCGCAGTCAACTTATTATGTGATGTTTATTCATTAGTTTTTGAAGTATAGATAAATAATGCATACTTTAAGCTCGAAAAATATTCTTCCAAATTATGAAATTTTAATGATGTGTCATTATTGATGAAATCGTTTCTACGCCCCCCCCCCCCCCCGCACCATTTAGGTGAGCTAACTTTGCGGTTTTTGTGTCGAGAAAAAGCACTAAATTTAGATTTTAAATCAATAGCCGGTACGGTTTTCCCAGATTTTGAATTGTGTCACTTTCCTTGCCGGAGTGCGATATGATTCTTTATTAAAACATACATGATCATAAACAAATTGTGACTAGAGCTACCCAGGAAGGAGGGGGGGAACCGGTCTTTTCCCTTAAAACAATTGTTACTGCGATTTTGGTGACTTAGAGCAAACCTAAGGAGTCGTTCACAAATGATGTCACGCTTGAAAGGGGTAGCGAGAGAGGGTTCGGGGTTCATGAACTTCGGACAGTTAGTCTCAAGGGGGAAGGAGGGGATTATAAGAAATATGACTTCACATATTTTGGTCCAAATAAAAGCGTTCGTTTTAGCAATATGTTCATCGAACATTGCGTGAGATTTGACGAGGGGAGAGGCTAAGGTGAAGTGTAACGTCCTTTATGGACAATCCGTGTTTACGTTAGGCTACTGTGTACTGAAGTGTTATAACTAACTTCGTTTCTGCCTCCCCCTTCCCAGAAACGAAGTTGGTTACCTCCCCCCCCCCCCGCCTTGAAAATACTTGTCCTGGGGGTAGTCGTAATCTCTTAAGCCGGACCCAACCGATGAACCTTTAATTTTAAAACAGTATTCAAACCAAAGACACTTTTTATAACGCATCGCAAATTATTACATATTTCTAAACATTAATATTCATGCAATACTTAGAGAAATAGCCTTGATTTTAATAGTCAATTGCTTTAAATATTTCAGATTGATTTTTTATTGTTTTCTCATTTACTTTTATTTCTCACATGTAAATCCTTTCTGGAACAATTGCCCAGTCCCCGCCTTTGGTTCAACCAAGTTTTTTTGGGGGGGGGAGAGGGGGGGCAACTTTTGTTCGAATAATGTTTTCATCATTTTTCAAAAATAACTGCTACTGTAGATCTACTCACTGTATATCCGCTCTATATGATCTGAAATTTTGTACAATCCATACAGATGCATCAAAAAGACCCAACCCGTAAGAGCTACTGAGTCACCCCCCCCCCCCCTCAAGAAAAGGGAGAGGGAGATGGAGAGAGATATTAAGTCTTCAAAACGAACGCAACCCTTAAGCATTTCAATGCCACAGTCTGTGTGGCAATGAAGTTTTCCTGTCCCCCCCCCCTTTTTTTTCATCAGCGCACTTGCAATTTCGAATATAGGACGTTAGTGTTTAAAAGGATATCGTTCAAAATTCAGAAAGCCTATCCTTAATAGAAATGTTTCATTCGGAAAACAAAATACCTTATTTTTTTTGTAAATACAATATTTTTGTTCTGAAATTTTCAGTTTAAAAAGTATAGATTCCCCGTAGACGACAATTACGCGAAGTTGGAAACGAAAGGAAAGAACACAAAGACATTTTTACAAATTTAAATGCCCGCCAAATTTAGGGTTGTCTCAATTGAAAGCGGTAGCGATCACCCCCGCGCTAAACTTAGCTTTGCTTTCGGGAAGGCGTTCCGAAGTCTCTTCTCCTCATGAACGCACAATACGTTGATTAGTTGATTGAAGCACGTGATCATTAGATGTCACGTGATCGAATCACCGGTAGCTACCATTTGAGCTCGTCGAACGCAAGCATTCCTTGCGTTCGACGAACCTCACCGGTCGACCGGTTACTAACCGCAGCGTTCTATAATCAATCGGTTAACATTCTAAGCAGTTGATTAGAGCACGTGATCATTAGCTGTTAACTAACCGGTAGCTACCGTAACGTAAGCATTGAAAGCGTTTCAAAATTCGCCGCCAAGAGCATTGGGCGCCGAGCATTTTGGATGCCGGAAACATTGGGCGCCGAGCATTTTAGGCCCCGGGAATACTGGGCACAATATGCTCGGCGCCCAAAGTTCCCGGCGCCCAAACTTCCCGGTGCCCAAAATGCTCGGCGCCCAAAGTACCCGGCGCCCAAAATGCTCGGCGCCCAAAGTTCCCGGCGCCCAAAACGCTCGGCGCCCAAAGTTCCCGGCGCCCAAAGTGCTCGGCGCCCAATGTTCCCGGCGCCCAATATGCGGCGCCCAATAGTCGGCGCCCAATCTTCCTAGACCGCCTAAAGCAAGAGGGTTATTAACGCAGACTGCCTCATTGAACTTATTTTTTTCCGGAGGAGGGGATGTGGGTAATTTTTGAAGGATTTTTATAGTGCAATCTCAGTTATGAGCCCTAGTGGGTTCTCCTAACATATCCCACACTATATCTATCCCGCACTATCCAAATATTTTATCCTTTTTAGATAGTGCGCATGATCTCAGTGGCGGATCCAGACGATCCTGTTGGGAGGGGCGAATGAGTCATGCATTATAGAGGGGGGAGTTGGTTTATGAAAATAAAACTTTCCCAAACCTTATTAGCTAAAGCAAGACGTGTTTTTTTTTTTTTTTTTCAAAATATGTAATGATTCAAAGGGTTTGAAGAAAGTTGTAAGTGTTTCAAGCACGAAGAATAAAAAATTGAAAGAAAAAAAAGGAAGATTTCTCCTACTAATATTCTAGATCCTATTCTGGATCAGGATCCATTATCCAAATTAAATCCTTCAACTCTTTAGGTCCTTAATAGTACTTTTTTCCTTATGAACGAAAGGTTGCAGTGTCAACATGGCTACTTTTTTACCAGTCTTCGTACCGAACATAATGAAATACAAATATTGCATTTGTAAATAAAATTTGAAGATTGTAATGGATTCTTTTGTTTGAGCTGTTTAACATTCGCACATAAGTAGGAGAGTAGTAGGAGAGTTTGCGGGCACTCCCTGAAATTTTTTGTTAGGAACGCATTTTTAGACTATTTGATGGTTAATAGGAAGATTGTTTCAGTATAAATGTGAATATGTGTTTGACATCTCATTACGTCAAAATACATGATGTCTTACTTTTCCTTCAGAAAATTTAACAATTTTCAAGCCCTTTTTTTTTTTTTTTTGGTTTTGCTCATGCCCCCTTTTAGAATTATGATGTTCCCGGAAGGGAGAACGCACCCCATATCTTATTGACTTTTTTCGCTCAAACGTTATTTACAGGCGTTTTGTTGAAGTTTACAGATCGAAACAGGCGCTATTTTATAGTCCTCATTAATCACTGTTCTTATGGTTTTACTTTTACACTGTTTCAATTCATTAGGGTTCTTTGCAAAACATTTACGTAAACAAAAAATCTGAAAAGAAAACCTAAAATTTATTCAAAACTATTACTTTTAAAAACATAGATAAATCCGCTGTACTACAAATAAATTCAAATTTTGTTTGAAACAAATTTAATTTTGTTTTCGAATGCTTTGCTAATTCTAAATTTTATTCTGAATATTTATTTATTCTTCAATGAATTATGAAATCAGCATGTTTTAAGTCCGAAAAATACATTCCCTGATAATTTCATTGCCGTATCGATTAGTGGGGGGGGGATCTGTAATTTACTTTATCAACCCTGTGTCTGCTTTTGATTTTCAGAATGATAATGCTAATGCTGCATTTTGCACGAAAACACAATGTTTATGAACTTACTGCATATCCTTCTAGCACAAAAAGTAGCCTGTGAGAGCATTTTAATAAATCAAATTTAGAAAACAAACAACGAACATAATGATTAACAAAATTTCGAGTTGCAGTACATTAGGAAAGTTATGCTGCCCACTGACAATACATTTTGAGCATAGACAGTCGTCTAGAGGGGGAAGAATTCCCCCAAAACCTGTCAGAGAAGATCCGCTTATTAGAGAGGGTAGAAAAAGAACACTGCAGCTCTCTCTCTTCCCGAAAGCTAGAAAATTTCTGTCGGATGAGTCCTCTTAACAGCTCAAAAATACTGTAACGGATTCGGTGCGACTTCCACTTTCTTGAAATGAAGACACAGTTCTTGATAAAAACACAGGAGCTTTATTTACACTATGTACAGGAGAAATCGTTAACAACTGCTAAATTATTCATCAGCAATTAAGCAATTATCACACAACACCGTAAACTCAACGTTTACACACGTATTTACTTCCAAATACGAAAACAACACAGCGAAATGCCTCGCTATAAACAGAGCCAATACACTAACGAATTCTCAATCGAAACTAAACTGTTTATCCATCGCTAACGGCTTATATACACCGAAAGAAATCTCTCAAATATTCCAGAAAAGGCTACAACGTTCTACAACTACACTTTCATTGATAAAATCAGTGAATGAAATAAGAAAAAAAAGAATAGGGGGTTGTATACTTTAGCCATATGTTAAGGGGTTGTATATTCATTACGGGAAACTATTTACAGGTTATGTTACTACAATTATTACTATTTACAGGATTTGTAACATTGCCCCCTTCCTAAGGACTGCACGTCCCGGGCAGTACAATCCCCAGAAAGGGTGCCAAACTTCTATCAGAAGTTCACAATTACACACATTAATGAATAACTAACAGATACAGAAAACACAATAATAACAAGAAATATTACTAAACATTAAAAGCAAAAATTATCTACAACTTTTATGTTATCAACCATAGTTGTTTACGTAATACTCATGAACTATGGCCATAGTATATGGGGCTAACCGATCATAATGTACAACCCTCTAGGTTTTGCATTAGGTGATTTTTGGATCCTCACTACGACGTCATTCAGTCGGTTAAGGACTTTGTAGGGTCCATCCCAATGCGACTGCAATTTGGGTGACAGACCTTTCCGTCGGATGGGATTCCATAACCAAACCTTGTCGCCTTCGTTGAATTCATGTCCAGTAGACCTTGTGTCGTATCGGGTTTTCATCTTCTCCGCCGCGATGTTGATTCGCTCTCGTGCGAAGTTATGAACGTCTTCCAACCGGGCCTGGAGATCCTGGATGTACTCCTCAGGCGATAAAGGCGCATCCGGAGGACGACCGAAGACGAGATCACAAGGTAGCCGAAGCTCTCGTCCGAAGAGCATCTGAGATGGGGCATATCCGGTAGTCTTGTGGACAGCACTGCGGTAGGCCAGCAGGAACAAAGGTAGCTTCTTGTCCCAATCCTGTTGATTTCTGGATACCATAAGCGAGAGATTATTCAGGATTGTGCGGTTAAATCTCTCCACCATGCCGTCCGATTGTGGGTGTAGTGGTGTTGTCCTAGTTTTCTCAATTCCGAAAATTTGACATAGGCCCTTAAACACAGCAGAGATGAAATTCCTCCCTTGATCGGAATGAATCTGCAAAGGTGTTCCATATCTCGAGATCCAATGTTGGACTAGAGTCTCTGCTACGGTGGCAGCCTCTTGATCTGGAATGGAATATGCTTCCGGCCATTTGGTGAAGTAGTCGATGGAAACAAGAATGTATTTGTTCCCATCAGCAGTTCTTGGTAGAGGACCCAGGATGTCGATCCCAATTCGTTCGAAAGGAGCTCCAACGTTGTACAGATGTAGCTTCCCTCTGCTTCTCTTCTTCGGTCCTTTACGAGCAGCACAGGCGTCACAAGAATGGCACCACTTCTCCACGTCATCCTTCGCCTTGCTCCAGAAGAAGCGCTCCCGAACTTTATTGAGGGTTTTCAAGACACCAAAATGTCCTCCAGTCGCACTACTATGTATTTCTTTCAGAACATCTGAAATCCTTGATCGGGGAAGTAGTAACTGCCACCTAGATGTTTTGCCGTCGTCAGATTCCCATTTTCGGTGTAGCACGCCGTTCCGTAAATGGAGCGAGTTCCATAGAGCCCAGTATCTTTTTGTTGCAGGACTGAAGATGGAAACGTCCTGCCAGCTAGGTCGCCGACTGTCACTTTCCATGAACTCCAAAATTGGTTTTATGTCGGGGTCTTCAAGTTGATCTTTTCGAACTTGGTCGTCACTCCATGGATCAGGTTCTGATGATGTTGGAGTCACTGTCACCTGATAGGCAGTAGGGCTAGTCGTTCCATACTGTTTCTCGATTCGGGAACAATAATTGCAGTTCTCAGGACAGGGTCTCCTTGATAAAGCGTCAGCATTACCGTGAGACAACCCTTTTCGGTGCTTGATATGCATGTCATATTCCTGGAGCCGCTGTATCCACCTGGCTATCTGGCCTTCTGGATTCTTGAAGTTCAAAAGCCAAGTTAACGAGGCATGATCTGTCCGAAGCAGAAATTTTCGGCCGTAGAGGTAATGACGGAAGTGTTCTACAGCTTTTACTATGGCCAGTAACTCCTTTCTGGTGACGCAGTAATTTCGCTCCGACTTTGTTAAGCATTTGCTATAGTAAGCGATGACATGTTCATTTCCGTCAATTTCTTGGGATAAAACAGCTCCGATGCCCTCGTTGCTCGCATCAGTGTCCAGGATGAAGGATTTTTCAGGCTGAGGATAGGCGAGGATAGGCGTTGATGTTAAAGCCTCCTTCAGTCGTAGAAATGCATCTTCGCAATCTTTGGACCATTCAAACTTTTGCTTGCTCTCCGTCAGCTGATGCAAAGGTCGTGCAATGTTGGAAAAACCCTTTACAAACTTCCTGTAGTACGTGCAGAGCCCCAGGAAACTTCGCAGCTGATGGATGTTTTCGGGACGACTCCAACTCTTGACCGCGGATACCTTTTCTGGATCGGTTTGTACACCCTCCGAAGAGATGATGTGACCAAGGTAGTTCACTTCCCGGCGGAACAAATTACATTTGGACGGACTTAACTTCAGATTGGCTTCCTTAAGCTTCTGCAGCACCTTCCTAAGATTTGCCAGATGTTCTTCGAAACTGCGTCCCACGATGATGATATCGTCTAAGTAGACCAGACAGGATTCGTAGGAAAGTCCTCTTAACACTGTCTCCATAAGACGCTCGAACGTAGCTGGTGCATTGCAGAGGCCGAAGGGCATCACTTTAAACTGCCATAAGCCATGTCCAGTTGTAAACGCTGTCTTCTCTCGGTCATCAGGGTGTATCTCAACCTGCCAGTAGCCGCTCTTCAAGTCCAGAGTAGAAAACCACTTGTGTCCGGAAAGAGTGTCCAAGGTGTCGTCTATCCGTGGAAGAGGGTAACTGTCTTTCTTGGTGATTTCATTCAGCCGCCGGTAATCGACACAAAATCTGGTGGAGCCATCTTTCTTTCGGACCAAGACGATGGGAGAGGCCCAAGGACTGGACGAGGGTTCGATGACATCATTCTCCTGCATCTCTTTCAGGAGGGTCTCAACCTCTTCCTTCTTGGCGAACGGTAGTCGTCTTGGATGCTGTTTAATAGGGGGGTGTTCTCCAGTGTAGATCCTATGCTGCGTTAAATTCGTACGGCCAACATCCTCCGATGTAGATGAAAACAGATGCTTGAAATCGTCCACCAATTGTTCCGCAGCAGTTCTTTGATCTTTCGACAATGGCGCACTCCCAATTAACTTCGATTTCAAGGACTCAGAAGACACAGTCTCGGGGGAATTGATTCTTCTAATGATGCAGTTTACTGGAGTACAAGTTGCCAACACTTCACCTTTCCGGATATTCCTTGGCCTTTCACTCACGTTGACGACTCGCACAGGAATTACATCTTTAGAAAGGTCCACAAGCGTAGATGCTACCAGCACTCCTTTTGGGTTATTGCTTAAGTTGGGGGATTCAATGAGTCCAAATCGAAAACTATTGCTTTCTTCAAGGGAGCCAGGTATTAATGATTCTGACCTTGAGGGAATCGATAAATCTGTTTGGGCTATTATTTGATGAGCGGATTTTACATCACTTTCTGCGGGGAAAACGGCTATGTCTTCTCTCATCGAGTGCAGCTCATTAGTCTTGAAGTCGAGGTTGAAGTCATACTTCTTTAAAAAGTCCAATCCGAGAATGAAGGGGTCCGTGATAGCAGCAACGAATGCCGTATGATGGTAAGTGGCATTTCCAAACACAATTTCTAAGTTTACTTTACCTTCAATCTCGATCTTGTCACCTGTCACAGTTTGGAGGGTAACGCAGGGCGGCGTCCATAGAATGTTGAGTCCAAATTGACGAGCCACATCTGTTCTAATGATTGTAACATTGGCTCCAGTGTCAATAATCAGTTCGCAGGGAAACCCGTTTACGTATGCGTAAACAAACAGTCCATTACTGCCGCCACTCGTCGATGAAATCTGGAAAACTTTAAGATGGGGCTCATTCCAATTTGGCGACCTCCGCCCCGCGAGATTGCCATGGCTTAGTTTTCCTGGACCTGCGAGGGAGAGGTGCTCTTCCCTCTGGTTTCTTGGCGAGCTTCACAGTTTCTTCGTAAGTGACCCTCGCCGCCACATTTCCAGCACTTAAGTGATTGTCCATTTTGATACTTGGGAGCCGAAGTCCTTTTGAGGATTCCTGCAATTTTTTTTATTTGCTTTTCCAGTTCAGCAAAGCGTGACGAAACCGGATCAGGCTCATCAGTTTTCACACCGCGGATTGAATGGCGATCCTTGCGGGTTGCTTGCTGGGCGGCCTCCAACTTCATCGCATACACAACAGCAGAACTCAGGTCTTTGACATCCGCCATCCGTAGAGCTTTCTGGATTTCCGGATCTCGAACCCCGTCGATGTAGTAGTTGAGTGCCAGGTTGTCTCGAACATCCGCAGGACAGTCGCAAAAAGCAAGATGAGACAGTCTCTCGACGTCCGCCGCTAGCTCTTGCAGGGTTTCCCCGGTTTTCTGGAAACGGGACTTCAACTGGAGTCGGCTGAAATCTTTCTGGCACTTCTCACCGAAGCGAAGCACCAACGCAGATGTGAGGGCGGCGAAATCTAGGCGCTGGCTGTCCGGAAGGGTCTGAAGAATGTCCGCTGCGTCACCTCTTAGGGATGCTGCAAGATGGCAGGCCTTGGTAGCAGAGTCCCATCCGTTCGCTTCCGCCACTATCATGAATTGAGTTTTGTAAACCTGCCACGAAGTTTTCCCATCAAATGTGGCAAGTTTAATGGACGGTCGAGCAACCGATGTGGGAGCGCCAAACTGTACAGAGCTGCTTTCCGCGATCGCCAATCCCCTTTCCAAGTTTTTAATTTTCTCATCCACATGATTTTCAACTGTTGCGATACGGTTTTCTACTGTTTCAAATTTTTCATCAAAAGCATCAACTCGATGCTCTATCTCATTAAATTTATTTTCCATCACAGTCTTTACCGAAGTAAGGTCGTTTTTAATCTCCTCTTGGTTAGAAGCTAAATCATTTTTCAGTACCATTAAATCACTTTTCAATTGTTCTTGATTAGCCGCAATGTCATTTTTTAATTGTTCTTGATTTGCAGTAAAACTTGCGGTCAAATCACTTTTTAATTGTTCTTGATTAGCCGCCATATCATTTTTTAATTGTTCTTGATTAGCCGCCATATCATTTTTTAATTGTTCTTGATTAGTCGCCATATCATTTTTTAATTGTTCTTGATTAGCAGCCAAACTTTCAGCCAAGTCGCTTTTCGCAGCATTAATTGCTTCCAGAAGTTGTTTTAATTGGTCATCCATTGCGCGAGTAATCACCATAAAAACAAAGTCTATAAATTCAAACAGTCTTTATGAAAAAAATGTCCAAAGTCACACTTACTCCAAGAAAGTCCAGAAGAAGCCCCACGTTGGGCGCCAATTGTAACGGATTCGGTGCGACTTCCACTTTCTTGAAATGAAGACACAGTTCTTGATAAAAACACAGGAGCTTTATTTACACTATGTACAGGAGAAATCGTTAACAACTGCTAAATTATTCATCAGCAATTAAGCAATTATCACACAACACCGTAAACTCAACGTTTACACACGTATTTACTTCCAAATACGAAAACAACACAGCGAAATGCCTCGCTATAAACAGAGCCAATACACTAACGAATTCTCAATCGAAACTAAACTGTTTATCCATCGCTAACGGCTTATATACACCGAAAGAAATCTCTCAAATATTCCAGAAAAGGCTACAACGTTCTACAACTACACTTTCATTGATAAAATCAGTGAATGAAATAAGAAAAAAAAGAATAGGGGGTTGTATACTTTAGCCATATGTTAAGGGGTTGTATATTCATTACGGGAAACTATTTACAGGTTATGTTACTACAATTATTACTATTTACAGGATTTGTAACAATACATTTAGCAAAAACAATGCCAATGCCATTTGGTAAATGCTCCGAGAAGATAAAAGAAGTTTTAAACGAAATATTTTACCGGATCCAACAATGTGTGACAAATTTTAAATTACTTAGAATAAAGACCATATTTTTTCCGCATTAAGACCAGCGCGCCTTTGAGAGGGCGCCTGTGATGCAGGGAGTGTTATTGCTGCTAATTTGATAAGTGTTTTTTTACTATAATTTTTCATTATTACTGTCTAGTTTTAGGTTTTTTTTACTTCACTTTATCATGTAATTTAGTTTTATTGTGTTTTGGGGGCTCATTTTTGCTGTTATTGTATTCTTCAAGTGTTTTTGCATTTTTTGGAGCTAAGCCTAACATGTGGTGATCTCCTGGTTTTTGATCTTGTGTGCTTTATTGGATGTAGCAACTCTGTATATTTACTGCTATTTTTAGTATTTATTCTGTGTTTTTTTTACATTTTTATCTTTCTGTTTGGCCTTTTGGAACATATTCACTGAGTAGAAATGGGTGTTATATGCATTATGAAAGAGGTCAAGAGTGGGAAGGGGGACAGGTGGATCTCTTGTGATTTATGTCATATGTTCTGCCTGTATAAGGGGGAAAATGAGTCTGTTTTTGAGGAGGATTATATTTGCACTAAATGTGCTGAACTCTCAGACTTAAGACTTAAGATGCTAGTTTTGAAAGCCCAGTTAGCATTAGGGTGTAGGCCAGTTGTAGAGGGCATAAATGTTCCAGAGATTCAGGGGGAAGTTTCAAATGAGGAGTTAGATTGGGAAACTAAGGGTGTAATTTTGGGGGACTCTATGGTAAGGGAGGTGGGTAACACAGTTGGGAGAGTAAAGCGTAAGGTGGCTAGGTGTTGTTTACCAGGGGCTCGGGTAAAAGACGTTAATATGGTTGCTGAAAAGAAGGGAGTATTGAATAAGGAGGACATGGTTACTTTGTGGGTGGGAACAAATGATGTAGGCCACAGTAAAAATGATGAGTTTTCTAGGGAATGGGAATCCCTGTTGGATAAAGCAACCAACTTTTCGACGAATGTCCAAGTGGTTGGTTTGCTTCCCAGGTATGGAGTGCATAGGAGCTGGCTAAATCAACGTGCGAGGTGTATGAACTTGCTACTGAAGTCAATTTGCGAAAAGCGCAGTATCAGGTTCATTGATGTATGGAGTCATTGTAAACGGGATTGGATTACTAGGGATGGCCTGCATCTGAGCTCTACAGGGGTCAAAATGATTAGTGGATTAATTTTAAGGGTTTCGGAGTCAAAAAACTAAGTTGGAATGGGGGGCATGGTTCAAGCATCAGGTATCGAGAGAATGAAATTTTTTTGGGTATTGCTAGAAATGGAAATAAAGTGACAAACAAGAGTAGTAATGTTTACAATTGTAATTTAGGAAATTTCAGGGTGTTAAATAAAAGCAACTTAGGCATGCTTAAAGTTTTCTATACCAATGCTCGCAGTATTAGGAACAAGATGGATGAACTGAAAAGTATAGTTATGGATGAGAAGTTGGATGTTATTGGAATTACAGAGACATGGGCTACCGAATCTGATGCAGAGTTATTACATATTGCTGGGTATAATTTGTTCAGACAGGATAGAGTAGGTAAAAGAGGTGGTGGGGTTTTATTTTATGTTAGAGACAATTTTATTTGCAATGAATTGGTCATAAATGATAAGCCTACTGATATTGATAGGGTTTGGCTGGAGTTGATGAGCAGTAAGGGCAAAAAGCTACGCTTTGGAAACATTTATAGGCCACCTAATTCAAACCAGGGACAAGATGAAGAGATGTACCGTATTATTAGTGACATGTCCAGTAAGGGATCCGTTATCATCATGGGGGATTTCAATTTTCCGGGTATTGATTGGAATAATTTTTATCCTGGTAATGGCAAAGAAGAGGAATTTTTAAAAGTAATTGGTGACTGTTTCTTAGATCAAGTTGTAACTCAGAGAACTCGAGAGGAGGCCATTTTGGATCTAGTTTTTTGTGACATAGGTAGTTTTGTTCAGGGGTTGAGTGTAGGGGAGCATATTGGAGATAGTGATCATAACAGCATTAGGTTCCGGGTTAAATTTGAAGTGTGCAAAGATGATAATTTTAGGTTTGTGCCTAATTTCAGAAACACCGATTTTGTTGCACTTAGGCAGAGCTTGAAAGAGGTTTTTTCGTCAGGGTTGGAAAATAGCGACGTAGCTCAGCAGTGGACGGAATTTAGGGATAAACTTGCTAAAACCGTTGGAGACTATGTTCCATTTAGGAGAAAAGGTGTTAGTACCAAAATTTAGCCCATGTGGTTCTCCAGGGAGACTAAAGAAGCTCTTAATTATAAGCAAGCCACTTTTCGTAAGTTTAAAGAAACTGGTCAGAGTGCGGAGAGGCTCCAGTATGGTAAGGCAAGGCGAAATTTTAAGTATTTGGTACGGATTCAGAAAAGGGAATTGGAGCAAAGGCTGGCAGATGACATTGATGGGAACCCTAAGAGGTTTTTTGCTTACGCTAATTCTGGGAAAGCTCGAAACAATCAAATTGGGCCTTTGGTTGATGAGTAAGGAAATTTAATCCAAAACGATAGGGATATTGCAAATGTTCTAAATAACTTTTTTTCCAGTGTGTTTAACGATAACTGTATCTCAACAGTTGACACTAACAAGACACAAGCTATTATACAGCTTGAGGATTTTGTATTTTCCAGGGAGGAGGTTTTATTTCATTTGAAAAAGATTAAAGCAACTAAAGCTCCGGGACCAGATAATATCTATCCAAAAATTTAGTTGAATGTGCAGAGGAATTAGTGGATGTTATTTTGAATATTTTCAATGCTTCTTATAACTCAGGGACGCTACCAGGAAGCTGGCTAACATAACGCCTCTCTTCAAGAAGGGGTCTAAAGGTATTGCTGTGAATTATAGACCTGTAAGTTTGACTTCGGTGATTTGTAAGATTTTCGAAACTTTGATCAAAATTAAGATTATGATGTTCTTAGAGACTAATAGTCTGTTGACTAGTTTGCAGTATGGTTTCAGCAAAGGTAAATCCTGTACTACTAATTTATTGCATTTCTACGACAAGGTTACCTCAGCTTTAGATAACAAAAAATGTGTGGATGTTGTTTATATTGATTTTCAAAAAGCTTTTGACGAGGTACCGCATGTTGCTCTTCTCAGCAAGTTAGCTGACATTGGAATAGGAGGAAAAACTTTACTTTGGGTTAGAAATTGGCTTACTGGTAGGAAGCAAAGAGTAGTTGTGAGAGGAAATCATTCCAATTGGAGTGATGTTTTAAGTGGGGTTCCTCAGGGATCAGTTTTAGGGCCTCTTTTGTTTATTATATTTATGAATGACATCAATGAAAATATTTCTGGAAGCATGAATTGTTTTGCTGACGATGTAAAAGTTATGGGGATTGTCGAAAATGAAGAACAAGTAAAACAGCTGCAAGAGGATTTAGATCATATTACTAAGTGGGCAGATAAATGGGGTATGGCAGTTAATGTAGGGAAATGTCAAGTGCTACACTTAGGTCATGGAAATAAGCGTATGAGATATCGTTTACAGGGTTCAGTCATAAATCAGGCAGAAAATGTTATGGATCTGGGTGTCTTTATAAATCAGGACTTCAAGTTTAGTCAACAGTGCAGTATTGCTAGTAACAAAGCCAACAAAATGCTTGGGTTCATCAATAGATCTATTTCAAACAAATCTAAGAAAGTTCTTCTGCCTTTATATAGGAGTTTAGTAAGACCTCATTTGGAGTATGCTGTTCAGTTTTGGTCGCCTTATCTGAAGAAAGATATTTTTGTATTGGAAAGGGTTCAAAGAAGGGTAACTAAATTAGTAAGGGGACTCTCAGATTTAGATTATGATACCAGACTTAATAGGCTTAACATGTATAGCCTGGAGCAAAGGAGAGTCAGAGGGGACATGATTCAGTTATTTAAATTTATCAAAATGAAAGATGTAAATGGATTAAATTTTTGCGGGGAAAGCAGGACAAGGGGTCATTGTTTTAAGCTATTTAAATCTCAGGCTAACTTGGAAATCAGGAAAAACTACTACTTTAGCAGGGTCGTGGGCACTTGGAATAGCTTACCGGAAGAGGCGGTAATGAGCAAGGGAGTGGATAGCTTTAAGAGGGACATTGATCTTCATTGGGGACTAATTAATTGACTAGGACCAGCCTAGCTGGGCCCAGAGCCTGTTGCTGGTCGTCACATTTGTATTTGTATTTGTATTTGTATTTTTAAATCGAACTGCATTACTGCCACGGGCATGCCGAGAGGGGGGAGGGAGCAAGGAAGAGCAGCTCCCCCCACCCTTAAATTGGAAAATATTAAAAAGAAAAAAAAATAAGTATGAAATTTAGAGAAATTGATTAATTGACGTTTGCTTTATTTTCTCAATTTATTGCTGATTTGGTAAAAGTTTAAATGTTCATGGCATAGCTCAACATATTCAATGAAAAAATGGATAATCTGGTAGTGCTTTTAATATAAGCATTTGGGCCCTCCCGAAACATAATCCTGCCTATGCCAGAGAAAGGAAATGTAGTGGGCAGCGTTATCTTCCTCGCCAATTTCTCTTATTGTAACTAAAGGGGCCCATACATACAAGGGCGCACTTAGAGGCTCCCTGCCCCCGACATGGGCGGATTTATGGGGGGGCAGAGGCGGCAATGCCCCCCCCCCCCCATAGTTTTGGGAGGACTTCATTTAGTAACAACACATCTTCCAAATATTTTTTTTAAAAATTATTATTATTTTCTTTTTTGAATAGTTCAGAAGGGCATGGGTGGACTTAGAGGGGGGGGCATAGGGGCAATGCCCCCCAGTTTTGGGAGGACTTTATATAGCAACAACACATTTTCCAAAATCGTAAAACAAAAAAATCATGACTTTTTCTTTTTTGAATAGTTTAATGAAAATGAAGAGAAAAGCGAATGTCCTTTTCTGACGAGCGAAAAGAAAGGGGGGGGGGGGAACGAACATTAAATAAAAATAGTACAGCTGTCACTGGGGTGCTGAAAATGTGTCAAAATTCACTATTTTGGACTGAAAAACTTTTTGGGCAAGTATATGAATGAAAATATAAGCTAAACAAGCTGTACATTAAGCTGCAACATTTATAATAATTGACGATAATTAGGTTCTAATTTAACAAATTAGAACCTAAAGCAAAGGGGGGGGGGAACTCGCCCCCTATTAGCGCTAACAGAACGATCTACTCGTTATGATTTGTGTCCACATTTCAAGTATATTTATGCTTAATATTTATGTTCTTAGTAGATTAATTGGCCTTTTGAGAAATTCTAAAAAACAAAAAACATAGTTTTTATCCTTCTCTCTCTCTCTTTTTAAGAGAGAGAGAGAAAATAAATACTACTGCAAACTGAATAAATTTCAGTTATCTGATTAAATGATTCTTTTTACTTAGAGGGAGAGCACAATTTTACTTACTTTATAAATACTGTTTAAAAAGTAAGGTAAGTCATAATCATCTAAATCTAATTGAGTCAGACCTTGTCATTATCGAAATCTAAATAATAGAGTCATCAAAAGTTTTGGAAAAATTTGCTGAAATTTTACAAAAGTCTATAAAAACCTAACAAAGATTGGTAAAATCGTAAAAATCCTTTAACCGTAAAAACTGTCGAATTTTCATAAAAATTACAAACAAATGAAGCAAAAATTTGTAGGTAAGAGTGAATTACAAACAGGGCCGAATTTGCCAGTAAGGTAAACAAGCTATTGCTTAGGGCCCCTGCTTTGAAGTAGGTCCCTAACTCCCCCCCAAAAAATTCATGATTCGTTCCTTAAAAAATGGAAATTGTTTGAAAAAACTAATTTCATTTTTAAGTGCTTGAAAACCTTGTATATTTAGAAAAGTGTGGCTACAAATCTTAAATTTTAAAATTTCGAACAAATGGTAGAGGGGTAGGAATGCCAAAATATGTCAAATTCAGCTCCTTGCCACATCCTGTATCAAAAATGTAAAAATCATGGTTCTCACGTTTGTAACATTATTTGAAATAAATTTTTGTGACTCACACGTTTCATATCTTGCTATTTATTCAATCCGAAATGCAAAATTTTGGAAATTCTTTTGGTGTTGCTTGCTTTTATTTTACTTCTGCATATTGTCAATCTGTTTAGCCCAAAAATAAAATTACACTCTACTTCTATTCCTCTTTGTTTTCTGTCCCACTTGCAACTGAATAGAAGTTGTTGTAATGAGAAATCTATAGTTTTTTTTTCTTTCAAATTTAAAATAGCTGTTTCTCACAAAGTTAGAACAGGACTGTAAAAATTTACACTCAAGTATTAAAATATCAGAAACTGGAAAGTACAAATGAATTGCATTAAATAATTTTATTTATTTTAGAGTCCTTGAAATAATTAGATAAGTCTTTGAAAATCCTAAGCAAAGTGGGCTCTAATTACTTCTACTGCATATTGTTAATCTGTTTAGCCAGGAAAAAAAATACACTACCTCTATTCCTTTTCGTTTTCAGCACTACTTATAGTTAAAAAAAAGTTGCTGTAATGAGAAACCTATAGTTTATTTTTTCTTTCAAACTTAAAATGGCTGTTTCTTACAAAATTTGAACAATACTGTATAACTATAATCTGGTTATCAATTTCTATGTCTATACAATTAACCTTTATATGGCTGCAAAATGCAGAATTTTATATCCATTTTACAAAATTTCCTCCGGGGGAGAAACCCCCGGCCCCCTAAAATTGGAGCCCTGCATCACTCTCTTGATACCAGCTCCCTCTCTGAAGGTCAATTCAAAAAGGACAGCATGAAAACACACAGTAAATGAAAACGACACACAAAAAAGTAAAGCATGGACTTATGTATCACAGGAAACAGACAAAAACATAAGAGTGGGGGGCAATAAAAATGTTGCTAAAAAAATATAAAAAATCCTGCCCCCCCCCCCCCAGGAACTCAGTCCTAAATCCGCCTATGGCCCCCGAAATGAGGGATTCTATGAAAAACGAAATAAGCTGACAAGTAACATTTACTTAATGTCGCATGCCGATTTGAATTAAAACTTTGCACATCGACAGAACACTTAAGAATATTAAACACTTACTTTTTTATCGTCAATAAATACTTTTAATGGGGTGAAATTTATATCTAAATACTGTCAGCCCAACTTAATCGGGAAACGGATAAACGAATACCCCGCTTTTCGAGTAAAACCTCCCGGAATCGAATATTTCCCCATAGACGTAATGTTAAAGATCCCCGCTTAATCGAATATTTTCCCCGGATTATCGAGTAATATTGGTCAGCTTTCAAAAATATTCTTGCTGACATTTTTTAAAAATAAATTAGAAATAAATTAAGTAAGGAAAATTATTGACTTAAAAATATGAAGCAATAGTTTTCGCCGACAAAACGGGCGAGAAAAACAACTTGCATATTACATCGAAACATGTCCACTATTCTATCAAATTTCTTTTGTCTTTGTCATTGCAAAAAAAAAAAAAGCGCATTCGAGAATTAAATTGAATAATGAAAAGAAAAAAAAAAAATACACATTTTCAACAACAATTAATTAATGAAAATTAAATGCCAAGCACGGTAGACGACGAGGAGGGGGAAAAGAGAGTCAGAAAATGCGTTTCCAAAAGACCTTGAACAAGCTATCCACTATTGTGGACTTAATTCAATTCGACAGCGGGGCCGACAGTACTGAATAATTGGAATATTAGAGAGTAAAATATTGTTACAAATCCTGTAAATAGTAATTATTGTAGTAACCTGTAAATAGTTTCCCGTAATGAATATACAACCCCCTTAACATATGGCTAAAGTAAACGACCCCTATTTCTTTTTTTTTTTTTTTGTTCATTGATAAAATTTGATAACGGTCTACTATTTTCCAGAAGCGTTTGGAATATTTGAGAGATTTCTTTCGGTGTGTATATAAACCGTTACGCTGGATAAAGAGCTGAGTTTCGATTGAGATTTCGAACGGAGAGCGTATTTGCTCTGTTTATTGCGAGGCATTTCGCTGTGTCGTTTTCGTATTTGGAAGTAAATACGTGTGTAAACGTTGAGTTTACGGTGTTGTGTGATAATTGCTTAATTGCTGATGAATAATTTAGCAGTTGTTGACGCTCTTTCCTGTACATAGTGTAAATAAATTTCCTGTATTTTTTTAAATCAAGAACTGTGTCTTCATTTCAAGAAAGTGGAAGTCGCACCGAATCCGTTACAATTGGCGCCCAACGTGGGGCTTCTTCTGGACTTTCTTGGAGTAAGTGTGACTTTGGACATTTTTTTCATAAAAACTTTTTGAATTTGGACTTTATTTTTATGGAGATTACTCGCGCAATGGATGAACAATTAAAACAACTTCTTGATGCAATCAACTCTGTTAAAAATGATATGGCGGCTAATCAAGAACAATTAAAAAATGATATGGCGGCTAATCAAGAACAATTAAAAAATGATATGGCGGCTAATCAAGAACAATTAAAAAGTGATCTGACTGCAAGTATATTGGCAAATCAAGACCAGTTAAAAAGCGATTTAACGGTGCTGAAAAAGGACTTAGCGTCTAACCAAGAAGAAATTAAAAACGACCTTATTTCGGTAAAGACTGTGATGGAAAATAAATTTAATGACATAGAGCATCGAGTTGATGCTATTGAAGAAAAATTTGATACCGTTGAAAGCCGATTCAATGCTGTACAAAATAAATTTGAAGAAGAAGATAGAACATTTCATCTATTTAAAGAAGAGATCTTTAAGGACGTGGAAAGGAGATTGGCGACCGCGGAAAGCAGCTCTGTACAGTTTGGCGCTCTCACATCGGTTGTTCGACCGTCCATTAAACTTGCCACATTTGATGGGAAAACTTCGTGGCAGGTTTACAAAACTCAATTCATGATAGTGGCGGAAGCGAACGGATGGGACTCTACTACCAAGGCCTGCCATCTTGCAGCATCCCTGAGAGGTGACGCAGCGGACATTCTTCAGACCCTCCCGGACAGCCAGCGCCTGGATTTCGCCGCCCTCACAGCTGCGTTGGAGCTTCGCTTCGGTGAGAAGTGCCAGAAAGATTTCAGCCGACTCCAGTTGAAGTCCCGTTTCCAGAAAACCGGGGAATCCCTGCAAGAGCTAGCGGCGGACGTCGAGAGACTATCTCATCTTGCTTTTTGCGACTGTCCTGCGGATGTTCGAGACAACCTGGCACTCAACTATTACATCGACGGGGTTCGAGATCCGGAAATCCAGAAAGCTCTACGGATGGCGGATGTCAAAGACCTGAATTCTGCTGTTGTGTATGCGATGAGATACGAGGCCGCCCAAGAAGCAACCCGTGTTTATCGCCATCTAATCCGGACTCAGGAAGCTGATGAGTCTGATTCCAGGTCGTCCCACCTCGCTGAACTTGAGAGACAACTCGGTGACTTGGCAAGACATCTGAGCAGCATAACAGCCCAAAAGAAACAAGAGCAGAAGTGCTGGAAATGCGGTAGTGAAGGACACCTGCGAAGGAGTTGTCCGGCTCGCCAAGCTACGCGAGAGAAGGAAATCACCACCACCAGAGCTCTGCAGATTTTCTCTTCTAGTAGTGGCAGTGATGGACTTTTCATTTACGCACATGTAAATGGGAACCCCTGCAGACTGATTGTCGACACTGGAGCCAATGTGACAATCATTAGGACAGATGTGGCTCGTGAATTTGGATAGAAACTGCTGTGGACATCGCCACGCGTAAGTCTCCAGACTGTGACAGGTGACAAAATTGAGATTGAGGGTAAAGTGGACTTGGAAATAGTGTTTGGGAATGCCACCTACCATCATACGGCATTCGTTGTTGATATCACGGACCCCTTCATTCTCGGATTGGACTTTTTAAAGAAATAAGACTTCACCCTTGACTTCAAGACTAATGAACTGCACTCGATGAGAGAAGACATAGCCATCTTCAACGTTGAAAATGATGTAAAATCCGCTCATCAAATAATAGCCCAAACAGATTTATCGATTCCCTCAAGGTCAGAATCATTAATACCTGGCTCCCTTGAAGAAAGCAATAGTTTTCGATTTGGACTCATTGAATACCCTAACCTAAGCAATAACCTAAAAGGAGTGCTGGTAGCATCTACGCTTGTGAACCTTTCTAAGGATGTAATTCCTGTGAGAGTCGCCAACGTGAGTGAAAGGCCAAGGAATATCCGGAAAGGTGAAGTGTTAGCTACTTTTACTCCAGTAAACTGCAGCATTAGAAGAATCAATTCCCCGGAGACTGTGTCTTCTGAGTCCTTGAAATCGAAGTTAATTGGGAGTGCGCCATTATCGAAAGATCAAAGAACTGCTGCGGAACAATTGGTGGACGATTTCAAGCATCTGTTTTCATCTACATCGGAGGATGTTGGCCGTACGAATTTAACGCAGCATAGGATCTACACTGGAGAACACCCCCCTATTAAACAGCATCCAAGACGACTACCGTTCGCCAAGAAGGAAGAGGTTGAGACCCTCCTGAAAGAGATGAAGGAGAATGATGTAATCGAACCCTCATCCAGTCCTTGGGCCTCTCCCATCGTCTTGGTCCGAAAGAAAGATGGCTCCACCAGATTTTGTGTCGATTACCGACGGCTGAATGAAATCACCAAGAAAGACAGTTACCCTGTTCCACGGATAGACGACACCTTGGACACTCTTTCCGGACACAAGTGGTTTTCTACCCTGGACTTGAAGAGCGGCTACTGGCAGGTTGAGATACTCTGATGACCGAGAAAAGACAGCGTTTACAACTGGACAAGGCTTATCGCAGTTTAAAGTGATGCCCTTCGTCCTCTGCAATGCACCAGCTACGTTCGAGCGTCTTATGGAGACAGTGTTAAGATGACTTTCCTACGAATCCTGTCTAGTCTACTTAGACGATATCATCATCGTGGGACGAAGTTTCGAAGAACATCTGGCTAATCTTAGAAAGGTGCTGCAAAAGCTTAAGGAAGCCAATCTGAAGTTAAGCCCGTCCAAATGTAATTTGTTCCGCCGGGAAGTGAACTACCTTGGTCACATCATCTCTTCTGAAGGTGTACAAACCGATCCAGAAAAGGTATCTGCTGTCAAGAGTTGGAGTCGTCCCGAAAACATCCATCAGCTACGAAGTTTCCTGGGGCTCTGCACGTACAACAGGAAGTTTGTAAAGGGTTTTTCCAACATTGCACGAACCTTTGCATAAGCTGACGGAGAGCAAGCAAAAGTTTGAATGGTTCAAAGAATGCGAAGATGCATTTCTACGATTGAAGGAGGCTTTAACATCAACGCCTATCCTCAGCCTGAAAAATCCTTCACCTGGACACTGATGCGAGCAACGAGGGCATCGGAGCTGTTTTATCCCAAGAAATTGACGGAAAAGAACATGTCATCGCTTACTGGAGCAAATGCTTATCAAAGTCGGAGCGAAATTACTGCGTCACCAGAAAGGAGTTACTGGCCATAGTGAAAGCTGTAGAACACTTCCATCATTACCTCTACGACCGAAAATTTCTGCTTCGGACAGTTCATGCCTCGTTAACTTGGCTTTTGAACTTCAAGAATCCAGAAGGCCAGATAGCCAGGTGGATACAGCGGCTCCAGGAATATGACATGGAGATCAAGCACCGAAAAGGGTTATCTCACGGTAATGCTGACGCTTTATCAAGGAGACCCTGTCCTGAGAACTGCCACTATTGTTCCCGAATCGAGAAACAGTATGGAACGTCTAGCCCTCCCGCCTATCAGGTGACAGTGACTCCAATATCATCAGAACCTGATCCATGGAGTGACGACCAAGTTCGAAAAGATCAACTTGAAGACCCCGATATAAAACCAATTTTGGAGTTCATGGAAAGTGACAGTAGGCGCCCTAAGTTGGCAGGACGTTTCCATCTTCAACCCTGCAACAAAAAGATACTGGGCTTTATGGAACTCACTCCATTTACGGAACGGCGTACTGTACCGAAAATGGGAATCTGATGACGGCAAAGCGTCTAGGTGGCAGTTACTACTTCCCCGATCTAGGATTTCAGATGTTCTGAAAGAAATACATAGTAGTGCGACTGGAGGACATTTTGGTGTCTTGAAAACCCTCAATAAAGTTCGGGAGCGCTTCTTCTGGAGCAAGGCGAAGGATGACGTGGAGAAGTGGTACCATTCTTGTGACGCCTGTGCTGCTTGTAAAAGACCGAAGAAGAGAAGCAGAGGGAAGCTACATCTGTACAACGTTGGAGCTCCTTTCGAACGAATTGGGATCGACATCCTGGGTCCTCTACCAAGAACTGCTGATGGGAACAAATACATTCTTGTTTCCATCGACTACTTCACCAAATGGCCCGAAGCGTATCCCATTCCAGATCAAGAAGCTACCACCGTAGCAGAGACTCTAGTCCAACACTGGATCTCGAGATATGGAACACCTTTGCAGATTTATTCCGATCAAGGGAGGAATTTCATCTCTGCTGTGTTTAAGGGCCTATGGCAAATTTTCGGAATTGAGAAAACTAGGACAACACCACTACACCCACAATCGGACGGCATGGTGGAGAGATTTAACCGCACAATCCTGAATAATCTCTCGCTTATGGTCTCCAGAAATCAACAGGATTGGGACAAGAAGCTACCTTTGTTCCTGCTGGCCTACCGCAGTGCTGTCCACGAGACTACCGGATTTGCCCCATCTCAGATGCTCTTCGGACGAGACCTTCGGCTACCTTGTGATCTCGTCTTCGGTCGTCCTCCGGATGCGCCTGCATCGCCTGAGGAGTACATCCAGGATCTCCAGGCCCGGTTGGAAGACGTTCATAACTTCGCACGAGAGCGAATCAACATCGCGGCGGAGAAGATGAAGACCCGATACGACACAAGGTCTACTGGACATGAATTCAACGAAGGCGACAAGGTTTGGTTATGGAATCCCATCCGACGGAAAGGTCTGTCACCCAAATTGCAGTCGCATTGGGATGGACCCTACAAAGTCCTTAACCGACTAAATGACGTCGTAGTGAGGATCCAAAAACCACCTAATGCAAAACCTAGGGTTGTACATTATGATCGGTTAGCCCCATACTATGGCCATAGTTCATGAGTATTACGTAAACAACCATGGTTGATAACATAAAAGTTGTAGATAATTTTTTTTTTGCTTTTAATGTTTAGTAATATTTCTTGTTATTATTGTGTTTCCTATGCATTATTGGTTATTATTTAATGTGTGTATTTGTGAACTTGTGATAGAAGTTTGGCACCCTTTCTGGGGATTGTACTGCCCGGGACGTGCAGTCCTTAGGAAGGGGCAATGTTACAAATCCTGTAAATAGTAATTATTGTAGTAACGTAACCTGTAAATAGTTTCCCGTAATGAATATACAGCCCCCTTAACATATGGCTAAAGTATAATACCCCCTATATCTTTTTTTTGTTCATTGATAAAATTTGATAACGGTCTACTATTTTCCAGAAGCGTTTGGAATATTTGAGAGATTTCTTTCGGTGTGTATATAAACCGTTACGCTGGATATAGAGTTGAGTTTCGATTGAGATTTCGAACGAAGAACGTTTTTGCTCTGTTTATTGCGAGACATTTCGCTGTGTTGTTTTCGTATTTGGAAGTAAATACGTGTGTAAACGTTGTGTTTACGGTGTTGTGTGATAATTGCTTAATTGCTGATGAATAATTTAGCAGTTGTTGACGCTCTTTCCTGTACATAGTGTAAATAAATTTCCTGTATTTTTTTTAATCAAGAACTGTGTCTTCATTTCAAGAAAGTGGAAGTCGCACCGAATCCGTTACAACATATTCTTTTTTTTTTTTTTTTTTTTCAAATTTTAACTACAAAAATTCAAATCATGATTGAAAATTTGTTGGAAGACGGAAGACACATATAGAAATATAAAAATTATTAAAGTTCAAAAAAGGAGGGAGGGGCAAGCTTAGGTTCAAACAAAAAAGTGGGTAACGCTGTTCATCCTCGACTACACTAACTGTCTATTTTTAATTTAAAGCAAATTTGTGGAATGTACTGGATATAAGAGAGTAGCGATTGCTAGTAATTCCTTCAATTCTTTATTATTAGTGTTAGACGGTCACGGAGGGGGCGGTCGCCCCCCCCCCCCCCAGTAAATCCGCCACTAGTCAAGAAGGCGATTTTTCTGACATGGAATTGCTCTTAGGCAACAACAAAAATCCAAAAACACGTAAATTTTAGTTTTTTTCAAACTGCCAATCATTATTTGAATTTTAGTATTCAAAATTACAAGTGAAAGAATATATTGAACCCTCTAATATCCCAACTATCCAATATTTAGGGGTAAATTTCATCCCGGTAAAGCTGTTTGTTTGCCGTTAAAAAAACACGTGTTCAATATATTTAAGTGTTTTACGGAAGGATATGCAAAGTTTTATTCCAATCGGT